>NC_133201.1:49913075-49955575 GCF_958299795.1 Porites lutea | reverse complement strand
TGCAAATTGCCGGGTCTACGTCCCCGTTTCTTCTGTAATTTGACATAGTAACACTCACTGGGCTGTGAAATAATAATTAATAATTTCAACTCACTTTACTCTACGGATTAGCAGCACTGGTTCTTCAAATTTTGGCCTAGGTCTTACTATAATTGAGTAATAAAATACTGCTTTTGCCCTGCAAATGGCTAATAAGTCCTTCTCTTGACTCGGATGACCACATAAAATGGCGCGCGGTCCCGTCTCCAGTATGAGACGTACAAAAATAAAAATTACAGGATAATTGCCGATTTGATTGTCATGTGCATGTAAAGTTGATTAAGGCGAATAAGTGCTTGTTTATATTAAGATCCTTACGTAAGGAAGGTTATTCTCAGGCGGAGTTAGATCACTTGTTTTCAAGTATTGTGCTCCCTAGCATCACCTATGGGTTGCCGGTATATGGAGCTTCTGAGGCGGAGCTGACAGCAATGCAGTGTTTTCTAGATAGATGTTACAAACGTAAATATACATCTAAATCATCTTCTATCAAGCACCTTCTAGAAAAGCAGGATAGAAAAGTATTTCGTAAGGTATCTGGCATCGACCGACACCCTCTAAGGGGACTATTACCCAAGAAGAAAGTATCGACTTACAATTTAAGGAATCGAACAAGTCAGTATCCGAAAGTTAATACAGATAGATTCAAGAACTCTTACATTAATCGCTTAATTTTTAAATACAATTTAGCTATGTGAGCGTATTTTTTTTTTTTTTATTGTAAATAACTGAGATATATATACTTTTTACTCAAATATTGTAACATAAGATATGTATTTTTATCTTGTGTTGAAATAAAGACTATTATTATTATTTATTATTATTATTATTATTAAAAATCTGTAGTGTCCCCAGTTGGTACTTTCGTGCTAAATACATTGACACTTAAATAAAGTGCATTTTTATTACTCCAAACCATGAAGGAATTTTTTTAACCCTCACTCAGACTACTGTGTGGTGCATTACTGTGTTACCATGTGTTTTTTTTTTGTACAACAGAATTGACATGACGATTGGTCCAATTGAGGAGTCTTTTGCTATGATGAATCGCTATGGCCTGGTATATTCCAGCAGTGATTCTGAAAGAGTTGACGGTCTGACATACGCTTGGCGTAAATTACATGCACAGGTTAGTGAATCCGAGGTTTTATCATCTTCTTACCGTTATGGTGTAGAAGGTTACAAAAACCATGTAACGATCGAAAAAAAGAAATCAGGAATAATCTTTGTTCTTGTTTCTTAAAGGTAGTAAACGGCAGGGAAATTAATGTGGAGGTCAAGAGATATTTCATTGAAAAAAACGTTTTGTAACTATCGATTTTAATACTACATCAAGGGCGCGAAAAAACATAAATATTAACTTTTGATTAAGAGACTGTGACGTCACGGCTGTCTAGTTGACTTTTTGCCAACTACGGGTTCTTGTTCGCCTTAGAACTTCGGGGAAACCACTTTCGAATATATGACAAAACGGCATTTTCCGGTCAAACAAATATTGCCTCCCAACCATTATATCATACCGTATCAAACTTTTCAAACAACAATAGGCGAACGAACTGTGAAAAATTGTTAGGCTAACAAGTTTTCAAAAACCACAGTTGCAATCCGTTTCAATCCTCTTCAAGTTTGTTCATCCGTGCCTCTTTTGAACTGTTATTATCTTCTTTTCACGTATGATTGGTAATTTTTATGTTTCCCTGTCTTTAGCGGCAGTTTCCACCATTTGAATTTCGATAAATTTCGTGACACAGCTCCTTTAGAGTATGGTCTACATGTGACTTTCTTTGCACGACTGCATGGCTCGGGGGTTCTCTAGGAATTTTTGGGTGGGGATGTTCCGCTGGGACCTTGAAACCCTTAGCTTATTGAGTGACAATTGCCGGTTTCCCTAGTGTAGACGAGAATCTTCAACAAACTGATCAGTTTCCTGGAAAATGATACCCTATTATAGACCCAAACTCTCTCATTTATTTACCCTATCCCAGAGTAAACTGGTTGAAAACCATACCCCTCACAGCAGCACATACCTATATAGCCCATATGTGGCAGTACCCGCCACCCCCTACCCCCGTACCTCCCCTCCCCGCTGTATGGTTCTTGATCTGACTGAGTTGCTTTATTTGTCATTAGGCTGGCACAGTGGCGAGTCACCTTCTCCAGATTCAACCCACATTCAAAGCGGATCTATTGGATGGAGTCGAGAAGTTCAAGGAAATGGTCACTGTATTTGTTCAGGAATATAACGAAAAGTGAGTAAAGGAAATACCTCTTACCTCCTGATCTTTCGTTGAGATAATTATTTCCTATCCAAACACGACTCTAGTAACTTCCAAGATAGCGATTTTTAATTAGTGATGCAGTTCAATCAACGGACGTTCCTTTAGAACAGATAGATAGTTTTGCTGTTTCGTATCCGGCTGATGCAAAATCATGACTTGACTCCTTCCTTTCGGTCAATAATAAACACTTAATGATTCGTTCCGAAGGAAACAGTTAGTTTTGTTGCCGAGGGAAACATTGAGATTCGAGGGAAAAAAATTAACTGTCTCCCGAGGGACCAATCTCAAAGTGATTTGTTATACAACTTGAAATTTGAAGCTGGAAATTCATTAAACCTCGCTGTAACGGCAGTCGTCGGTCAACATCCGCGGGTAACAGTGCAGTGTTACCCGCTGACGGAGAGGGGGCGGGGGGCGGTCTCCAAAAGTTTGGTAATAAAGTAGTGGGGGGGGGGGGCGCGGGCCCCTCGGACCCCTCCCCTGGATCCGCAACTGCTTAAGGTCTTTTCATTTAGTGTGCTTTTTCCTTGTTGCACCGTAGAGGTCCCATGGTTCCTGGAATACCACCTCGAGAAGCCAGTGATCGCCTGGGAATTTTCCAAGCTCGATTTGATGAATTGTGGAGAAAGTACGAAACTTACTCTGGTAAGGATATTTTTCTCGTCATTTATTTTTTGGTCCTTCTTGACATTTCGTTGAACGTTGAAGTACCCATAACGTAGAAATGTCTGTTATGTTAACTGAAAAATTCCATTACAACAAAAACTTCGAAAAATTTTGCGTTTTTTAAATTAAAATGACAGGCCCTTGTATGACGTCACGAGACATAGTGTGGAACTGAAAAACGGAAGTTTATGTATGCTTTTCCATTTCTTAGGTTCGCCAGAGTTATTGCGTCTCACTGCTACGCATCTTAATTGCATGCTATACCTTTTAAAGGTAAATTCAGTTTGTGTATTGGAAGAAATATTAAACAGATAAAAGTTTTTCGGGTTATGGGAACTTTAAAGTGCTTCGAGTCTTGACGAACTTTCTTTATTTTGAAGGTGGCGAGGAACTGTTCGGTTTGACTGTAACCGAGTATCCAAACTTACAGAGGATCCGAAAGGAACTGGGCCTGCTTCAGAAGCTGTACAACTTGTACAACTCTGTAATAGATAATGTGAACGGTTACTATGACATTTTGTGGCAGGAGATCGACATCGAGAAGATCAACAATGAATTGATGGAATATCAGAACAGGTAAAGATCTTTGAATTATAGAGCATGATTTCCCTATTTGCGGTTTTTGCTGTTTTTAATAGGTTTTTTTTGTGTTCTCAAAGATTTTCTGACGTTCCTGTTTGTACGTGTTACAATCATACAGCGACCTAAACGGAAAAGAGTGACGTCACAAAAATTAAATTTGTGAAATTATGGATTGATTAGCATAATTATTCAGAAAAAAACAAGATGGAAAAGCCCCCTTGCTAAAGCTTGTCTGTTAGTGCAAATTAATAGGTAGATAAAGACAGCGGTTTGCTCTGACGACTACATACAAATCCTTATAAAATTGGCTTGAATCGTAACGATCCAAACCTTTTCAGAAGAATTTATATGGAGTCATCGGAGCATAACGTTGCTTATATCTCCTCACCAATTTGCACCAACAGGCTGAGTTTTGGCAAGTAAACAATCCCATATTTTCACAATTTAATTTTTGGTGACGCCATCACTCGTGTTCTCTATAGCTTGGGGCCGATGTACTAAAATACCCCAGTAAGAATTTGACGTCTAGTTTATTCCCAGCTAATATACAGTTGTTCTATGGCAGGATCCGAAAGTTGCCGAAAGCCTTAAAGGAGTGGCAAGCATTCTTAGATCTGAAGAAGACAATTGACGATTTCAGTGAATGCTGTCCTCTTCTGGAAATGATGGCTCATAAGGCCATGAGACCACGCCATTGGGAGAGAATTTCAACCATCACTAGCGTGACATTAGATGTGGAATCTGAAACATTCCAGTTAAGGCAGCTTATGAGTGCTCCTTTGCTACCAAACAAAGAAGACATAGAGGTAGGCTTTAATATTTTAACTTATGAGCTTTGTTATGTTGGGAAAAAAATTGTCCGCGTGCAAGGGGAAGTGGCTCCTTTCTCACCTTCAGGATAAAAACATTGCTGTTTGTCGTAGAACATTTGCAAGTCTCAAGCAAGAATTACACTTAAAGAAATTTTAAACTGAAGGTCATTTCTGGAACTCAATAACTGTGGTGCTAGTGGTAGTTCTCTCTTGTTCGTCTAAACTACGTTCTAATTGTCAAAAGGTGCTTTTGATCGGAATATTTGGGTTTGAGTTGGAAAACCTGGT
The DNA here is from genome assembly GCF_958299795.1 of Porites lutea. NCBI lineage: Eukaryota > Metazoa > Cnidaria > Anthozoa > Scleractinia > Poritidae > Porites > Porites lutea. The sequence continues at coordinate 49,950,909 of NC_133201.1, read as the reverse complement.
TTTTCGTTGTAATAAACCACGAATCAGTTTTGAATTTTTCAAACGAAATCCGTCCATGAAAGTAGAACATCTCTGTCCGAGATTGGATTTGAAATACTAACAATTAAACGCATCTTTAGTATGTTTTCCAGTTTCAGTTTCTTTTTGAAAGTTTAGCTACTCTGTTGTTTTCAGTGATGGCATGTCTCCCTTCTCTTTAACTTTTTTTCTACGTATCTATCCCATAGCTAGTCACGATGATCAAATTCGAAAACAATAAGTTGTGCTTTCTGGTGTTGAAAGGGCTCTATTTGCTTAATTTTTGAAAAGGCCAAACAATCGCATCTTCACACCCGCGATAACTTCTTAGGCAGGGATTTTGGCACTTCGGTGAAGTAAAGTAATGAGCAACATTCCTCGTGGGGAGGGTGTTACATTATATCTCCCGCAGAGAAAAACTCACTCAGGGGGAGTTGGGTAAAAGCGACTCTTCCTCCCTTATCCTTTGTTTGCGTCCTACTTTTGCAGACTGTATGTGGTGTATATTAGTTGCTGATTATATACTGTCACTAAATTGTTATAGGATGTCTGTATAGCTGCTGTCAAGGAACGTGACATTGACTTCAAGTTAAAGGGCGTGGTTTCTGAGTGGAGTACACAAGTGTTCTCATTCTCCAATTTTAAGAACCGTGGTGAACTGCTGCTTAAAGGATCTGAGACATCTGATATTGTGTCACTGATGGAAGACAGTCTGATGATACTTGGCTCACTGCTAAGTAACAGGTACAACTGTCAGCTAAGTCTTGTTTTCCGCAACTAAATCTCGAAAAATCCTATCGAGTAAATAGGGCTCTGTCATCTGTAACTTGAGTAGCTATTCTGTATACCTCCACATACAAGAGTTGCGTAGTTAGTCACCTCACTTTGCATAGAAAACTGGAAAGGTAAGAAGTTCCACGTACAGCATAAAAAGAGTTATCGTACACAGTAGTGCTGAGAAGGTTTTATATCATAATGAACAACTCGGAATAAAAAGGAAAACCACCGTACAAGTCAAAGGAAATAAAACGATTTAAGACTGACACCAGGACGTGCACTTTTCACGGCGCACAATTTCAGGAAGTCATGTGAACTCTGATGATGGTTCTCCGTGGAGATGGTTCTTTCCAAAACTTAAAAGGAATATGTCCTGGCCCATGCAGATGTAGTGGGAATTCCAACAACACTTAAGTCTTTATCTCGTGAATAAATTATTGCATGGTCTGATAGCTGAGTTTATTTTCAGATACAATGCTCCTTTTAAAGCAGACATTCAAAAGTGGGTAGCGAAGCTGACTGGTTCCACAGAGATTATCGAGAACTGGCTAGTTGTACAGAACTTGTGGGTTTATTTGGAGGCTGTATTTGTGGGCGGTGACATCGCCAAACAGTTGCCTCAGGTTTGTGTTCTCCTTTAAAAATTTGCGTTATAATTCTCTTGTATTTTGCTATGCAACGGCGTGGCCAATATGTTGTCAAAACTAGTATAACGTGCTCGCTTTACATTGTTCTCGCATATAATTTTACGATATGGACTTTTCTTATGAAGTGTTTATAGTTTTTAGATAGTTTTACGCGTAAGATTTTGAAATCTTGAATATAATGTTAAGCGCCTTTTGATGGCTGCAGAAAAGGGGCTATATAAATAGGCCATGTTCGAGTTCCCCCGGGCCTCTGTATGAAAACAAGGTGAAGTGCTCCGCCTTTGATGTGGAAATGATTTTTCATTCTCATGCAAACAAAACTCATTTCACGAAAAATTATGTGCACTTGGACTCATTTTGAAGGTGAGGGTTTTTGGAACTCGGAAGTGGTCCCTTGGTTGCTATCTTTTTAATGATGAGGTTTGACTTACCTTGGGTACCAGAGGTTTTTCTCGCGTGCGGCGGGAATTTTCGGTGTTGGCCGAAGGCCGACACAATCTCGGCCGTAGGCCGAAGCCACGAGCGGCGAAGCCGCGAGTCACTATAAAGACTTGACAGAAACCGGAAACCGCGCTAGAAAAGTCTCTGGCCCCCAGGGTAGGTCTGACTTTCAATTTCGCGGAAAGTTAGAGTATTTTGTAGTATTAATGAAAGGTCTTTGGCAACATGCCTTGCTGAGACTCGGTCAGATCTGCGTGGTAAGTGACAGAGAAAATTGCCTCACCTACAGTTTGGTCTATTGTTTATCGACCTAAACTCGTACTAACTAACAAACGCTAGTTTTTGTTAATTTGTTCCACAGGAAGCAAAGCGTTTCAGTCAGATTGACAAGTCTTGGGTGAAAATCATGAACCGTGCCCATGAGAACTCTAACGTAGTACAGTGTTGTATGGGAGATGATACTCTTGGACAGCTTCTTCCACACATCCTGGAACAGCTTGAAATATGTCAGAAATCTCTAAGTGGGTAAGGAAACTGGTCATATTTCAACTATCTTAGCAAAGAGTCTTCACGTTTCTTTCTGAAGAGATGATGAAGCGCCGAAATATCAGGACTGAGTTGAGTTCCTTGTTTTATATAATGTTAGAACAGACGCACTACATGACCACATGTGTTAAATATTTGCGGGTAGAACTTTTTTATGCCACAATGACACGGTTCTAAATTTTTTAACCACCAAGTCAAGTGAACGAATTAAAGATCAATCTCTATTTTCGTTGAACGACGTTCGAAATATTGGATGGCCTATTAGTAGGGCAAAATACACGGATCAACAGTAACAGTTGATCAAGAGCTGTAACAGTGTTGATCAGTAGATATTGAAGCGGTCCTTACTCTATGAAGGTAAAACAATTGTAGAGTAGAATTTTAATCCGGGATTAGCGCTACTCTAATTCAAGAACCGAGCTTGGATGGTTGACTCAAGTCCCCATTATATCTTTTTTTACTATGACTGGCTAGCTTTTTGAAGTAGTGACTTACATTTGTTGCTAATGATTTTCAGTTACCTTGAGAAAAAACGTCTGGTTTTCCCGCGCTTTTTCTTCGTGTCTGATCCCGCCCTGTTGGAAATCCTGGGTCAGGCCAGCGACTCACACACCATCCAGGCTCATCTTTTGGGGTATTCGACAACGTCAAAACGGTCACATTTCACGAGAAAGAGTATGACAAGATCTTGGCGATCAACTCACGTGAATTGGAATCTGTTTCCTTGGATAACTCAGTCATGGCGCAGGTAATTCTGAACGGAAGTTTTTCTAATACAATGTAAAAATACAAAATATGCATACCGCTTACTAGGATTGCAAAGGAGGTAAAGCTCTTTTTTCAGCACGAGAGTTAATGAAGCGTTTATTGGTTAGATTCAGGCGAAGCTATTCAATCAGCACTTTACATAAAAATCAAGCACATACAAATGCCTTCTCTCAAATTCAAATCTCAACCCTTTTAACAACTTTGTCACTTCATGTTTTTTTTATTCTTAACAATGATGTTGGATACATTACTTCTATGTTGTCTTTAAACTACGATTTGAGTTGGCCAAGTTATGTCTGTTGCCATATTTGGCAAATGTCGTAATCAATTGAAGAATACACGCGTGTATTTTTCCTTATTGCACAGGTTCTGTTTGTTGGATATATTGATTGAAATGTCTAATTTTTCAAATTTTAACTACTATGTGAGTTTTCCAAGGGCCCGTTCCCACATGTTTGGCAAATGTTTTAATCAGCCGAAGAATTTATTTGGTTTACAAATCTTTCCTTATTGCACAGGTCTTTTAGCCTGTCTTAATCTGTTTATCATCCTTTATGTTTGTTAGGGAAATGTTGAAGTATGGTTAAACACACTTTTGAAGGAATCCAGAAGCTCTCTTCACTCTGTTATCCGCATGGCGTCAATTGCTATCAAAGATCCCAGTTTTAAGCTGAAAGATTTCTTGGACACCTACCCAGCACAGGTATAACGTTACTGTCAATTTCACGTGTGGATTAGAACTTATCTGAATTATTCACGTGGCTGCCTTGTCCTTTGTCGCCGCCATAGAGGGCAGCGATTCAGGTCGTCATGGGAAAGATGCAGTGCATCTAGTGCTTGCCAAGAAACAGCGTGCACCGCTTAAGCTTGGGGACGAGGGAGTTCACATAAATAATCGGGGCGATAACAGTAAAGGTAGTATAACTATAAACTTTGGAATACCAGGGAAGACGGGACTGTTTCCTGAGGGCAGACAAAACTAATTAGTTATACAACTTCGAAAAAAAAAAAACAATAAAAAAACCTTGTACCCCGTGTAGGAAACGTTTGCCGAGATGTATCCCGTACGTGAAACATTTATTTAATACAGGCCACGTGAATACCAATCGGCCAATGGCAGTCAGCGTTATTTTTAGGGGAAACCTTAGGTTTGTAACAGCAGCATGCGCAGTCACGGGAAAATTTTGATGCATCTAGCTAAAGATCAACCTGTTTTTCTTTTCAATATTTACCACAGGTCGGTTTACTTGGAATCCAAATGATTTGGACGAGAGATGCAGAGGACTCCTTAACATATGCCAAATCAAACAAAAAGGTAACAAACTTTTTACCTCCTTCCGGAAACAGTTTTTGCTCTGTTTTATCTTATGAGCGTTCTCCTTTTTTCTTATGGTAGATCATGGAAGAAAGAAATCAGTTTTTCATGAACATGTTGAATGAGTTGATCGAAGTTACGACACAGGAACTGACCAAAGTGGAACGTACTAAGTTTGAGACCCTTGTCACCATTCATGTCCATCAGAGGGACATTTTTGACGAGCTGGTAAGTTGACAACGCTAATGGGACAACAAAAGTGACCATGATCTTCGCAGCAGAATAAACAACGTAAGTGGTTGAAAAAGAACCTTTAAACTCATTGCTAATGATGGGCTTGGGAGCAGGTGCCTTAAAGGTTAGTGGGGGGCCAAATGCAATGAGCAGAGAGGAGGTATCCATGGCAACCCTGGAAGCGGGAACCACCCAAAGAGCGCCCATTAACCGGCACCGTCACACTGAATGAAATTCAGTGGAGATACTTACCTAAGAGAATACTTACCTGAGAAAATACTTACAAAACACCTTGCTGGATGACAAACGGCGCAGAGGGAAAGAAAAGCAAAGAGATTACATCATTCTAAAAGCATATATCCTTTCTTTTCACGTTCCCACTGCGTCGACGCCATCCAGCAAGGTGTTTTTTTGTACCATGTGACCGTATTCTGCAAAAGGCCCATACCGGGCAGTGAATAGTATAGCTTGAATCGATTTAATGTACGGAACCCTCTGCCCCTTCTTTCAACGGCTCTACTCAGTACTAAACTCACCCGGACGGCCATTAACAATGCACTTTTTGCAAGTTTTGTCTGATTATTCATCCCTGATTCATTTTGTCAACAGTGTAAGAAGAACATTAAGCTACCAACAGACTTTGAATGGCTGAAGCAGTCACGTTTCTACTTCCGCGAGGAGACGGATGAGTGTGTGGTATCCATCACTGATGTGGACTTTATTTACCAGAATGAATTCTTGGGCTGCACCGACAGGCTCGTTATCACGCCTTTAACTGACAGGTTAGGAGAATGTTTGAAATACAGTAAAACTGCGAATATAAGCCCCTCCATGTTTAAGCCCCCCAAACTCGTACCGCAAAAAACCCTCCGTTAAATCGCCCCTCCAAATATAATCCCCCCGGGGTCTTGTACTTGGAAATTGTCCTCAACTTTACAAAGTAAAACGAAGCAAAATTGGTAGAATTCCTTCCAACTATAAGGCTGGCCCGATCGATTTTGAAACGTAAATTTCCCTCCATACATAAACCCCTCCAAAAATAAGCCCCTCAAAAAGGGCCTTTGAAAAATATTAGCCCCGGGGCTTATTTTCGGAATTTTACGGTAGCCGATGCAGGCAATCGTTTTCCCGACACCCACCTCGTTAAGAGTCGGGCCATTAGAAACGTTATGGGCGGGGCGGGTGGGGGATGGAACGAAGTACAAAAAAAAATATTCATGCAAGGGAAAATTAACCACAAAAATAAGTGAACTGAATGTTAACGAAAAAATATTCATACAGCTCGAAAATTCCCCACACCCGCCATAACTTTTCTAATGGCGCCTCCAAGCTTTTTTGTCAGTGGCCGTTTTTATACTAAGGACGCATTATCCGGGTTGTGACTAGAATGGATACCTCAAAGTCAGATTGTCATCTTCACTCAAAATACATGATAGGAGTCTTATAACTTAAAGTAGTGTATACTAAAACATGAGAAATTTCTGCAATTTGATTGGTTTAGAACAGTGGTATTTCAGCTTAATTTGAAATACCTACATGTGAAAATTACAAACCTTTTGCGGGTAGTAGTACAAACAAATAATAGCATGATTTGTACGTGATATTTGGCATAAATACCACTCGTGAGATTTCAAAATTGTCTCAAATTTCACTCGCCTATCGGCTCGTGAAATTATGTATAACAATTTTGAAGTATCACTCGTTGTATTTATGCCAAATATCACTACAAATCATGCTATTACCTATAAAAATAAGAGAAGAAAGAAAACAGAAGGAAACAGTAGGTAGTATGTAGGACTTGAACCCGCGTCATTTGATGTATAATCCATATCCGTATCCACTATACCATCAAGGGCTAACTGCCGAGACGGGTTAATTTTAACGTACTTTACATGGCGTTGATCATTACATTAATGAAAGCTAACCGCTTTTAAAGAAGTGCTTAACCCTAATCACTGTACTTCGGTGCTAAACCCTCTATTCGTACACAATAAATTCGCCTTAATATAGTATAGCGTGGTGTAGAGTATAGAGTTTTATAAAATAACTAAGATAGTACGCGCGCTCTGATTGGCCGAGAGCAGTGTTTGCATGAGAGTATGTAAACACGGTTGTGGCGTCAAGTTGTTTGGCTTTTCGCGCGCTAATCACGCAAGCACCACATTTGAAAAAGTTTTCGAGTTCAAAACTCGACAAGTTTACTTTATTTACCCATTCCTTCGTCGGCTGAAACATGGAAAATCGTTACAAAGAAGGTGAGTCAATTTTTCTTCGCTTAAGCTGACATTTTAAGCGAGAAAACTCCGTATTTTGCAAAGCATCTTTTTGCAAAACAAGAACTCATTACGCGTGCAAGACTTCGTGGACAAGATTTTGCGACTGGTAAGAATTTCTCTTTTAATCAGTGTCATACAAAGAGTTTTGCGTTTTTTTCTAGGGAAAGTTATTTTATAAAAGCAATAGAAAACTTTTTTCCTGTGTTTGCATAGCCTGATATAAACACTCGAGGCGTTGGCAGAATTCTCGACGGTTATGCAAACCCTCGACTTCGTCTCGGGTTTGCATAACTGTCTCGAATTCTCCCAACCCCTCTCGTGTTTATATCAGGCTATGCAAACACGGAAAACGTTTTCTATTGCTTAAGTGTAATAAACATAAGGTGTCCAACCTAATTTTGAGGTATCCATCCTAGTCACAACCGCATTATCCGTCTGGACGAACTTGGGCGAACATTTTGTAGTTCGTCTGGTTATACGTCTCTAGTATAAAGGCACAAGACGCATTATGTGTCCAAACTAACTACCTTTCCTAGTGTGTCGTTCAAGACTGATACTGTTGTTGTAATTTTGTGGTTTTGGACATGTGTGTTTTGGTTTTGTTATTGTTGTTGTCTTCTTTTTGCAAAGTGGTGAACCGTTAATATTTCCGCTTAGGTGTTACATCACTCTGGCCCAGGCTCTTGGTATGTCAATGGGTGGCGCTCCTGCTGGACCGGCAGGGACTGGAAAGACTGAGACCACGAAGGTATGACATTGTGTGTTAACTGCCTCAAAAACAAAACAATGTGAAATGCAAAATATCAAAACTGTTCCAAAGTTCAGAGAGTACAGGACAAGGGGAAGTAAGGAGGGAATGGAGGAGGCTGCGTGGCTGCCGAGTGATTAAAGTGGCGTCTGGAGCCTCCGAGTTCACCCTAATCGCTAGCTGAATTTCTTTTCAGTAGTCCCGTGTTCAAATCCTGGACAACGCTTCAAAATCGTCTGCTGCTATGCCTCCTGCCACTTAGGATTTGATGATGATGATCATCATCATTATCATCACCATCATCATCATCATCATCACCATCACCGGCGGAGTACCGTGAGGAAAACCTCTCGAAGCAAGGGCGCAAAGCAACAACATACGCAACACAGGGTTGGTGTCGCTTTCAGGATGCGAACCTCGACCACATTTGTGACATGCGAGTGCTCTTACCATCGTACCATGATTGAACCCAAGGATGGCCACAAATTCCTTTTTTCCTACAAAGTTTACCAATAAAGTTTTCTGTTCTTTGTTTTAGGACACGGGAAAAGCCTTGGGTAAATTCGTTGTTGTTTTTAACTGCTCTGATCAAATGGATTACCGTGGTTTGGGCCGTATCTACAAAGGTAACTTTCTTTTTTCAACCACTCTATTTCAGAGAGCACTAAAAAAAAAATGAATGTCATCTTGTCCGACAAGCATCGCTTAAATTTTACTTGGCGACGACCAGCGTATCGTCGTCTGAGATTGTGATTTAGTTAGAAGTTGTCCTGCCTGGGCCTTCGCCCATTGGGCTAGCGAGAATAAAATTTACTTGCCTAATAGGATACTTTACCTGTCGCGGACGAACGGGCGTGACGTTTGCGAGTTCTGTGGTGAAGCTACAATGATCTTTAGAGCCGGTGCACTTAGTTGCGGTTTGTGGTGGAGACAGCTGACACTTCAAACAGTTAAAAATGCAGGCTAAAATTTGTTGGATGCCTCGCTTTAAGAAATAATTGATTTTGTTATTTTCTGTATGGTAGGTCTGGCTCAGTCTGGAAGCTGGGGCTGTTTTGATGAATTCAACCGTATTGAGCTTCCGGTGTTGTCAGTGGCGGCACAGCAGATTCACGTGGTGCTCACGTGCAAAAAAGAGCGGAAGAAAATGTTTATTTTCACTGACGGGGATGAGGTGGACATGGACCCTGAATTCGGTATCTTCTTAACCATGGTATGCAAAGTTAACTATGTAGAGTATGTGCAGTACATGATATGGGTAATTATTTCCTTATTCCGTGCCCCGCCAACAAATTCTATTGATTTTTTTATATGTGTATGGCGATGTTAGTGATATGAAATAAAGTAAGTAGATATGTCTAAAAAGGGTAACCTTTGAAATGCGGGTAGAAGGAATAGTTTTCAAAAACGCGTATTGCAATGTTTTTTACTCTTCTTCAATTTTATCTATCCGTGCGCTCTGTTAGTATGTGTAATCAAATGGTGACGAGTGAAATTAGGGAATAATTTCACGCGCGTTTTGTCCAAATCCTTATAATTTCTCTTGCCTAAAGGCTTGGGAAATTATAAGGAATTGGACAAAACGCAGGTGAAATTATTCCCTAATTTCACGAGTATACCATTTGATTACCTATTAATATCATGGGTGACGAATTACGTTAGCAATCTTGGATTTTTGACATGTTTATCCTTAGTCGTATCGATCGAGAGCTCCTGCACTCTCTTGAACGTTTAGAGCTTAAATTTGGCTTAGGTTCAGAGTTTTTCAACAAAATACCTGTTAGAATCCTTCTTGATGTGCTCTTTCGTGTGTTCAGGTTTTCTAAAGCGTCCTTTTGTGCCCTGACATCTTCATTCATGACATTTTAAAACTTCGTCGCCATCTTGACACTGAGACGTACGGAAGGTTGCCATTGCAATTTTGTAATTTCGCATGTGAAATTACAAATTAACGCTGAAATTTCGCGCCAAAATTAAGGAGTAATTCGTCACCTATGATATTAGCTGTGTTATTTGTATCTCTCTTCACTGTTGTATGTGGCTATTACATTTCTTTAAATTTGGTACGTAGCCAGTTCCTAGCTATTGCTTTATTTGGCTAAATTAGGTGACGTCACTCCCTTCTCTTTCTTTGAATAGAACCCAGGTTATGCTGGCCGACAGGAGTTACCGGAAAACTTGAAAATTATGTTCCGGACCGTGGCTATGATGGTACCTGACCGACAGATCATCATCAGGGTCAAGCTAGCTTCTTGTGGCTTCATCAAGAACGTTATTCTTGCTCAGAAGTTTTTCACTCTCTACAAACTGTGCGAAGAACAGCTCACTAAACAGGTTAGTAGCTTCTTGCGTTATAATGTGAACTTTACCTGCTTCGTGTTCTTCGTCAGTCATATACTGAGTACTGAGTACTGAGTATAATATTCTGGCCCACCCACCCCTCCCCTAACCCAACATTTTTCCTTAAGTGGGAAGTTCATGTTAACGTTGGGTTGGGGGAGGGGTAGACAGTTTCCCATGATCTTAAAATGCATATTTAGTCAAGTGTCTCTATGTGAACTCCCTAAAACGGACACCTAGAGTGGGTCTCTGCCGTCGTTCAAACTTTTTAATTTACTCTCTGTAAAGCGGATACTTGCCAAAGACGGTCATTTAATTCTGGTTCCAACGGGGTCGGTCTTAGATCGAGTTGTCTGAAGACCTCCAGTCCTATTCACCTCGTTGTTGTCACATATTACTCGATTTAGTTCTATTTGAACCGGTATTTAGGTGTATTTGACGTTTATATGTTTTTGCTAACATACTTCTTTAAATTACACTGCTATCAAGTGGTTATAATTATTGGGTAAGTGATAAGCGAACAAACAGAAGTATTGACGTCTTCTTTTTCCGACTAGGTGCATTACGATTTTGGTCTTCGTAACATCTTGTCAGTTCTCAGAACACTTGGAGCAGTAAAGAGAGCCAACCCGGAGGTAACGTTATTTTTTTCTGCGCATGTCTCACGCTTTTATTTTTGATCCGACGGCATATTTTTCAAACTACGCTTCGAGAATGAATATCCAGATTCTTCATTGAGCTCCTAAGAAAATGTGAAAGCTATGAAATTGTCCATGCAGCACGTGACACTAAGGCTACCTTCACACGGCACCGGACGAACTTTCGATTGGTTGAAAAATTTGACCGGATACTTTGTTCTCAAGGGACCATGCAATATTCTCGCCTTATGCCCACTGAACTTTGAATGGCAAGCGCGTCTGAATTTTTGTACGATTATAGTGGTTCCGTGTGAATCAACACCTAAACGGGCGAGTTTTTTAATCGGTGGAAAATTCTCTGTATTTACACTGAACTCTTTAATTTCTGTTAACAGGACGGTGAAGATCGTATCGTGATGAGAGTTCTTCGTGACATGAACTTGAGTAAACTGGTCGACGAAGATGAACCGCTGTTCATGAGTTTGATCGACGATTTATTCCCAGGCCTTACTCTTGACAAAGCAGGTTACCCGGATATTGAACAAGCTATTGCTGATTGCGTGGAGGAGGCGAAACTTGTAAACCATCCGCCTTGGACTCTCAAGTTGATTCAGGTTTTATTTCTTTCTTGGATAACCAAGGTTGCTAATAAATAAGAAGAGCGCGCTCTTTTAAGAAAAAATATTTCTGTTATAGTCCACTCCCCTCTCACTGTTTCGTTATTCTACTACAAACCAATAGTAAACCTAAAATCTCAAAAGAAGGACAGAAAATGGAGACAGTGAGACCACCTCAATACGGACACTAAGGGGCCATGGGAAGTGACCGTATTAAGTGGGTTGAATTTAGAGAAAATATAAGGAAGGCGTTTCCCGAGGGGCAAAGTAAACTGTCCGTAATAACGAGGTGTCGGTACTAAGCGGGGTTCGACTTCTTTTATTATGTGAAAGTATGGTGCCGGCGAGTGTGGTTTTTTAGACCTTATTTCTGACGTCTTCGGACACTTTCTACGCATGGCGACGAGAAGATTCATAATCAGTATTTTCTATTCTTCATTCACCGTCAACAACAAACGTATTTAGGACTACGCTCGCCCGGACGATCATATTCCACCTTCTTATGACTCCCTCAAACCATTTACTCTCTGTCTTAGAGTGCTGTTATTCTTAATAACCTTATTTTGTTTTGTTGTTGTTGTTGTAGTTGTATGAGACCCAACGTGTTCGTCACGGCATGATGGCTCTTGGCCCGAGTGGTGCTGGAAAGACTAAGTGTATTCATATTCTTATGAAGGCCATGACTCAGTGTGGTGCACCACACAAAGAGTTCCGTATGAACCCGAAGGTATTAAATTAACAGTGAACTTTTCTGTGGTTTCAGCTTCGTCGAAGCTGGTACCTTAGCGACTTTGCCTTAATGTTATGTAGTTTATTCTAAGTAAGTAAGTAAGTTAGTCCAGTTTTGGAAAGATTTGGAAAGGCATCGAAACGCCGAAGGCTACAGACGATCTTTCCCCGCAAAGTGTTGTTTCTTTTGATGACAGGCGTCTGTTGCAACGAAGCTTTCAGAAACCTTTATTTTTAATTGCCTTTGACGATACACCTGCCAATTTTTTTTTCAGTTTTTTTGATGCCAGGTACATTTTTGGGGCCATTCATCTATTGTTCCGTTAACTATTTTAACAACCCACCCCAATTCCTTAACATCACATATCGTGACAGTGACTTTAAATGCAACTTTGTTTTCTATTGTAGGCCATCACAGCACCCCAGATGTTTGGCAGACTAGATGTCTCTACTAATGACTGGACTGACGGAATCTTTTCCACGCTGTGGAGACGAACACTGAGAGCTAAGAAGGTGAGTTTTCGGTTCAGTAGAAATGAATCACAATCACAAGATAAAGCACTAGAAGTTTGTAGTTAAGAAATTCTCACCCGATACACACGTATTCAGAATGTGCCTCTATGCTTTATTAACGACTCAAGCCTGACTGCCAAGTTTATAGTGCAAAACACCTTTGAACTTTACTGAAGAACTTTGCTTAGTTTGTCCCCTTATCTGTAAACCTGAGGTAATTTTGGGGGTACAATTCAGTTTTGTATATTTCAGATTAAACACTCTCAATATCCGCTTTCAGTTATTAAGTGAAATATAGAAACTGTCTCAGCTTTCAATAGCAAACGTACGATATATTAAAATTCTAACATGACTCCGAGACTTTCTGGTCGTTTTTCTATATTCGGTTTGATTTTCTTTGTGCTCAAGTCTCTTCTGGGAATTGTGAGACAATGGAGTCGTGAAAAAATTTGCAATTTTGTCCCTAAAGCCTCGGAGTAATGTTAGAATTTGAAACCCGCCCTCTCCAGTTTCACAGTTTACTCTATTTCTCTCCCTCCCTCCCATCCCTATCATTTTACGCGCCACTCTCCCCCGAGCTTCACGAGGTTTTGCGATAAACGTAGTTTTAGTTCATCGACTTATTGAAGTCATTCTCATCCAACGAACGATTGGGTCATGCATTTCAGGGGGAACACATATGGATTGTTCTTGACGGTCCTGTGGACGCTATCTGGATTGAGAACCTTAACAGCGTGTTAGACGACAATAAAACTCTAACACTGGCAAACGGTGATCGTATTCCAATGGCTCCAAACTGCAAAGTCGTGTTTGAGCCCCACAACATCGACAACGCCTCTCCTGCCACAGTGTCAAGGTAAAGTCATCATTTTAGATGTAAAGCACCCTTCCATCTTTTTAGACTGATATTTATTTCCAATATATGGGGCAGCAGGTTAGTAAAGTGGAAAAGGGACGGTTGTCAGTCTTCAGTGAACACAAAAAAGACCTGGCCCCTGTTGTTTGAAAGGTGGATAGCGCTATCCACTGGATAAATTACTATCCAAAGGATAGCGCAATTGGTTTTCGTAATACTTACCGTATTTATTCGAATAAGTGCCCAACCTCGAATTAGCGCCCACCTCGAATAAGCGCCGAGCCTCGAATAAGCGCCCACCCCACCACACCTTCCTCCCACTCCCACTCAAACTCAAATTAGCGACCACCCCTAAAACTGAATAAGGACTAATAGAGACTTCCCCGAAGACGGAGTTTTCTTCAAAGTATTTTACAGGAACCTTGCTTTGTTACATCTTCGCTTTTTGTTATTACCATTTATTGTTTTGTTGCAAAATACACATACCGCACTTGCTGAAAATGTTGAACATTTAATAAGCGCCCAGCCTCGAATAAGCGCCCACTCTCAAGGTCCAAAAATTTAATAAGCGCCCAGGGCGGTTAATCGAATAAATACGGTATCCTCTGGATAGCGATTTATCGGGTGGATAGCGCTGTGGTTCTACCATAATGGAAATGGACATTAAATTGGATAATGCTTTCGCTCTTAGCTGGCCACCCGACCGCGCTCCGGCTTATATTTAGGAAGGCCTTAGAGCTCAGGCATTATCCCCCCTCTCTCTCTTGGCATTATTCTTTATTTAAGTGAATTAAACGATTCTATTTAAATTAAACTCGTTTTCTCCTTTTCCTCCCTACAAGAAATGGCATGGTTTACATGAGCTCTTCTGCGCTGGACTGGAAACCTATTCTACAGGTAAATGCCCCTATCGCTTTACGCAAATGACTTGGAATATTAGGTTAGGAAATACATGAAGACGACGCATAATGCAGGCTAACTCGTGTGGAAAGGTCACCGTCAGTGCGTCTTGACTCCTGATCGGGGTGGGGGAGGTTACTTACGCTGATCACATCGACACCGAATACCTGCTTCTATTAAAACCGCTCTTTTGCAAACTTCTCGCTCGTTAATTAACTAAAGCCATTCGCCTCACGTAACTTTTGTTTGTAGGGCTGGTTGAACACTCGTCCACAGCTAGAAAGAGATGTTCTGTTCCCGCTGTTTGAAAGCGTTTTCGACGAGCTACGATCATTTGTAATGCAGAACTGTTTCCCAAAGATGGAAGTAAGTGAAAGAGTTTTCTTTCATGCTCTAAAATTGCAAGTAATTAAAGGGCAATTTTACCATATTCTATTCCATATTTGAAACTGTATAAGATGAGGTGTGGGTAAAGTCGAGCTTGACCCTGCGGACACCTTTTTGCGGAAAAATCTCTCGGCCTGATAGATGCAAAACTTCATAATTTCCAATGTCTGTTACTTTTATGTACAGTTCTGTTGGGCCCAAATACTCTTTACCTCACACAATCCCCACCTCTGTAATATGGACACTTCGCTTTGTCTCTTTGATGTCCTTTAGTGTATTACGGAGGTTTTACAGGTTATAATCTATCATCTATGTTCTCTAAGGAAACATGGACGCTGTAACATTAGAGAGATTTATGGCAAACTTGCATTTGTGTCACGTGACCAAGTTTACCCTTAACTTGTTGTTTCCTGTTTATTATAGCTACACTTTAATTTAGTAGATTAACGTCATAAGAATTTTTTGAGCTGTTTTTATCTGCTCATATTCTATTTTGAGAATTTCTCACCTTGAATCTGACGCTTGCCGATTCACGTTTCACGTAAAAGTGACTCTACATCTATCTGGTTTTTACAGTCGTTTGGCGCGGGCTGATTCCCGAAGCAAGCCTCGTGTTTGGTTTGATTTAACTGTTACTTTTGTCCTGCTTCCTTTTTTTTTTAAGTCTGGTTCAGGTTGTCTTATTCCGCCGTATTACCTACGATATAGGCGCCATTACTACCTGGGACACTTTTCCGATAGGAGAACCAAAGTTGCCGGCAGCAATAGTTATCTCAGCCTTTGCCGTCGGCATACCTGCGAAGTTGACTCAAGTTCACCTTCGCAGCCTTGTTGGGGGTGAATGCCTATGATGGCTCTTGGTGCCAGCGGCGTGTGCTCTTCTGTGTCGGAAGTGTATCCCAAGCGGTACTGGTGGTTATGTCGCAGGTCAAAATTAAATTCCGGTTAAATTTTTTTAACCTCGGTTGATTCTCATGTCTCCTAGCCTTAATCCATAATTACAGTCAAACCTGTGTATAAAGATCACGCTTGGGAGGATTTGACTGTAATTAGGGCTAGAAGACAAAGGAAATTTAGAATCAACCTAGCTTAAAAAACTTTAGCTTGAATTCAATTTCGCAAGGAGGTCGACATTATATAAGATTTAGGCTTCCAAACACATTCTAAACAACTGCGCACACGCATGCGTAACCTCTTGTCTCTCAGGCAAATGAACGAATGATCCTTATGCTTTATTAATTTATCTGACAACTGGTCAATTTTCGTCGAGTCATATTCTTTTAAACACGGTTAAAACATACTAAACGTACTGATCCTAAGCGTCACTTATTGCGTCACTTAAGCGTCACAATACTTACTAAACACAGTTTCCATGAATACCTTGTCTCTTATTATACCGTTAAGGTGCATTTATTGCTTGAGTTGACTAGCGATCTATTCCCCCTAAGATTAAGCTAGTTCACCACGTTTGAAGAACTTCTTTAAGCCTCAAACGTGGGCGCTGATTCGGGGGGGGGGGGGGGGGAGGGGGGAGGGGTGGTTGTGGGGTGCGCTTATTCGATCATTTACGTTACACATTCTTTTGTGCAGGTTTTGGAGTGTAACAACATTGTTCAAGCCATGAACATTCTGGAAGGTTTAATTCCCGGCGAGGATGCCCCTAAACCAGCAGATGCCAATCATCTATCAAAGTTGTTTGTATTCTCTCTCATGTGGAGTGTTGGAGCATTGCTTGAACTGGATGATCGGAAAAAGGTTTTTTACGTTGAGCATGATTCGCATCAATCCTTTTGTTACGTACTTTTTATTATTCATTTATT
This sequence comes from Porites lutea, assembly GCF_958299795.1. Classification (NCBI taxonomy): domain Eukaryota; kingdom Metazoa; phylum Cnidaria; class Anthozoa; order Scleractinia; family Poritidae; genus Porites; species Porites lutea. The sequence goes on along the minus strand of NC_133201.1, from coordinate 49,934,339 downwards.
TATGTTATTGATTTGTACGCAGTGGACGTAAGACTCAGATCTCCCACAAGCTGAGCTCAGCGGTTTACTTTCAATAGCGAGAATTGTACACCACACCCTCCTCTGTGTCGCCAAACCTGTAGGGGACACTGGTCAATCTCGCCTAGTCCTATGAATAGGCCATTTCCGATTTTCCCCGGGCCTCTGTATCAAAACGAGGTTAATTGCTCAATCTTTAATACGGAAATGATTTTTCATCGCATGCAAATAAAACTCATTTTCAAAAGAGAGGTTGTGCACTCGGCCTCATTTTGAAAGTGAGGATTTTTGGAACTCGGAAGTGGCCTATTGTAAAATGCACCTGGGTGCAGCGAAACAGTCTAGAGCAAAGTTTCTTGTCTAAGGAAGCAATAGGAGTAAATGGGATGTACTTTTTTTTGGCCCTTTGCAGATGGAAGATTTCTTAGTGGGAGAAGGAAGCTTCAACATGCCCCCTGCTGAGGGACTGGACACAATTTTTGAATTCTTGGTTAACGAACAAGGGGAATGGGAACATTGGTCTGAAAGGGTAAGTTGTCTGCGCGGGATAAAAAACTTTGTTTTTCATTCCAGTCCGGCGACAAGATAGTCTGCTACAACAGCCGTTTTAAGTGTCGTCACGCAACGCTGGGGAGGAGCGTTGCGTTACGACACTAAAAACGGCTGTGTAGCAGACTAGCGAAAAGTGAACGAATGCTGCCAAAAAAGAGAGAAATCTTAAATTTAGGCAGGGTCAGTACGAAAAGTCAGGGAATTTTGTTTTTATGTTGCCACTGAGATTGGTGGAGTTTAAAAGAAAGTCATTTTCTTTCCCTGAAGAAAATAAAAACGTGTACTTGATTGATTTTGTTGTTGTGTTCTCCAAGTCCTCTAAAGATGAAGGATCACTAGAAAAGATTGAAACAACTTATCACACGCGAATGAAATCGCCCCTGTGAACGAGCCTCAATTAACGTCTCAGGTTTTCCTCTGTGCTGCAATGATAATGTACATGTCACATGATTATTTCAGGTTCCAGTTTATGAATATCCCAAGACCAGTATTCCTGAGTATGCGTCCATTCTTGTACCAAACGTTGACAACACTCGAACAGACTACCTCATCCACGCTCTGGCCAAACAGAGCAAGGTAAATGCTGTGATTTTTATAGAGGATATTCACACTTTAGTGGCATTTGACAACAAATACAAAATTTCGTCAGTAATAGCTGGATGAGCTTTGTTAATGAAGCTCCAGTAAACCGAATGTCAGGTCACGGGTTTGATTCCCGGGGCCGGAGCAATACCCAACGTCTTTGGAAGGTACTTTGTACGTCTCTGGTGTAGCTTGTAAAACGTAAATTATGGCGGCTGGTTATGGTAATTTAACCTTACATGGGAATATTTGTTGGCTTCACTCTAGAGCTTCAAGTATAATGTAAGGGTACTTGGAACCTACTTTGAGGGTGAAAGGGTGAAATGTACCTACTTCAAGTTTACTTGGTAACCATGGAAACGTTCGTAGTTCGAAGAAGCCGAAGTTCGCCCTCAAGAATGGTCTACACCACACTTGAGAACACACTTGACCAATGAGAAATGGAAACCATGTGCACGATGGGCACGTGCAGCAGTCCCAAGATTCTAATGAATGGAGAGATTGATAGCTTTTATTACAAGTATATACTGTATCGACAAGTGTGAAGCCATGTTTTCTACAGAGCGACTTAAGATTTCCAAGTGCAAGCGTTACTTGAAACTAACTTCGCTTCTAGAGTGAAGCCAGCAATTAAGGGTGGATTCATTTGCAACACACGCGTAAAGGTGTATTTGCCGGCTTGAATTTTTTATCGTTTGTAAGCCTATAAACAGTAAAAAATTCCAGCGGGCAAATGTGACACCTACACGAGTATGTTCCAAGAGAATCCACTCTAAATTTGAGTGAGAAATTCATTCTGGTATTCGTAATGAAATGACGCTATTGTAAAAATGTTATTTCTGTTGTATCATCATTTTATCAGCTAAAGCAGCCATTTTTGCCATAGGCGCGAAAGAAACACTTATTTTTATATGTATTTGATTTTCATTCCGTGTCCGTCTACAGGCAGTGTTGTTAATTGGTGAACAGGGTTCAGCCAAAACTGTCATGATGAAAGGATACTGTAACAAATATGACCCGGAACAACATCTCGTCAAATCTGTTAACTTCTCATCTGCGACCACTCCAAACATGTTCCAGGTAAGTTTGAGTAACATTCGCACCTACCGGAAGAGTGTTTCACGCTATTGCCAGGAAGTTGGCTTTTGCTATTACTTCACTTATTACATTTATTCATACAGTAAGCTCAGGTATAAACGGACCAATAGCGCCAAGGACTGTGGCAGCCAGTGGCGCCCTCGTATAGGTGGTTTTCACGTGACGTCATCGCCGCCATGCTGGTGGACAGTAAACAAAAGATCGCTCATTAGCTCGTTTTGTTTGTCCACCAGCATTTGTTCATTTCACCATTGTTAATTGTGTCTCCCAAGATTGCATGAAAACCACCTATATTGACGCAATGCATTTCTGAACATTTGCTATCGAAATTACCCAAAGATAGTTTGAAAAGTCTTACTAGTATACAGTCTATTGTGAAATCCCTATTCTCCGCATTCTGATTGTTATAAGAAGACATTGTGTTGCTAAAGACTTGTCTTCAATAGATCTTATCCACGATACCCGCCATCTTTGCATGCGCTTTAGGGCTGATGGGATAAAAGCAATGTCACGTGGTTTCTCAGGGGGCAAACAAGTGATAAACTCTTCCAATAGAAGAAATCGCGGTCGAGTTTGTATATTCTAGACAAAAGAAGATCAAGAGCTTTTTATCTTGAACACGCTAGTGGCAAGTTATTAGTGAAATTGTTCATTGTAACTTGATTTGGAAGTAATGGCGACCGTAGATGTCCGTTCAACATGTAATAATGACGTAAAACTTGTCAAAACTCGAACTGTACATGTTGAATGACTATTAAATCGTCGTCTCCTTTAGATAGAATAAACAAATTCGACCGCGATTACTCGTATTGGCAAATTTTATTTATTGTTTGCCCCCTGAGAAACCACGTGACATTGCTAATGGCCCATCGATCCTAAGGCGTATGCAAAGATGGCGGGTATCGTGAATAAGGTCTATTGTTAACGAGGAACATTCATATCTTGTTGCCTTAACCATATTTGGGGTTGACAGAAGTGCACTGTGCAGTTTGATTTTTCACCATATACTTCTCTTGTGGCTTCAAACAGCGTACTGTGGAGAGTTACGTGGACAAGCGAATGGGCACAACATACGGTCCACCAGCTGGCAAGAAAATGACAGTTTTTATTGACGACATCAACATGCCTGTGATCAACGAGTGGGGAGATCAGGTAAGTAGGAATTAATGTCGTTAATTAGACAAAGAAGGACTTTTTTGCTGTAAAATTCAAGCTAACGGACAAGCAAGAAAGATGATCAGTATATTATTCTGGGAAACTGTCCACCTACAGTCCGTACCCCTCCCGTAGCCCAGCCCAAAATTTTTCCCTTAGTGAGCAGCAGCGCGATGCATTGGATACAGTGGTCTGTTTTCTACCATTGGTGTTGCCCTCTCCACAAAACCGAAAACCTTTTTGATGTTGTAGAGAGGCTAAAACAAGAGTAAATGTATCCAGCGGGACAAAAACAATTGGTGGTTGTGGAAAATGGCCAGAATGTGTTCTTCTCTATAAAGTTAACCAAAAGGCGTCTAAAGATATAAAGTATGAAACACGTTTTACGTCAACAAGTTATGTAGAGCCAAGGGAAATTTCTAAAGGGATTAAAATCATCTCAGGCCAATGTTGTGAATGACCACATCTTTTTCTCTATATTAGATCACGAACGAAATTGTCAGGCAAGTCATGGAAATGAAGGGGTTTTACAGCGTGGACAAACCTGGTGATTTCACCAGCATTGTTGACATACAGTTCGTGGCGGCCATGATCCAGCCAGGTGGAGGTCGCAACGACATTCCAAGCCGTCTGAAGCGCCAATTTACCATTCTCAATTGTACGCTGCCTGCCAATGCTTCCATCGATAAAATTTTCAGTTCAATCGGCTGTGGTTATTTCAATAACGAACGTGAATTTCCTCAAGAGGTCCAGAAAATGGTTAATCCTTTGGTTTCGTGTACACGAAAGTTGTGGCAGAAGACCAAGGTCAAGATGCTGCCTACACCAGCCAAGTTCCATTACATTTTCAATCTGAGAGATCTCAGTAGAATTTGGCAGGTACGACAACGTGGTAGACCCTCTGTTGATGCTCGATTCTCTTACTCTTGAGAGGCAGGAATTTTCAGTAGATTAAATTTCGTTACCCTGGATACCAGGATTTTTCTTACGCGTGGGGCGAAACCGCGAGAAAAAACGCGGAGTTATGTCTTATTTCTGCGCGGGTTACTATAAAGACTTGACCGATTCTAGAAACCGCGCGTGAAGTCTCTCGCACCCAGGTGAAAATTTCGTTACTACGGTTGTAAAGTTAGTTTAAGCCTAGGGGGTGAGAACTGCCTTGCATTCACCGTAACTAAATATGAAAGCGACGAGTATAATCAGTTTTGAAATTAATGCAAACAACTCTTAATCCTCATGAAACTTTCATTCGTGAGGTGTTGATTTTGACTGTCGCGTTAAGAAAAATAATGGTATTTCAATAGAGAAAAAATGATAATGAGCACAGTGGCAATATTGTAGTAATATTGTGCCAAGTTGTAAAACGTAGGAAGCAATAGCCAATTATTATTATCATGGTTTTTACCGCCACCCGATTAGCTCAATTGGATAAGCGCCGGTCTACCGAGCGCGAGACCGACACTTAGGGTCCTTAAATAACTGAGGAGAAAGTGCTACTTTGGTAGAGGCGTCTTCAAACGAAAAGACTTTCTAGTCCTCTCCGATAAGGACGACCCTTGCACATACAAATTCTGTGTTAAGTTGAAGAACCCACACACTGTTCGTAAAGAGTAGGAGACGATGGTCTATCTCCATTGGGGCAAGGGACTGTTATAGGCCCGCAGTAATTGGCTCTAGCCGCCCAGTTGCGGTGACCCTGCCGAGAATTGGCGAACGTAAGTAAATAAATAGCAATAGCTATTTATAGCGGTCTCCTTCTGACACTCGTACACTACTTATATGACCTTAGGGGATGCTGACAGTTACTTCTGAAGTGGCTACGACTGCCAAGCTGTTCCTAAACCTGTGGAAACATGAGTGTAATCGCGTCATCGCTGATCGATTTACCAACCAGCAGGACAAGGACTGGTTTGAAAAGACTTTAAAGCAGGTTATAGAGGAAGATTTTGATGCTGAAACAGCAACTTTGTTAGACGCAGAGCCCTACTTTGTGGATTTCATGAGGGATCCTCCCGAGCCTACAGGTATGAAGTGTGTTCAGACTTAGCTGCCTGGAGTCGCGTGACCTCTTTATACAAAAATTATAGGATACTACGTAATATAGAAGAGAAGGATGACGTCACAAAAACTAAATTTGTGAAATTATGGGATAGGTTGGTACATCCAGAAAGAACAAGGAGAAAAATGTTCTGTGCATGCTAAAAGTCAGCCTGTTCGTGCACTTGTCGGGAGATATAAGCATTATGTTCCAACGATTCCATATAAATCCTTCTAATTAGACCTGGATCATAAACGTTAGGATCCAAGCAGTTTTAGAAGGATTTGTATGGAGTTCTCAGAGCTTAAAGGTGCTTATATCTCCCCGCCAATTTGCAATAGCAAGCTGGTTTTTTGGCTTTTTCCATATTGTTCTTTCTATTTCACAAATTTGAATTTTTGTGAAGTTACTTTTCTCTTCTCTATACCCGAGACAGAAATGAGCATAAGGAAATTATCTGATGGACCAACGTGCGGGTGACTGACACAGAAACGTAAATTTTATGTGTCAGTATGTCTGGAAATTTAGAAGGTTTTGCATGGAAAAAAATTACTGGAGCGAAAGGCGACCTTTTTCTGTGATATGTAACCTTCTTTTGAAATATTTTCTTTTCTTTTCTCCCTATTTCAATCTGTTAATCTCTTCTTCTCTTATTTCTAGTACTTCTTGTTCTTCTCGTCTTTCCTTTCTATTTCTTCAGTTCTTCCTGAAGGTAATAAAAAAGACAGGGACAAGAAAGCTGTAAAAGAAAAAGGGCTGACAAAGACTACTTCTGGTGGGCCCAGGGGCCCAGGTAAACTTTACTTTAGCTTATCTTATTCTTCTTTCTCTTCGTCTTCTGTTCGACCGGTGATGGAAGCATCTTTATTTGAAGTCTATTTGCTTTCGACTGTGACTTGCCTTTTGTATTCTTTTTTTCTAAGCTCATGAATGAAATCCTGACGTTTGAGCATCCAGTGGAACTGAGTTTGTTTCATGAAATTCTCTGTTGTGGAATTTTACTGTAAGCTACCGAGCTTTAGCATGTTGTCCTTTTATCATCAGTCTTGTGACCTATCATTACTTGGCTCGCCTGAGCTATCTCTGTCAATAATATTCTTTATTTCTCTTATAATACCTTCGCGAGGTAGTCGATCATTGTTGTTGTTGTTTTACATTTAATTATTATGAGTGAACGTTTCGTGGTGACTGTTTAAATAATAATGACATCTGAGACTGGTAAAACGTAACAGCATGAAGAAGTGGCAGTCTGTGCAAAAAAACTCTTTGCTCATTAACAACGTCTAGTTAGTTTTTGTGCATTGCATGTATATCAGGGTTGTCACGAAGATTTCAAGTTGCCGGGTAAATACAACAAGTAGGTGGGGAATCAAACGGCTAGGGATTTCTTTTGATCCTATTTTTTTCTATTTTCTGTTTAATGATGTTTAATGACAACCCTGGTGTATATTCGATGATTTTCAATAACCCTGGCTTCAAAGTGATACCAAGAAATAAATCTAACTGCAAATTGCTGTGACCAATACAAGTTTGACCAGTTTAGAAGTTCACTGTACCCGTTTAACCTGCTTTAGGAGAAGAGCCTGAAGATGCAGACCTGGAGGCGCCAAAGGTGTATGAACTTGTAGAGACGCTGGATATTCTTAAAGAACGTCTTGGCACATTCATGGTCCAGTACAATAAAATTGTCCGAGGAGGGAATATGGACCTTGTCTTCTTCAAGGTATGACTGCAGAGTTGACTATAGAGGATAACTGGCTGTTTTTTGGCCATGTGCAATGCGCTTAAAACGGATTCACCTACAGATAAGTTCATTCGCGTACTTGCGCTTATAATCGCCTTCATGGTGATCGTCAATTTGCCTTTTCGCCAGAAAATAGTTCTAATCCTTGTTCGCAGATATGGATGAGAAAGAATCGACCAAAATTTTTTGAGTTAGTGCCCCTGTGAGGATAGGGTTGTTTTCGCAGACTTTTAGTACGGAGATGAGGGGATTCGGCCCCTTTCAATAAAACACTTCCCAAAGTATTTTCCTAACTCACTATTGCAAGGTGTGTCAGTAAACGTAGAGGGACCTGAATTTTTTGATACCTTATTATACCTTCAAACAAAAGAAGGAATTCTCGACTGTAAGTAGGTACGAAAGGAGGCTAAGCAAGTTAGTTGAAGTTGGCACAAAGATGAATGTAGGCTGATGTTTGTTCTCTCTTCCCCATTTCTTATCCGTGATTGTTTACAGTGAATTTTGCGTTTAGGATGCTATGGTACATCTTGTCAAGATTTCACGTATTATTCGCACCCCTCGAGGCAACGCCTTGCTGGTAGGTGTAGGAGGCTCCGGAAAGCAGAGTTTGACAAGACTGGCTTCGTTCATCGCTGGATACGACATTTTTCAGATTACTCTCTCAAGGTATATTTAAAAAATTTACTCTCTGGATGCATATAAACGATAACGTAGCCAAGGTGAATCTACAGTATCTATACCATTTTGGTTATTCAATAATTATTATATGATTTACCTTGCGGTTGGATCATTTTCGATCAACATTACTTTTACTGTGTTGGAAAAATGCTCAAAACTATCTGCTTTTCATTCGGCTGAGTAAGACTTAGGGGTTTGACCATAATATGCCAAAGGATTCATCTGTGCTCTGAGGTATTAAAAATATTTTTGTAAAAGATACGTTTTGGTGTTCTGTGTGGTGGATTCCAGAAGAATGCGTAGACCTCAGCTGGCATAACACATGCACCTTACCACACTAGACTTACACTGTAACCACGGTTCGTTTTTGTGAGTGCCTTGTTGTCTTTTACTCCCTCAGTGTAATGAACCGCTCCTTCGCCCTTGTAAATGCCTTGCTTTTATATGCGCATTTACTAAGTATTTCAAGTCGATTAATTAGTCCACTCCCTTGTTGCCAGAACAAATTCAAGTGAACAAATCTTCTTGTGAAAGACCGTCTTCATTCTTTATTCATGTTGTTAACGTTTTCTTGCACAGGTCGTACAATGTCTCTAACTTGATGGAGGATCTAAAAGTACTGTACAGGACTGCTGGACACCGAGGAAAGGGAATCACATTTATTTTCACAGATAATGAAATCAAGGATGAGGGATTTTTGGAGTACATGAACAATGTCATAGCTTCAGGAGAGGTGCGGTATCACTGTCTGCAATTAGTAAAATCCAACTATCGGTCTATTATCAATGCTGCGTTCTGGTTGATTGAGCTACTACTAGGCTACATGTTATAGCCCACTAGTAACGACAAGCGCCGGCTTTGAAAACCAAAACAATGGCGGCTGAATCGTGTTTTGCTAGCTAAAATTGTTTTGTCTCCATATTTTCGACGAAATAGTTGGATTTTACTAAAACAATTATTCCTCTCGCCCTCATGGGCTATTTACTCAGAGCCCATTCGGGCTCGAGGAATAATTGGTAACTACCACAATAAACAGTGTATAGTCAAGCGTACATCCCAAGATTAGAGTAATGAATGTGAAGTTGAATCCGTTAAGAATTTTAGACTTCAGAGTCATCTCTGTATTCCTGCATGCCTAACAAGCTATACCATGTTTACCAAAAAAATAAACCTTTCTTTTTTGATTGGCCAAAAAAAGTGGCAACTGATACTTCGATTAGCAACAAGTTGAAGTCAATATTAGCTACAGATCCCTTAAGGTGATTCCCTAGTAAAAGAACCTAACATAGATTGTAGATGAAACTTGGTACACTGATGTAACAAGTCAAGAAGATGATAAAAAAGTAATAAAAAGTGGGGGTCACCGTGCTCGTTTTGACGTCACAATGCTGAGAAACACAGCTATTTTAGACCCTTTGTCAAAAACCGCGCGCAGCTCAAAACTAGACAAAAACGAGAGATTTTTTCGATGATGCATGTGGTATCGCACAGAATTTGACTTTATTGTATTGTTTATCCACTTACATACCAGAAAAATACCTTTTAATGCTCCTGTTTTTATTTTACGCTCCAAAGTAGAATTGAATTGGACACGCGCTATTCGACCCGTGATACTGTAGCTCAATCCGTACAATTTAGTAAAATTGCCAAAAAACTGAACATAGATTTGTGCCAATTTTTTCTTATCGAAAGGAAGCACTGTCCTTATTAAAATCATGAAATAAAAAATGGGGGTCACCGTACTCGTTTTTGCGGTAGAGCTGCAGAAAGTGCGCACCAAATGCATTTTCTCCGAGTTTTGAGAGAGGACTGGGGCGAGTTTCAAAATAGAATGTATGTGAAAGGGGGAAGAAAGTATTAAAAAAACTGTTTTTACAGAATTTACATCGAGATATCACATTTAGGATACAATGTGATAAAGAAAGCCTTTAAATAAAAATCAAAGTGAGTAAGCACAAGTTAAACATCCACTATCGAGGTTCTCCGTGAGGAAGTCGAACTCAGCAACACGCGTTCTGCCTACGTTATGCACATTCCCAACAGATTGAGTCTCACCTCGGCAAGAAACAACCGCAAGCAAGAATTCCAATACCGTTCCTCTTCAGTCAACTTCATTTTAATAATATTACTTCACATGCTCTTTTTTACGGCGGCCATCTTGTCATGCGCAGTAAGAGATGCGCAGTGCAAAACCAGGGAATTACCTTAATTAGTTATAGATTTATACAGTCTTGCAGACAAAGCCCTGTGGCCGTTAGAAGTCAGTTTTATCCTAATAGTGTAGAAGATATTTGTCATCCAGTCTGTCAGTACTTGTTCAGCGGTTGTTGTTGTCTTCGGTAGGTCTCCAATCTGTTTGCGCGAGATGAAATTGATGAAATTACCCAGGACCTGATCAGTGTGATGAAGGCCGAGTATCCAAGGAGACCACCGACCAATGAGAATCTGTACGAGTATTTCATCACACGCGTCAAGAACAACCTCCACGTTGTACTTTGTTTTTCACCGGTAAGCAATCATTTCCTCCTTTCCTTTTCTGTGGTTTACGACAAGTTTCAAATTCTAAAGTGCAAACTCTTCCAAGGAAAAGAGAGATCAGAAGTCATCTTTGTGGGGTGTTATTGGTGAATTCAGATCTCTGGCTCCATTGTTTGTTGCCATGGCAGCGTAAGACTTACCTTATTATTGGAATTGACACTTGTGTTAATTACGGTATTTGAAATTGACGCGACTTAAATTATCGGCAATTGAAGGAAAAATTAATTTCAATTCTAGGAAATTAACGTGAAAGAGAGCGAAACATTTCAAGCTGATCCAAAGAAAACAAAAAGAAACAAAACTTGTTGAGACAACCGCAACAAGTAATTGTAATCCGTTTTAATCTTCTTCACGTTTTTCCATCCGTGCCTTCTAATGTATTGGCTGTCTTACCTCTACCTATTTTTAATATTCTGAGCTGTTGTTATTATTATTAATAATATTATCATCATTATTATTTTTATTATTACTGTTTGAATTTTGATGAATTTCGTGACAAAGCTCCTTTAAATTAACGTGAATAATTTATGAAGGTTTTATTTCCCACAGTAAGGTAATCTATAGAGGGCGTCACAAAGCTCTCAAAACGAGTTGTTTCATTAGGTAACGAAACAAGAGATGAATGACTCAGGCAATGTTCTTTGCCCTAAAAACAGTAGCAAGAGTGTTTTCAAAGGCCAATGAAAATAGAGCTTCCTGGGAGCTTCGTTGCTCTAGATCTATAGCTTGGCTTTCACTTCAATGTACGTGTCTTTGAAAGGGGCCTAAAAAGAAATCGTTCACTCCTCTTTTGAACTAAGAAAAGACAAAATTATCCCACTCCAAAAACAGTAAGTGTGCAAAAAACTATATAGTGAGATGAATTAGCTTAAACACGCAAAAATAGACCGAGCATTAGAGCGTTACTTTTAATAAAGCAGTCGCCCTCCCTTCTCCTCCCCTCCCCACCCTCCGTAACCCCGTCCTGTACTTCCTTAGTAATCTAAAACTCTAATGTAATATTTCTAGGTGGGCGAGAAGTTCCGAAATCGTTCCCTTAAGTTTCCTGGATTGTTCAGTGGATGTACGATGGACTGGTTTAGCCGCTGGCCTAAAGATGCGTTGATTGCAGTTGCCTCTCACTTTTTGTCTTCATTTGACATCGTCTGCTCCCCAGAGACAAAGGCCGCTGTTGTCAACACAATGGGAGTTATTCAGGTAAGTGACGTAGTTAGTTTGTTAATGGAAATATATGAAATGACTCATATTTTGAACTGCGGATAAAGATATGAAAATGAAAATGATTCCCAAAGTTGAATAAAAAACCTAAGCGCTTGAAAAAGAACTAGGAGAACCTGAAGTGAAAAAATTCAACTGCGAGGATCATTTCCACTTTCATATATTTATCCGAAGTTCAACATATGATTCATTTCACATATTTCCATTCATGTCATTTGGACCATCGGCTATATTACGAACTCACAATGGCTTGCTCTCCAGTCGGCTTGATTAGCTTTAGTTAATGGCCCGGTCATCGCGAATATCAGGATTCGATTCCCGGTCAATCCTGAATTTTTCAGGTTCTTTTTTAAGCTGTTAGGTAGGTAGTGAGTTAGTTTTGAGTTAGTTTTTTCAAAGAATGTATTTAGGTTAAAAGGTAAAGAGTCCTTATTTTAAGTCGTTACCTCGTAAAAGTCATCATTTAGCTGACAAACCCGAGGCTAACTGTGCTTTAGTTCCCTTTTAATTCCCACCCCCACCGATCCCGCCCCTCTCCCCTCTCCATCAGTGCTCCGCCATTGTACGGGTTTTGAAATTTACTGAAATTTACACAGAAAGGAAAGAAGTCGAAACAGGAATTTGAGGTCACATCTGGGAATCAAGAATTGAACTAGGGGCTCCTTGCACAAACGACTGCGCACTAACCTTGGTTACTTAAGAAATTCCCATTTTCCTTCCAGGACAACGTTGCAGAAACCTGCGTTCAGTACTTTGAGCGTTTTCGGCGTCAGACCCACGTTACACCCAAATCGTACCTCTCTTTCATCGGTGGTTACAAGACCATTTACACGATGCAGCACGAAGCCATTGGTCTCCTGGCTAAGCGTATGAACACTGGTCTGGCTAAGCTCGTGGAAGCTAGTGAATCGGTGGCGAAGCTTTCGGAAGAGTTGGTGGTGAAAGAGAAGGAGCTTGCCGTAGCCTCAAAAAAAGCGGACGTTGTGCTTCAGGAGGTGACAGTTAGCGCTACAGCAGCCGAGAAGGTGAAGTCCCAGGTGCAGAAAGTCAAGGACAAGGCGCAAGCGATTGTGGACGAAATTGCGGTGAGTTTAACTCTCCCCTTCTCAAAACCTCTAGTTAAAAATATCTAAAAATATACTTATTTTCCTTTCTGAGTAAAAAAAATGTGAGGGACAAGCTCTGAAGAGCTGAAAAAAGCGCATAAATAGTTGCTTGGTTCTCACCCTCTCTCCTAAGCTGCCCTGAATCACTGATTGGTCTATGTTCTGTCAATTATTTTAATATTTAGGTTTGTCCAACCTTGCGAACTATACTTGACCTTAACACTTTTATAAAAAAATCATGATTACCGTTAATCCTCTATTAAGCCTTCCCTCTCAAACAAGCCCCCCCCCCCCTCTAACCTTCCCCCCTCCCCCTTTTATTATTATTCACTGATAGATGACAGACTGTATTAATCAATCGCGACTGTCAGGAGTCTATTGCGACTGTAAAAGTTCCTGTGGACTGATCCAGGATGGTTTATTCACCAGCTTGAAGTTCGGATTTGTTTTTGATCCTCAGTTGCATGACCTCGAACGTCTTGTACTTTCGCTTTTCCAGTTTACATTCTTGTTCGTTTTGGAGAGCTGATACCATCTTCTTTACTAAATTGAATAAGCCCCCATCTCAAATAAGCCCTCCTGTCTTTATCAACCCCCCCTTACATGTGTTTGAAACCAATGAACCCCCGGGGGTCTTGATAGAGGGTTTACGGTAAATGAATAAATAAATACAATTACTCAGGGTTGATGGTGGGAACCAGTACGATACACTAAACATGCTATTTTTCGACCAATAGGAAGACAAAGCAGTTGCAGAGGAAAAGCTTGAGGCGGCTAAACCTGCGTTGGAAGAAGCAGAAGCCGCGTTGCAGACCATCAAACCTGCGCACATTGCCACAGTCAGAAAACTGGCCAAGCCACCTCACCTGATCATGCGCATTATGGACTGTGTGTTGCTGCTGTTCTTTAGAAAGGTTGATCCCGTCACACCCGATCCTGAGAGGCCCTGCTGTAAACCTTCATGGGGCGAGTCTCTTAAAATGATGAGTGGCGGTGGCTTCTTCAACAACTTGCTCACTTTCGCAAAGGTAACTCGATTAACACTTCGTCAGTATATAACATTACTTCCCGAATAATCAATGATTCTTGAAAATATTCAGCAGAAAAGTTTGAAAAATATTGCATTCTGGAGCCTATCTTGTAGAAACTCGAAGTGAAGAAAGGTTGAAAAATATTATTATATTCACGATCACATTTCGACACCCTCTTTGTACCAACGATGTCTTTGCTGTTCTTTTCATCAAATATTTTTTTATTTTTAAACCGTAGTTCACAGGTATGATCCTATGTATTCACACAGTAGTCTCTTGAAAATTTTTCAGTTCTGTTGCCCGTTTGTCCCGAATGTTGTTTACAAAACTTCCCTTCGAGGGGAAACCTCGGTTCGAGCTTGTTGTCTTAATTATTTAATAAAATGACGTTTATCCCGTTTGTGTACTAGGATTCCATCAATGAGGAAACGGTTGAGCTGCTAATGCCATATTTAGAAATGGAGGACTATACTATGGAGAACGCCAAGAAGGTTTGTGGTGACGTGGCTGGTCTGGCATCTTGGACCAGAGCTATGGCATTCTTCTATGGTGTTAACAAAGAAGTTCTTCCTCTCAAGGTACAGTGTTTTGCCGCTTTGATTTATGGTCAAGCTGCAGAAGCTATAAACCAGGAGACGAACTTAGTTCACACACCAATTGCTATCTCCCAGAAGACATGTAGGAAGCTAAAGCATTCGTTAGTGGTATTTGTTTTAAACAGGGGCCGATGACGCCCATTTCCCTTTCGTAAACTTTTGTTGCCTTTTTTAAGGGTCGATGCAACCATTGGTAACCAAGCCTTAGAAACTCTAAAAAATTCGAGTTTCTTTTGTCCCTTCCATGCACGTAGACAATCAAAAGGCTACCACAGGTTACACCGTTAGAAGTGGGCCGGCCAACTGTTAGCAGGCAGAACTTCAGTATATGTAACGTGAGAAAACAAGCGATGATTCGCGACGCCACTGGTGGTTTCCCTGCGAAATGACGTTTGAGAAACGAGCCCAGAAATTCCATACTGATGACGTGCACAAGGTAGATTTGGGTAGAGCTTCTGATTGGTTGGAATTTTGCTTCATCCAAGCGAAAGTAGTAACCAGATCTGGTTAGTGACACGTCATCAGTGGAATTTCTTCAGTCGTTTTTCAGACCTCATTTCGCGGGGAAACCAGTGGTAGCGTCGCGAATCATCGGTTGTTTTATCAGGCTACAATATATGAACATTTTTAAACTTTTTCTATCCTCAGGCCAATCTGATAATACAAGAAGCACGTTTACAAAAAGCAACTAGCGAGCTTAATGAAGCGCAAGCACAGTTGGACGAAAAACAGCGTGAGCTGGATTTGGTACAGGCAAAATACGATCAGGCAATGCGTGACAAGCAAACACTGGTTGATGACGCTGAAGCGTGCAGGAGAAAGATGGCGAATGCTACGGCGCTGATCGATGGACTGGGTGGTGAGAAGACCAGGTGGACTGAGCAGAGCAAGAAGTTTGATCAACAGATTCAGAGGTTTGAATCGTTTGTTAATTCTGGTTTTATTCCTCGCCCTGATATTCTCCTTTTCAGTCAGGGGCCGGGAAGCATTGCATGATTCCGGCCCGAGCGGCTGCGAAGAAGACTATCGTCCTGAACGACCTATACAGCGTCTGGTAGACTAAAGTACAAGTAAATGGACAATTATAATTAAATTATTTTCGCCTGTTTGAACCAAAGCCCTACGCAGGTTTCAGGGTCCGTTTTCAAAATGCTTCGAACAAAATATTCCGTGCTTGCTCCGAGCTATCATGAATCATTATTCTAGGGCAAGGAATGAAAAAATAACCTCTGGCACTCAGGGTAACAGTAGACTAGGCTACCAGAGCCAGTAAATTGCAATACAACTGCGGCTTAGTTAATCAGCTGATCACCTTGCCTGTCCGGCCAAAGACTTTTTACAAAAAAGTAGGGTATTTACAGTCGTTAAGTTGAGACACGAGGCATACAAGAGAAGCAGTCTTTTTCTGTGTACGCATATGCTTTTGGATCCTTATAGTTGATTTTATATTCGAACACTGCAACACGAACCTTTTTACCTCGTTTTCTAGTCGTAATTGGGCGCCGGGAGCTGTTCTAGCACTGTTTCAAAAGACTTCTGTTGTGGAGCGTACCACACAAAAAAATGATCAGTTACGCTTGCGGGATAACTTTCATACCATTTGTCTTTCAGGTTGGTCGGTGATGTGCTGTTGGCCACAGGCTTCTTATCCTACTCTGGCCCATTCAACCAATCGTTTAGGAATCTACTGCTGGATAACTGGAAAAAAGAAATGCGAAAAGTGAAGATTCCTTTCTCGGAGGTAATAATAAAATAATGTTGACCTATCTTTTTTTTCTCTAGTCGTGCACCAGCCGTTCCCGCAATTATTTTTGAATGTTCAGTCCTAACCTTCGCTGCCTCGGGATTCGTAAGTTTGTGTTACGTGAAAGAGATGCATTAAAATGCGGACACGCTCGTGTTGCCTTTGAGGACCGGCGGAACTATTGTATTTTCTTTTGAAGAAGGTGTGATCTAAGGGTTGGTTTTGTGTACACTCAACTGGAATGTTACCTTATATATTTTTTTTCTTTTAAGGATTTGAACTTGGTGAACATGCTAACAGATGCTGCAACAATCGGCGAGTGGGCTCTGCAGGGCCTTCCAAGTGATGAGTTGTCAGTTCAGAACGGTATTATCGTCACCAAGGCTTCACGTTATCCTCTTCTTATTGATCCTCAGGTATGATATATGTCAACTGAACCACGGGATATTTGCCTCTTTCAGTGACTTAAGGTGGATTTCCACTTTCGCGGTACGCACGTAAAAATTACGCAACAGTGGAAATCAACTCTTAGGCCTAGGCCAAACGTCGAACTTTTCATGAGACGAACCAAACTTAGTGAGTCAAGGTGATGAAAAGTTCGACGTCTGGCTCAGTTAAGTTCGTCTGAATGAGTTTGGATCGTCCAGCAGATGGATAGAACGCCTGGAAATAGTCTCCGGGACAAACGTCGATCTTCACATGCGACGAACTAAACTAATAAATTAAAAATTTGTATGATAATGTATATTTAGCCTCCTTCAGGAGAAAATTTTTTTTTTTGGTCTGATTCAGTTGATTGGTTCGACGCGTCGTAAGTTCGACGTCTGACCCAACAGACGAACTGAACTTAATTTAGGTCGACTCAAATTATAGTTTAATCCGTCTGGTGAAAAGTTCCACGTTTGGCCCAGGCCTTAACTTCTCAAGGTCACACTTTGCTGGTCAAATTAATGAAGATGAATTTGTGCGGACGGTTTTCAAAACACGATAAGATTTCTCAAAATCTAAAGTGGATTTGTTGCAATGTCTTCGCTCTCAACGTTTAGCACTCTTTCTAGTTGAATAAATACTGTTGCAGGTCTTAGTTTTAACCTCCTTATACCAACGTCTCTTAGTAGCCTTAGAAATCTGCATGCATGGTAAGCCGTTACATCTTTTCAAACAGGGACCTTTGGCCCCCGGACAGTAACAGAGAGATGTGACCCTTCAAAAGTTCTGAAAAACAGAAAAGGATAAAAAGAGCACATGGTAACTTATTGCTAAATTAGTCATTTTTGGTTTTGCGCAGGGCCAAGGAAAAGCCTGGATTCGAAAGAAAGAAGGACCTAACGAGCTACAGGTAGGACTCTTCAATTGATTTTGTTGTTTCAAATATAAAGCGCCTATCATGGTTTCACTGATTTGAATGTCAGTTAACCAAACTGCCGATAGTATAGATCAACACAGCTTAAGTTACTTATCTCATCTTCATATTGTACTGTTAAAAAAGGGCTTGCAAAATTGTAGAACAGGTAACTTGAAAATCGCCTATTTTGTGGAGAATTAAAAGTGGCGATAGTTCAGTGGCTTGAATAACCAGCGTTTTTACTGATATTTTTTTTGCTTTCAGATATATCTTAAGGCCAATAATCCCATTTTTATCTCCTTATTTAGTTTTGCCGCCGCGAAACCATGCTTCTTGACAAATGTATTAAAAGTTTTATGTAAATTATTGTGTTGTCCAGACCTTTTTTGCATTGATCAAAACGTTGATTGTGTTCCATTTTAGATCACAGCTTTGAACCACAAGTATTTCCGAACACATTTGGAAGATTCGCTCTCCTTAGGAAGGCCGCTGATCATAGAAGATGTCGGCGAAGAACTGGACCCGGCGCTTGACAACGTGTTGGAGAAGAACTTTATCAAGTCTGGAAAGACGTTCAAGGTAAGATATGCCTTCACTCGCGACAGCGTTGCTTCTGAAGCAAGACAGTTGTCTTCCAGGCCCCAGTTGTTGAAAAGGTGGATAACGCTATCCATCGGATAAATCTCTATCCACTGGATAGCGCAATTGGTTTCCCTAATACTTATCCACTCGATAGTGATTTATCCGATGAATAGCGCTATCCATCTTATGAACAACCGGGGCCAGATAAAGATCGCATGATTTTTCTGCACTGTAAACCACAAACGAAAGTGGTCATTCTGGCCAACCAATTAAACTAATCGAGCAGTATTCGAAGAAAGTTTTAAGTCATTAAGTTTCAAGTTTATTAAACACTTAGGATACAAATAACCATTGATCCTTACCCGCAAAATAGCCTAGCTAATCGATGCGGGAAGGAAAAGTCTCAAAGTAAAAAAAGTACAATAACAGAGTTGAAACATCACAATAAAGAAAACAGATACACGAACATCAACTTTTGAGTTCTTCGCTTTTCCAAACATTATTATAAAATTATTTCAACCCAACGTGAAGAGCTTACATGAACAAGTCAACTCGCTCAGAGCGCATGAACTCCGCACGCGGACGCACGCGAAAAGGTACACGACACTGGTTCCATAAGTGGGCCGGAGTACTAAAAAATCCGGGCATGGGAATCTTATTCAGATAAAGAACCTGAGTTAAAATTTGGGAATTTGTTGCCCATTATGCAGACCTTATTATTCACGATACCCGCCATCTTTTCACGCGCTTAAGGACTAATGGGGTAGAAGCAATGCCACGTGGTTTCTCAGGGGGCAAAAATGGAAAAATGTCAATGCAAGAAATCGTCGTCGAGTTTGTTTATTCTAGACAAAAGAAAATGAAGAACTTCTTTTTATCTTTATCCCACCGATCCTAAAGCGCATGCAAAGATGGTGGGTATCGTGAATAAGGCCTATATCACCGACGTCTTTCTACTGGCGTCACTAGCCATCTTCATGAGGGCAGAAGGTCGTCAGCTCTTGGTGCCACACGGGTGGTACCCTCGCACAGTCTTGAAAAGTCCTTGAATTTTAGGTGGAGTTCTTGAAAAGTCCTTAAATTTCTTTGCTACTCCTTGAAAAGTCCTTTAATTTTTTTTTAATTCTTTTGGGTTCTCGAAGACAGATTATAAATCATAGCCCAGAGAAGTTATAGGTGATTAACATAAAGCGTGTTGTACATTTAAGACAAGTGAACTGAACAATGTAAAGAAGCTTGTGGAGCAAACAGTTCAAAACCCGTTAGCTTGGACTGGCAATGTGCATTTATGTACAAATCTGTGATTCAGATTCTTGGAAGGTGGTCCTTGAAAAGTCTTTAATGACTGCAATTTTTTGTATGAACTCTGCCAAAGCCTCTTGATCAACAAATTACCAAAGCAATCTCGAAATAATAAAATTAATGCAAAACCCGTTTAATTTTTGTTGCAGTCACTATTTACTGTTTATCTGTTAGGTCAAAGTGGGTGACAAGGAAGTTGACGTTATGGATGGCTTCCGGTTGTACGTTACAACTAAGCTTGGTAACCCTTCCTACACTCCTGAAGTAAGTGCCAAGACTTCTATAATCGACTTCACCGTAACAATGAGCGGCCTGGAAGATCAGCTACTGGGAAGAGTAATCTTAACAGAGAAGCAGGTAACATGTCTGTTTTTGAGTCGATTATGCAGGGATTAATGCAGAAACTTGCAATGTTAAAAGTCATGTGACTAGTAATTACTCTACAATTTTGCGTCTCTGATTGACAAGTAGTAAGATAAATCGACGGTCGATAAGCGACCAGGATTCCTAATATAAAAAAATAGAAAGCTGTATTTAGCATGTAAATATTTTTGTTTACATTTTTTGAATGAATGCTGTTTCACAGCGGGCATTATTTTGAGATCAAGCATAGATTGTTGGCCAGTGACATTTTGTACGGATGAAATGTTATCGTATGAAATGTGCGTCGCGCCTAGTTGTAGGCGTTGTAGGGGAGCGTGGTTTTCGCAGAAAAAAAAAAGAAATCTCAGCCCTAATGAATTAAACATATTAGTGCACCAGAAGCGTACATCTTGAACCTTAAAATATACTCTGATTTCAGATTATCAACTTCAAATTCAGTGCAGCTGTTTAGTTAAGCTAGTTTTCGTTGTTTAGGAATTAGAGGCTGAGCGCACCAAGTTGATGGAAGAAGTGACTGCAAACAAACGAAAAATGAAAGACTTGGAAGACAACTTGTTGTACAGACTGACTAGTACCCAGGGCTCTCTTGTCGAAGATGAGTCGTTGATCCAGGTTCTCAGCGTCACCAAGACAACATCAGAGGAAGTCAGTGAAAAGCTATTGGTTGCCGCAGAAACGGAATTAAAGATCAACACTGCTCGAGAAGAGTATCGACCCGGTTAGTACAGAATTGCCAGAGCTGTTTATTCAGCCAGATCTATTCCTCCAGTTTATGATTTTTCCACACTCTCTCATAAGGCAACTTTATGTTTTAAGCGATTTCTGACTATTTAAATGGAAGTTACTATGCAGTTATTGCCTACTGTGGTGCTGTTTATCATGCTTGAAAAGGTGCTTCTAACTATTGTTTGGGTGTGATATCCAATTTTTGCATTAAAACGCGAAAATACTTTTAAGCTCTTACTCCTTGTAGTGTAGATTAAGCAGTGCAAGGTGGTTCCAACATGCGTTGTCATAACATTCTGATCCATCATCTTAAGCAGCTCGTTTTTCTTTTCTCTTTCTTTCTTTCGTTTTTTTTTTTTTAATTTTCAAATTCTTTTAGTTTACGCTCGTCACTGTTAGAGCGAAGATCAAAAAAAGTGCTACCATTTTCATATCATTTTCTTGTAGTCTCTGTACATGTAGGAAAATTGCTGTTTCCTTTTGCCTCTCGTTTCGCTAATCTTAAATTTTCCTTTCTCCTCATTTCAGTGGCCACACGAGGTAGCATCCTGTATTTCCTGATTGTCGAGATGTCGTACGTGAACGTTATGTACCAGACCTCTCTGAGACAGTTCCTGGGCTTGTTTGACATTTCCATGGCACGCTCTCAAAAGTCGCCAATTCCCGCCAAGCGAATCCAGAACATCATCGAGTATCTTACATTTGAAGTGTTTCGATACACGACCCGTGGTTTGTACGAGGAACACAAGTTTTTGTTTACTCTTCTGCTCACTTTGAAGATTGACCTGTTGGAGAAGAAGATTCGCCATGAAGAATTTCAAGTTCTT
>NC_133201.1:49898075-49908075 GCF_958299795.1 Porites lutea | reverse complement strand
ACAGTTATTGTATCGATAGGCTCGTTAATCGTTTGTCTCACGATAGGCAATTTGTTTGTGATATCGATAGTGTTTTTGTGTGCGTAATGTTAACCATAAGCTTGCTGTTCTCACATAGACACTTTGCATTTGAACTCGATAATGATTTCGAGTGCCTAATGCTGGTCTTCATAAGGCGATGGTGCTGATTTACTGGGCGGGAAAATTAGTAACACTATGGTTACTTGTGATTGTTGCATAATGCACCTTGTTTACCGTTCGAAATTTTGCATGACCATTGCTTCTATTTTCTCCTGGGTATTACAGTCGTCCCAAGAGAAATCGAAGTCAGTTGTTGTGCAAAACTTTGGAGGGTAACAAGGTGCTTTATGGTTTATGTGAAAATGATGAGTTGCGAACCTCACTCATGCTTGCATTGGTGTTTTCCGTCCTAAGCATTGTTGGCATGGTTAGTCCCGCTCAGGAAATCGACGTTATTAGAGAGTTTAACCTTTACGTAAACGCCAAACGGCAAACTTCAGATTCAAGTTGAGAATTTCTCAAAATAGAAAATGAGCAGATAAAAACACCTTAGAAAATTCTTTTGGATATTCTAAAAAAATTGCGTGAAATTACTAATTTATGTGTAGAAATAATGAACAGTAGGCGAGGGGAAACTTGGTCACGTGGTACAAATTCGCGTTTGCCGTTTGACGTAAACGTGATGCTTAACCTCTCCATTGTCCTTGTTATTTATTTTGCAGATTACGTCAACTGAGAATGTTAATGAGAAGTTCCGTCTGTGGATAACAACTGAGGTTCATCCTAAGTTCCCCATCACTCTTCTGCAGTCGTCTATCAAGTTTACCAACGAACCTCCGCAAGGCATTAAAGCGGGTCTGAAGAGAACCTACGCTGGCATCACACAGGTCTGTAGTTAAAAATCATGGACGTGTCGCGCGAATGGCGCCGATATTTCGGGTACAATACTTGTACATCGACAGCCTCACATTCAGGTTAAAAATAATTTGACTAGGAAACAATCAGACGAGGCTCAATATGTATCAGACAATGTGAGACTAGGGTATCATTTATGCAGTGTCTACGGGTGCTGCCATCAATTGTATACCAAAGTAATTTTTAATAACAAAGACTGGGGGCAAACCAGTTGGCTGTTTATGAGCAAGGCCGAGGATGTGAACTTGGGACTACTGACAAACAAATCCAGCTAGTGGTCAGGGCGAGACTTTAATTCAAGACGTCCAAATGGCAAAGTCGGTATTTTGACCTCTCTGCCATACTGCCTCATGTGTGGTGATTGATATTTTCCCCCTCGTTGCTTTACTTGACTACCTGGGAAGAATCTCGCCACTTTCCCACCAAGTCATATGTAAACTCTCACCAGCCATGACTTGCTTAGCGTCAATATTTCCTTGTAATCAAGACTGTGTGCCTGTTTTGTAAACAGTAACGGACTGATCACCAGGGATTTCGTTAAACAATGCTTGAATTAAAATTGTTTTTGTATATTGTTTATCCTTAGGATCAACTTGATGTCACAAACATGCCCCAGTGGAAGCCCATGCTGTACGCTACAGCTTTCCTACACACCATTGTACAAGAGCGTCGTAAGTTTGGTCCTTTAGGATGGAATATTCCTTATGAGTTCAACTCTGCTGATTTAACAGCTTCTGTGCAGTTTATTCAGAACCATCTGGATGATATCGACCCCAAAGCGGTAAGTGTTTTGCACCAAGCGTTGCTTGAAAAAAGCATGAAGAAAGCCGTTGACAGTTCGTTGCAAATTTGAACTCGATTTGAGTTTAATGTTTATTTATCTTTCATTTTTCCCATTAATTTCATTATGAGCTTCTGTAGGTAAATCTAGCTGGATGTTTGATATTGTTACCGCCAAATAGGATTGCCACCAGATAGAGTGAAACAAAACGATAACTTCTTAAAGCATTAAGAGAAGGTATAAACAACAAAGCAAACATAAAATAAGAAGGCACTAATGGACGAACTCGAAAAAGAATTACACGGATTGATTTGAGGTTTTCGGAGACTCGTTGGGCTAACAGTTTTTCAAAGTTCATTTGTGTTTTTTGTAACGTTTGATAATGTTCTGGTGAGACAAACTTGTTTATTTAAAGCTGTAATTTTGCCATTTATAAGTAGTTTTCTTCGGTAACTACATGTTCCTTAGCGAAAGACGACGCGTAGCTGGCAACATTACTTCTATAAGCCAGAAAGAGTGATCAGCATCAAATTTCACCTTATTAAGATCAATGCTTAATATCTGCATCAATACGGGCAAATCACAAGAATTAAAGACATGATCACAGATCATCTGTCCAGTTATTGATACTTTAGCAACTTCTCCCCGCTACTTCTATAGTAAACGTATAGGGGCGACAAATGAGAATTTGAGTTTTGATATTAAGTTTTGAAGGGTAAACAAAAGAATCTAGACAGCCGCGTCACA
This sequence comes from Porites lutea, assembly GCF_958299795.1. Lineage (NCBI taxonomy): Eukaryota > Metazoa > Cnidaria > Anthozoa > Scleractinia > Poritidae > Porites > Porites lutea. The sequence continues at coordinate 49,905,611 of NC_133201.1, read as the reverse complement.
GCTTCTTTAAACAAATTCACCTTTTCTCCTTCCAGGGCGTGTCGTGGGTAACAGTACATTACATGCTTGGTGAAGTCCAATATGGTGGGCGTGTCACTGATGACTTTGACAAACGCTTACTCAACACTTACGCACGAGTATGGTTCAGTCAGGAAATGTTTAAAGACACATTTAAGTTCTACCAAGGATACAATATCCCTCGCTGTGCACAGATCGCTGATTTTAAGGCTCACATTGATGAAATGCCAATGTCAGATACGCCAGAGGTAGGGTAACGGAAACCCTTTCTTTATCTTATGATTATGTGGCCCACCGTGGGTTAAATCTGCAACTAATGCAGTTCAGCGTGATGAGACCATTTTAGCAGGACTTTAAACTGAACTGCTCCCAACTATAACAAAGGCTCTAAGATATTGCTTCAGGAATAGTAATTATTTCTTAACTGAAGAGGTACACCGCCAGTGTATAATAAGATCATGCTCTATCTAAATTTCTGTATGCCTCTCACGAGCAGGAATTCTTCTTTTCCCTATTTCAAAAAAAAAATATACAACCTGACTATTTCCCGACTTCATGAAAAAGACACGAAAAAAGCTCAATCGTAGATCAGCCCCATGGCAATAGTTTCCTACAATTTTTTTACAACTATCGTAAAATTAGTCTTTCAAATTCATAGAGAAAAAGCAAGAAAGTGGTTAAGGAATGCGTTTAAATCCTGTCAAATACTGCTGAGAGTAAGGCTATGATATTCTAGGAAATAAGTTATTAACACACCGCACCCGATCAGAATAAAGTAGCAATTTGTGTTTTACTAAGTTTGTAACCCTCATATTTTTAACACTCGTATTTTCAAACTTGATATAACCCACGTGATCATGTATTAAACTTTTCCCATTTCCATACAAATGCTAACTCGATATCTTAAACTGTCCTTACTTTTTTCAGGTTTTTGGTCTTCACCCGAACGCTGATATAACATACCAAACGAAGACCACTTCAGACGTGTTGGAAACAATTGTGAATATCCAACCGAAAGACAGCGCTGGAGGATCAGGAGAAACTCGTGAATCACTTGTAGCGCGTCAAGCCACTGAAATGTTGGATAAGCTACCGCCGGATTACGTTCCTTTCGAGGTCAGGCACTTTCCCTGGAATATTACTTATCTTGTGCTATCTTGTGCTCGTTCTTGCGTAAGCTTTTTCACAGCTTTTAGTATTTCCTTCGTTTTTCGCTGCAATTGACCATTTTCGGGTTTCCTCTAGTTTTTCTTCTTTTGTATTTTTTTTCCCTTTTCTTTTGGTTGTTTGCAAACGTAACTCCTTCTCACGTGAAAGTTCTGCACGCGGCCTCAACTTCAAAGTGACGGTTCCTGGAACTCGCAAATGACCTATTGCTTAACTCACTAAAAGTGTTTGTGTTGGAAGATTTTAGCTGTATGTGCACTTCCTCAGTATCATTTAGATCCTGGTTATTTAACGAATAACTAAGAACTTTATTGGTCAATTGGAGGTTGGGAGTGAGACTGGATTGGTGTTGGTTCGAATTCCACTATTGTGCTGGAGACTGGATCAACATTCATCATCCAACTAGCCCCATAATGCAATTCGATACATCACCGACCCAGTCTACCGCTCATCTTGAAATGGCCAATAAATTCCCGCAGGTCTAAGATGTCCATGAAAATTGCAAGTCTCAGCAGGAACATTCGGTTTCGTTTACAATCATCATATACTGTCAATGCCAGCTTCATTAACAATTGTTTGTGCTTTATATTAGTTCTGCGAACTTACTTTGGTCTTCTTTCTGAAGAGAGCGCTCTCAGTTTACGAATTTTACTGTACGACCGCTTCAGCAGGACGTCATGTGTCAGATCGTGCTTTAATGTTTTTTTTTTGTTGTCTTTTTTTTTAATTGACCTACCTTTCTTTCCATAATTCGCAACAGGTGAAAGCGCGTCTCCAGAAAATGGGTGCGCTGACCTCCATGAATATTTTCCTTCGGCAAGAAATTGACCGCATGCAGAGAGTGATAACCGCTGTGAGGAGCACACTGGTTGATCTTAAACTCGCTATCGATGGAACCATCATTATGAGCGAGAACCTTAAGGACGCTTTGGACAACATTTATGACGCTCGAGTGCCTGGCCTTTGGAAAAAGGTAGGGTACCTCGTTATGTTTTAATTCGGCTACCTGAATTTGGGCTAAAATAGTCAATGGCTGTTATGGCTCCCTAAAATGAGTCCCAGAGGTGGCTAAAATAGTTTTCTGACATGGCTGTTTGTTTCCCCACTTTTGTTCCACTGGAGGCTGAATCTGACTTTCTGTCCTCAAAGCTAATTTCGCGTTGGGGGCTGAAAAATGAGGTTGATTCTAGACCTTCAGAATAGCGGGATAGAGTAACAAGCATCTATTGCCTTTTTAATGTAATACTACTGCTTAAACGCTAGGTCGTGAGCATGTTATGAAATACTATCAACGATCAAATGCCCTGATTTTTGAACAATTACTAACCTAGTCAGATTATTCAAGGAATCGAATTGTCTCTTAAACTTACCCTTTTTTCATTCTGACAGATATCCTGGGATTCGACCACCCTCGGTTTTTGGTTTACCGAACTGATTGAGCGCAATAATCAGTTTTCGTCCTGGTTATTTGAAGGCAGGCCCAATGTGTTCTGGATGACTGGTTTCTTCAATCCTCAGGTAAGACTACGGTCTCCGCTTTTACCGAGCGACTTCGTGTCAGTTGGTAGCTAAATGTTCCCAAAGATGGGTGGAAAAGTAAACTATACAGAGTTAAAAAATGTTCGCCATCTCTGTACTTTATATCACAGCAAACCCTAAAAATTACAACTTCAGCGGTATCAATGCACTCTCTCACCCTGATATCCTGTCTCTTCGTTGTTTCTTCAAAATCCTTTTCTGACAATTACAACTTTTGGGAACTTAGTAGGCATTCATTGATTGAAATATTTTTTGGAGATGGCACCGAGTGCTACCATTAACTAAAATATAAAGAACATTTAGACCTGAGTACGAGACGGTTCCGTTCTCATTACGAGTACTATTTGACGAATTCCATAGCTCCGTTCCTTTTGTGATGCATATCTGTGTGACAAGTGTCGTGTGAAGTATACGATCTGGATTTATAAAAGTTTTACTTAAATTAATTATTGTACTTGACTTGAAGTACAATTGACGAATGGTCCATGCTGCGATCTTACTTTTGAGTCCGTTGAGGAGAAACTTAAAGTATGCCCATTCAAACTAAACCTTGTTTTTTAATTGTTGCGAGCGTCAGTAATTGTTGCGAACAGTATTCCAAATGAATTGCGTTTAAGAGCTGGAGGTCTAGAATTTAACAAACAAGTGAGGAACATTCAATTTTAGTTATCTAATTTTGTAATTTTAGATGCTAGATATTTTATATTTTTACATTTCCATGTACATATTTCTTTCTTTCTTTTTTAATATTGATTTGTGGAAAACCTGCAAAATAGCTTTAGCTAAGTGTTTCTCCCACGTTAAATAAAGATTATGTTATGTTATGTTATGTTATGTTGTCATAATTCTTATAGCAGTTCAATAAATCGAGGTACTTTTTTTCTCCTCTTATAGGGTTTCCTGACAGCTATGAGACAAGAAATTACTCGTGCACACAAAGGATGGGCGCTCGACAACGTTGCTCTTGCCAACGACGTCACTAAGATGATGAAGGAGGATGTTTCGTCAGCCCCTGCCGAAGGAGTTTACGTGCATGGCTTGTTTCTGGATGGCGCTGGCTGGGATCGTAGGAATTGCAGGCTCATGGAACCCGCGCCTAAGGTTCTGTTTACCGCTCTTCCTGTGGTTCACGTTTACGCGGTTAACACGGCTGCTATGGCAAAAGACTCGAAAGATAACAAAGATGCGCTGAAGTTTTATGAGTGTCCTGTGTATAAGAAACCAAGGCGCACAGACTTGACCTACATATTCTGCTTAAATCTCAAGACCTCGCAACATCCCGATCACTGGATTTTGCGTGGTGTGGCACTTTTATGCGACACAAAGTAGCGATCTTTTTGAAGTGTGACATTTTTGTTTGTTTTTCTATTATCTGTAAAACTTTCGTGTACATTTTTTACTAATAAGGAATCTGGTTCTGTCTCAGTGTGCTACTGGATTTCGTTTTTATGGGAGCTTGTTTCCATACAAAATCTTGTTCCTTTGACCGTCTTTTGTATATCGTGGTCTAAAAAATGGAATGATGCCCTTCTTACCTTCATTTCTTTTTCCGGGACTGAAAAGCATTTTTGTCCTCTCCCAAAACAAACAGTAGCTGATCGCAGGTTAGTGGTGCGATGCAAGGACAAACCAAATAGAAAATGCATTTATTTTTGGGTACTAAGTTGTTCTATAAAGTTTTGCGAGTTATATTTTTATTAAAAACCTGGAAATTTAATTTCTTAACGTAACGTATTTGTAAAATTTATTTTTGTGTAACAACGAACTAGCGGCCAGTACTTGCGGGATTTCACTTATTTTATTTTTTTACTTACTTGAGGATTTACTTGCCTGGCATTTGAAAGTGGTAAAGAAAATACTTAAAGCGTGTTTGATACGTTACAACATATCCAGTTAGCATTAGATGCTTAAATTGTAAACCAAAGAGAGTGAATGAATTTATTTAAAATACAGTGTGAATGCAAAAGAAGGAAATAAAGAAAAAAAGCTTGCATTGAAATTAAAATTGTCCAAAGTAACATGTTATGTATGGCTTTAGCGACTCGAAACGGACGGACGTTTAGTAGGTTAGGGTTCGTACAGAGTCTTGAATTATTGTTTGCCCAGCAATTTTCCAGACCTGGAAAAAGACTGGAAAATGGAGATGAAGTCTGGACAAATAATTTGTTTGCAGCGCACCTAAAAAAAGCTTTGTTTCTTCCTTTTTAAGGTCTCTATTGATCACCTATTTGATAACCTTGAGTTTGAAAAAAGAAATAATTGTTTTGGAAAAAAGTCTGGAAAACGTCTTGGATTTTGGATCCAAAAATCTGTACGAATCCTGTTAGATACACTGCTTGAAGTCCACCTGTCTCTTTAAATTCCGTCGAATTCTTATCCCAGCCTGGAAGTTTTTCAAATTCAACACTTTCCATTGCTTTTTGTTGGCTATACTGCGCAGGACGCTGTTGCCTGATCGTCGCATGGGGTCCACGAACGTAGGGGACAAGTAACAAAGACATGCTATCGGAACCAATCAAAACGCAGTTGTTTTTCGGACCTGTCGAAACTAATCGTCACTAACCCGATTTGATTCGCAAAGGAGTAACGCGAGCCGCAGCTCCTGAATCTGGTATATATCTCTCTAGGCGAACTTAGTCGGTTGTTTTTGAGGCCGTTCCCTTTGGCCATAATTTTCAACGGCAGATAATTTTTGTCGGTGTAATATTTATTTATTTTAGTAATTTGGGTCTATCAGCTTCGAAATATTTCGATCGATTTAGCTCTTGAAGAGCTGGAATGATAGAAGAGACCATTTGTATTGCTTCGCACTTCGCAGACGATTGTGTAAGTCATATGCTCTTCAAATGCGAGGAAATGCTCTTTAGCTGAGGCTTTTTACCGTCAAAATATATCGGTAATCATGATTTCATGTTACACGAGTGTTTTTACGAGAATATGCTTTTTGTCGTGTTGTCCCTACCGGATTCGAGTACTGGCTCAGTCAGGTTTTTTTTTTTCGGCATTTTTCCCTATTTTTTACTGTTGGTTTTTTCTTTTACTCCCTTTCATGCTACTGCTCTACCTTTTCCTAAGCTTCCGGGGTTCTACGAGACGGATATTTTCGAGTCCAATAGAAATATTTTCCGATTGTCATCGGCTCACGACATTCACTCAATTCTCAGATTCGCCGTGGTTCAAAGCCAAACCGCGGTTATCTGGATGAGTGGCTTTCATTTGATGATGGGTGTATTCGCATAAATGCTATGAAACTTTACCATGATGTCTGAACAGTTAAATTTATGCTTTAACATGTCAATTGTGGTAGCTGAGTTTTCAAGTCTGTAGTTGTGTTACACATAACTCTAGGGTTCTCAATTCTCTGTTCAAGATTTCATTTTCCCTGCTATGTTTTACAAGAATAATGCAACAGTAATATGCAGCCGCGGTACTATAGTGCCAAAGGGATTTTTTTGTTATACCTCTATTTTTTTTTTCGCAGACCGCGCGAAAAGGTTTAAATTCCTTTTTTGTTTTTTTTTCTGAACGTCTATATTTCTTTCTGCGGTGTTTTTCAAAAACCTTAATTTCAAAACCTTTGAACATGTCAATCGCACATCAAGAATCGACAATGAGTTCATGTTAAATCATGAAAGGCTCCGTATTAAACGAAAGCTGACAAGAGAACGAATACACAAACTGAGCAGTTTGGTGGTAGGCACACATTGGGAATTTGGGTCTCAAATTTGCCTGAAGTTTATTTCAACTTTCAAGCTTAAAATTAACTATTAAAATCGATCTAATGCAATTACCCATTCAAAGATGTTTCTCGCCGATCGTTTTAACACTCGATACCGCGTATTGAAGTGAATTTTAGTTTATTATAAATTTGCAAAATTAAAAACTGCATGTAACCCAAGGAAAAAACAATAGGCGAAAAGATTATAATAAATGAAAGAGAAGTAGCGTTTTAATCAAAATTCGCCGATTTGCAAGTTGCAATAAAAGAGGAATAGTTGGCGCTTTGCTGAGAGGTCCGCCTAAGGAAGAGACTTCTCACGACTGCTGATCTTGGAACTCTACTGTATCAGGTATGAAATAAATTCATTAACTACCTACGTCTTCCGGTTAAATAACAGGTAAAACTATTTCAAGGTGGTATCATCAGGAGAAGCCTCCGAAGTTTTACACGTCAGTAAGCTAGTCAAAAAGTTTTTAGGGAGCACTAGCTGATGTAGAACATGGTTCCTGATTAGCAACTGAAGAGAACCACTCCATGATCATAGGTTTGTGAATTGTTTATTTTTTTTTCTCGAACCAAACAGTATATATATCTCCAAAACTTCGCCAGACGCTTTCAAGTTTCAGTCCACTTCCTTCCTATGCCCCTTTTGTAAAATTTTTCATATAGCTACCTGCTATTATGATATCAGTAAATATAAACACTTCCGTTGGATTTCCAAGTAGTAAGAGATCTTTGCAATAATGCCCCTTTAGCTGTCACGTGCTCACGGACAAAAGTCGAAGACAATCTTAAGTTGTCGACACGTAGATTATATAATTTAGAAATTCAATAAATTGGCTACAGGTGTACCTAAAAAGAATTTAATTTACACTACTAACAGTGATTGGTGGAATTGCAAATATCATGCTGCAAAGACCGTCATGTTCATTCATAGTCGGATTTTTTCTTTGATCTTCAAGACACTGTTTTAACATATGTAAGTGATATCAACTCCTCGGATTTCTAGGAGGCGCCGCAATTGTGATTTAAATCCTTACTTTCAAAGTTTTTTACAACTTTGAAAGTAAAATAGTAATTAAAATTACTAT
>NC_133201.1:49833075-49893075 GCF_958299795.1 Porites lutea | reverse complement strand
ACGTTTTATGGAGGACTTGAACATACTATGACGAATTTTCTCTTTTTGAATCTGAATGAAGTCCTTAAAAATTAACTCTAGGGGAAATTGATTTCATTTGCAAACTCGAAAGGGCCCAATAGACGCGACAAAGTTCAGAAAGTTTGAAAGGGCGCAAATTCATCTTTTTAAAAGACGTTCTCACTGCCAACGTCGTTGCTTAAGCTCGCTATTAGCAGCATCACGCCCAAATGACTCTCACCAAATCCTTCTAAATTGATCTCGAACTATAACGCTATAATTCAATTCAAATTTTGAAGGATTCGTTAAACTCATCATAGCTTAGCCGTACTATTAGCCCACCGCCAAAAAACTCTAGGGAAATCCCATCATCACTTCTTTAAATAGACAATAAACTGACAGCAAGAAATCCTCGTTAGGAAACCTTTTTATCAATTTTTATAAGCTTTTAGTAGATTTCTACTAGACTGTAGCATTTCTAATACTCATGTCTTGAACAGGACCGTTTCTGCCAATGGAGATATTGGCCACCTACTTTCTTGTCCTAATTGGTTTTTGTGTTACTAGCTTTGCATAATTATAAATTTTTATTTTCCTTTCTTTGGTTGATGTTGTTTCTACACCGTGTCGTCTAAATTTGTCCCAGCCTAATGTTCCTTGTTTGGTTGCTAATGGTCCTACACTCAGAGCTTAAGTAAGGCTTTGTTCACACCATACCGGATAGCCTTTCGTGCCGACACGAAAAGATATCTTGTATTATGGACTGCAAAGGCACGAAACTCACATTGCACCAGAGTGTGACACAAAACCTATCCGATATGTGTCGCTCCGCTTTCGAGATCGGTGCGGCGAAGCTTTGCTCCGTTACAAAAATCGCACCGAAATCACCGTTCCTATGTGTGAACAAGAGCCCTATCCCGTATGGTTTTCGTTTCGGCGCTAAAACTATCCGGGATAGTGTTAAAATAGCCTGTCTAAACTGATTTATTTCATTTTTGCAGGAGTACTAAAAGTTACTTTCTTCTCGACCATTTTGTGGCTGCTGTTGACAATCTCATTTCAGTTTGTTTTGACTACTGGGCAAAGACTCGTTCTCGTCCATATTTATGGTGCGGTGTTTGTGATACTTCCTCCTGTCAATTATATGAGAGTTCTGTTCTTTATTCGTCGTCATAACGCCCATCTGGCTGTTGCTGTTCCGTCTCACATGACAACAGTATTTCAGCGCGAGAAAAAGGTAGCACTCGACATGTGTATTATCACCGTCTTGCTTTTCGCTTCTATCTCGCCGGCTGTGTTCATGGTGTTACTTCGAAACCGATATCCAGGCGTTCACTCTATTCTGCTTCCTTGGAGTTTAACAACGGCGTCCATTCTCTCCTCTGTTAATCCGGTAATTTATTTTGGACGGAATAAGAACATGAGAACTGCTTTTAAATTCATCATGAAACTATAATGGGGCAGGTTTCGCCAAGCCGAACCGTGGACAGCCCTGAACCGCTTCAAAGCGGTTCTGTGATACATATATAGGCTATTTAACGAATCATGTGAATAGAATATTGCTCAGTAAAAAGACATGATATATCTTTTGGACTTGGTAATTATTTGGTGAACAATATCAGTAATCACCATTGCAAATTGTTCCATATATGATTAAATTTTGTATATCCTAAGAATTACTTGTATTGTGACTTTAAGTAAGCGTGTCCTGTAAGATGATGTGCTTCAAGAGTCTGTTTTGGGACCTGTATTGTATCTCATGTACAGCTCCTCTCAGTGATAGTCAAGAGCTATAATATAAATTATTAAAAACTGAATAATCTGACGATGGTCAGTGTACGCGTCAGTTCAAAATTGGAAGCTAGCTGAGATTTTTTTCACGAAGGATAGAATGGAGCCCGAAGAAGATACTAAAAAAAGCAATTTCACCGGGAAAAAAAACAAACAAACAAACGAACAAAAAAGCCACAAGAGTTTGTTTGAAATTTTATTGAAAAACACATGAAAATACATGAAAAACCTCGACCAGCTACGAAAGAAGACAAGTATTGTTTCTTCATGATCGCGAAGCCACTCGCCGATAGGTAGATGCAGCCTGTTCATCCGACATGAAGAGTATCACAAGCAACTAGCTATAAGTACAGGCTAAGCAGCTATTCACTACAGCAATCCAGGCGTAAGTAAAGCTTCTTCTCTCGTTAAGCAAAACCAGCTTGCGACTTCAAACAACTTCATAACAACCTTTGCATGAGTTTCTGAGTTGCGATCGAGGGAATAGTTTTCCTCTATTGTTCTTACGTTTGCAACTGCACCAAAAATCCAAGTTCACAGGAATTTCGACGGCTGCACTTCAAAATTCTTTTTGTTCTCATTATCTGCTAGTTTTTTAGCTGTCCTGCTGTGTAAATCCTAGAATCCCGATGAGTTTTTTAAAGTGTTTATCGCTATAATGTTTTGATTTTTCTATCATCCGGTCCGTTCGCGCGTTGACAGTTTTGATAGACGTGTGACATGTGAAAAGCGAAAGTCCCTTGTCTTTCCCGGTTTGTTCTAGCAAAATAAAGTCGGGGCGATTCATCGAGATTTTGTGGGCGTTTTTAATAAAACAATTATTCCACTCGCACTTGTAGGATATGAGATGATTATAGCCAACTCATATCCAACGCGCACTCGTGGAGTAAGTGTTATTTAAGGTGGCTCTCTAGAGTATTTACTAATAACCCTAGCTATCTAGCATACGTTACAGAAGGAAATCTAGTCACTTTGTCTTTGCGATTTGGTTTACGAAATTCACCGCTAAGTTTACCCATGTAAAAAGGCTCTTTTATCAAGTTTCATTTTCTGGATTAAGGCCGTTGCCATGGCAACATGGCATCCTTAATGAGGCAGTAATTTTGTCATTTTTGATCATTTTTTCTTAATATTTCTTTTTCCCCTCGGTGAAATGTCTTTAAACTTTGCCACTTTATGTTAACGATATTGCTTAACATTTTAAAGTGGAAAAAACATGGGGTTGTTAAGACGGTTTCGCCAATATTTTGAAATTTGTAACTTTTCTTAATAGAGGAGTTTAGCTCTTACAGCTTTTAACAAGAAAATGACAGTACAAAGGTACTGCAACTGTTAAGAAATGAGGTGATTTTAAAAAAAAAATTACCGAAGGAAACGCGAGAAATTCACGGTTAATTAACTGCGCTGACGTCACAAAAATCCGAAAAACACGCGTGGTTCGGGGTCGTATGAGCAAAATACGCGCGCGAGCCATCGCGCTCGCATGCGCATTACGCACATAACTGAAAACATGTGATTTCTTCGAAAAGTACAAAGCCATTGTTAAAGCTTTTTATCACTATTATTACGGTGATATCTCGGCTGTTGAAAAAGGAGAGATAGCGGATTCAATTTCATACCAAACACTGGATGTTTTCTTGGAAATACTTAACCATTGCAGCCGAAATTCTAGCCGTGGTGGTCACTACTCGTGCGGATGTGGTTTTGCGAGGATCGCGATAAGCCCTTTATTTCCTAATCTGCTGTACCGACTGTTTGAAGATCTTCAGATGCCAGCCCACTTCCGGATACTTTTTCAACCTTGTTCCTTTTGAGGATAATTTCGACGGCGAAGTTTTTCTTTAAAAGCCTGCTGTAAAAGATGGCACCGATCTAAAAAAAGTACATCACGTCCTGAGCTGCACGTACAAGATCGTAGTTCTCGACGGATAACCTACTATTGCTTTCGTCAAGGGTCAATCTGTGACTCAAAAATTTATTTTTCGTTGTGCAACCACATTTTCTAGTGCACCTTGCGCGTTAAGGAACTTTTGGAAAGGAAAAAGTACAAGGATGTTGGTTCGTAGATGGAAAGGTTCGTTCAATCAGGATGCAAGTTAACCACTTCTGATAAGTTTTTTAAACAATGTGATCGAGTCGCCAAAACAAAACAAAAATTTATACTTGCTGTAATCTTGCCTTGAAGCCACTTCTAGAATTTTTAATCAAATGAAATGTAAGAGAAATGAAGTGACCGAGGAGTCCCGCCGATGAAGACATTCTTCAGTGGTTGTTCGGGACTTGGCTCGATCGTTCAGATCTTTTCACTGACCGTGAACCAAAGGCCAGAAACAGTAACAGTAGTTTAGGTTTAGTGTACTTATTTCTTTGCTTTCTTTGTAAAGTTTCCATTCACAATTTACTTCGACTATTTTACGTTTGTCTCCTTTTGAAGCGAAAGAATTGATGTCTTTGGAAAATTTCTGCTTCGTTTTTACATACAATTTACTCTTGTTAAGATCGATAGCGACTTGTAACCGGTGTAATTTAACATTGTCTCCTCTCATAAATGTTTAACCTATACTAACTTTTTGCACAGTGAACTTCAACAGAAAGTTAATAAAGTTTTTTTGGGGGAATATTTCGTAACAAAGAGGTCATGTTTGTTTTATTTTTGCGTGGAAGTCGCACGGGTTTTAAAGCAAGAAAGAAAGAAAAAAATTTGATAAATGGGGTTGATTCTAGACCACAGAATAGCGGGATAGAGTAACAAGCATCTACTTCCTTTTTAATGAAATAGTCCACTGCTTAACGGTAAGGTCGTGAGCGTGTTATGAAATAACTTCCAGCGATCAAAGGCCCTGATTTTTGAACAATTACTGACCTAGTATGGACAATAAAAATTATTTGATAATATTCTCTTGTTCGAATTTCTAGTCAGACATAACAAACTTTACGGTCAATTAAAAAAAAATAAGGAAAGAGACGTGAAAAATTAAGCAGAAATTGAATTACCTTTTCCAAGACCTTACAACTAAAACATCTCCCTTGCGTCAGATTATGCACGAACTCGACTTGTATCTTAAACCTACCCTTTCTTCAACCTGACAGATATCCTGGGATTCGACCACCCTCGGTTTTTGGTTCACCGAACTGATTGAGCGCAATAATCAGTTTTCGTCCTGGTTATCTGAAGACAGGCCCGGTGTGTTTATTCAATCCTCAGGTAAGACTAAAGTCTACGCTTCTACCGAGCAATTTCGTGTCAGTTGGTAGTGAAATATTCCCGATGATGGGTGGAAAAGTAAACTATACAGTTATAAAATGTTCGCCATCTCTGTACTTTAAATCACAGCAAACCCTAAAAATTACAACTTCAGCGGTATCAATACACTGTGTCCCCGTGACACCCTCTGTCTCTTCATTGTTTCTTCAAAATTCCTTTTTGGCAATGACAACTCTTGTGAACTTAGGAGGCATTGAAATATTTTTGGCAGATGGCACCGACTGCTACCACCTACTAAAGTAATAAGAATCTTTATACCTGAGTACGAGACGGTTCCCAACTCTTATGAGTTCGAGTACTATCTGAGGAATTCCATAGCTCCCTTTCTTTCCTGATGCTTATCTGTGTGACAAGTGTTGTGTGAGGCACACGATCTGGATTCGAAAAAGTTATACTTAAACGCACTTGACTTGAAGTCCATTTGGCAAATGGTCCATGCTGCGAACACTCATTGGCGGCTCAGGTCGTCATTCTCTATATTCCTTTGAACAATTCACTCCCGGAGTCAATGTTGGGGACATTATAGATCTTACTTTTGATTCTGTTGAGGAGAAACTTAAAGTATGACCATTCAATATAAACCTTGCTGTGAGCGTCATAATTTTTATGGCAGTTCAATAAATGGAGTACGTTTTTCTTCCTCTTACAGGGTTTCCTGACAGCTATGAGTCAAGAAATCACTCGTGCACACAAAGGATGGGCACTCGATAACGTTACTCTAGCCAACGACGTCACTAAGATGATGAAGGAGGATGTTTCGTCAGCCCCTGCAGAAGGAGCCTACGTGCATGGCTTGTTTCTGGATGGCGCTGGCTGGGATCGAAGGAATTACAGGCTCATGGAACCCGCGCCTAAAGTTCTGTTTACCGCGCTGCCCGTGGTTCACGTTTACGCGGTTAATACGGCCGCTACGGCAAAAGACTCGAAAGATAACAAAGATGCGCTGAAGTTTCATGAGTGCCCTGTGTATAAGAAACCAAGGCGCACAGACTTGTCCTACATATTCTGCTTAAATCTCAAGACCTCGCAACATCCCGATCACTGGATTTTGCGTGGTGTGGCGCTTTTATGCGACACAGAGTAGCGATCTTTTTGAAGTGTGACATTTTTGTTTGTTTTTCTATTATCTGCAAAACTTTCGTGTACATTTTTCACTCATAATAAGGAATCTGGTTCTGTCTCAATGTGACACTGAATTTCGATTTTATGGGAGCTTGTTTCCATACAAAATCTTGTTCCTTTGACCGTCTTTTGTTTATCGTGGTCTAAAAAATGAAATGATGCCCTTCTTACCTTCATTTCTTTTTACGGGACGGAAAAGCATTTTTGTCCTCTCGCAAAACAAACAGTAGCTGATCGCAGGTTAGTGGTGCGATGCAAGGACAAACCAAATAGAAAATGCATTTATTTTGGGGTACTAAGTTGTTCTATAGAGTTTTGCAAGTTATATTTTTATTAAAAACCTGGAAATTTAATTTCTTGATGTAACGTATTTGTAGAATTTATTTTTGTGTAACAACGAACTACTAGCTAGTACTTTCGTGATTTCACTTATTTTATTTTTTTACTTACTTGAGGATTTACTTGCCTGGCATTTGAAAGTGGTAAAGAAAATACTTAAAGCGTGTTTGATACGTTACAACATATCCAGTTAGCATTAGATGCTTAAATTGTAAACCAAAGAGAGTGAATGAATTTATTTAAAATACAGTGTGAATGCAAAATAAGGAAATAAAGAAAAAAAGCTTGCATTGGAATTAAAATTGTCCAAAGTAACATGTTGTGTATGGCTTTAGCGACTCGAAACGGACGGACGTTCAGTAGGTTAGGGTTCGTACAGAGTCTTGAATTATTGTTTGCCCAGCAATTTTCCAGACCTAGAAAAAGACTGGAAAATGGAGATAAAAGAATTGAGTTTTTTTTTTCCATAGCTACAACAAGTGCTTTAGAAGTGAATTTTTGTTTTTCATTTTGGTCAAATCTTATTCAATCTCGCCCGTTTGTTTGTAGCGCACCTGAAAAAAGCTGTGTTTCTTCGTTTTTAAGGTGTCTACTGATCACCTATTTGATAGCCTTGAGTCTGAAAAAAAAAATTGTTTTGGAAAAAAGTCTGGAAAACGTCTTGGATTTTGGATCCAAAAATCCGTACGAATCCCGGTAGATAGACTGCTTGCAGTCCGCCTTCGTCTTTAATTTCCTTCGAATTCTTATCCCAGCCAGGGCGTTTTTCAAATTCAACACTTTCCATTGCTTTTTGTTGGCTATACTGCGCAGGACGCTGTTGCCTGATCGTCGTATGGGGTCCACGAATGTAGCGGACAAGTAACACAGACTACTATCAGAACCAATCAAAACGCAGTTTTTCGGACCTGTGGAAACTAATCGTCACTAACCCGATTTGATTCGCAAAGGAGTAACGCGAGCCGCAGCTGTTGAATCTCGTCTATATATCTCTCTAGTCAAACTTAGTCGGTTGTTTTTGAGGCCGTTCGCTTTTGACCATAATTTTCAACGGCAGATAACTTTTGCCGTTTTAATTGTTATTTATGTATGTATATATTTAACAGAAAATTGAAGCGATTAATTTTGGTTCCATCAGCTTCGAAATATTTCGACCATTGTATCGCTTCTCACTTCGCAGACGATTGTGTAGGCCATATGCTATTCCCGTGCAAGGAAATGCACTTTGGCTGAGGCTTTTTACTATCAAAAATCTATCCTTAATCAAGATTTCATGTTACGCGAGCGTTTTTACGAGAATATGATTTAAATAAAATACTTTTGGGGCTGTCCCAAGTTCGAGTACTGACTCAGTCAGGTTTTATTTTATTTTTTTTTCGGCATTTTTCCCTATTTGTTACTGTTGGCTTTTTCTTTAGCATTTCTCCCTTTTCTACTGCTCTACCTTTTCCTAAGCTTCCGGGGTTCTACGGCTCACGATATTCACTCATTTCTCAGATTCGAATCTGCTGCCATGTTCAAAGCCAAATCGCGGCTATCTGGATGACTGGCTTTGATTTGATGGGTGTATTCGCATAATTTTAAAAAATGCTATGAAACTTTACCATGATGTCTGAACAGTTAAATTTATGCCTTTAACATGTCAATTGTGGTAGCTGAGTTTTTTAGTCTGTAGTTGTGTACTCTAGGGTTCCCAATTCCTTGTTCAAGATTTCATTTTTACTGCTATGTTTTACAAGAATTATGCAACAGCGACATGCAGCGTACTATAGTGCCAAAGGGATTTTCTTCTTATACCTCTATTTTTTTTTCTTTTTCTTTTTCGGAGACCGTGCGAAAACTAAATTTCGCATGGAGTTTTCTTTTTTTGTGTTCTGTCTTTTTTTTTCTGAACGTCTATAATTTCTTTCCACGGTATCTTTCAAAACCCTTTCAAAACCTTTCATGAACATGTCAATCACAAATCAAGAATCGACAATGAGTTCATGATAAATCATGAAAGGCTCTATCATTCCATATTAAACGAAAGATGACAACACTGACAAGAGAACGAACACAAACTGAGCAGTTTGGTGGAGAGATCAAATTGGGAATTTCGGTCTCAAGTTTATCTGAAGTTTATTTAACTTTAAAGCTTAAAATTGACTATTAAAATCGATCATATGCAATTATCCATTCAATAGATGTTTATCACCTGTCGTTTTAACACTCGACACCGCGTATTGAAGTGAATTACTGTGTTCAAGGTTTAGTTTATTATAAATTTGCAAAATTAAAAACTCCATGTAACCCATGGAAGAAACAATAGGCGAAAAGATTACAATAAATGAAAGTATTAAAGATCAAACAGAGTCGTGGCGAAATAGCAGTTGCATTAAGACCTTATTGGCCACAGAGAAGCAGCGTTTTAATAAAAAAAATTCGCCAATTTAAGTTGCAATAAAAGAGGAATAGTTGGCGCTTTACTGAGAGATCCGCCTAGGGAAGGGACTTCTTACAACTGCTGATCCTGGAACTCTGCTGTATCAGGTATGAAATAAATTCATTAACTACCTACGTCTTCCGGTTAAATAACAGGTGACACTATTTCAAGGGGGATCCTCAGGAGAAGCCTTCCAGGTTTAACACGTCAATACGCTAGAATTTTAATTAGGGGTGCTCGCTGATGTAGAACATGGTCCCTGAATAACAACTGAAGAGAACCATTGATCCTTTTTCTAATATCCCGGGTGTGCCAAGATCATAGGTCTGTGAATTGTTTATTTTTTCTCAAAGCAAACAGTGTATCTCCAAAACTTCGCCAGACGCTCTCAAGTTTCAGTCCACTTTCTTCCTATCCCCTTTTTATAAAAAGTTTCCATATAGCTACCAACATTTTATCAGTAAATATAAAAACAATTCCGTTGGATTTCCAAGTAGTAAGAGATCTTTGCAATACTGCCCCTTTAACTGTCACGTGCTCTGACAGAAGTCGAAGAAAAGTCTTAAGTTGTCGACTCGAAGATTATATAATTTACCAGTAGAAGGTCAATACTTGGCTACAGGTGTACCTTCAAAAAATTTGATTTACACTTCTAACAGCGATTGGTGGAATTGCAAATATCATTAAACTGCAAAGACGTCATGTTCATTCATAGTAGGGTTTTTTCTTTTGGTCTTTAAGACACTGTTTTAACATTGGATTGTGTAATATCTGTGCGGCAAAGGCTGGGGATATCCCGCGATACAGTCGCCGCTCATCGCTGCCTGCCGTTGCAACTAAAGCTGGGACTAATTCCAGTAATTCAATGCATTGTTAAAGAAGGAAATCGTTTGTGGTTTCATACGGAACTCGGCTTATGAATAAAGCGACCTTTAAAACAAAGGTGAAAAACATTGGAGCTTCAGACTTATATAATTTCCAGTGATTTTCAAAGCAAAGCTCGTAATGTAAGTGATATTAATTCCTCGGATTTCTAGAAGGCGACGCAATTGTGATTTAAATCCTTACTTTCGAAGTTTTAATTATTATCATTTTTGCTATTATCTGTCACGTAACTGAAAACTAGTTTTAAATAGATAGGTTTTCTAAATGAAGAAATAGTTTGAAGAGCAGTTTGTGAATTGTAGATTAGGTATTCCTGCAAAGAACTTCGTCTTCTTTCCGTTGGCCTTCGATTGTTTGACCCTCCTATGTATTTTAGCGAAATAACAAGTTATTTACGCTAAAGTCTACTCTCAAGAGTTTGCACCCACCGATACCTTTTTAAAGTTCTCGTCAAAAGACATTAAATGTATGTAAAACCATAAGTATATTATGAAAGGTGTTCATGGCGTGCAACAGTATTGGCTTTCAAGACGGCTTTTCCTGATCTGACGTTAAAGTCTTTACCGTTCTTGCGTTAAAAGACGGCAGCACGATGCATTGCAAAGTGTAAACTTTAAAAAGTAAACCAACTTTTCAATGTTTTTCGGATTTGAATTTGGCAGTGCTGATAAGTATGCGTATTTAACCTAAACGGAACCGATCTGTCCATTGAATTCCAGTCGTAGCTCATAGAAATATTGTTAAATCAGTGAAGTAAAAAAGTAAAAAAAGGCTAATTATTGTTGTGTTTGGATTTTTACTGTCATACCACTGATCATCATCATCATGTCTCATCGAACCAGTAGACGCATAAGGCCTCCACGCTGCCTGACCAACACTTTCTGTCATGTACAACCGCTTTGGCTACTTCCCAGCTCTTCCACTCCGCTTTGTTTCGCTCTATCTCAACAGTCCTTCTCCAAGTAGTTTCTGGTCTTCCTTTCGCCCCCCGACCTTCTGGTGAACATCCTAATGCTGTAAAGCAGTTGTTCACACCCTCTCTCCTGAGTATGATAAAATTTCTTAGTCACGTGACTTGCCACACCCATTTAGATATCATTTAATTTAATTCGTTTGCTGTTTAAGACTATAAGCACAAGGTTTATGGAACTAATCTGGGTTTCGGAAATAAATTGTTTTCTGTAAACTGCTGGTAACGTTTTCATTTCAAAGAGAGACTGGGGCGAGAAGAAAACATCAAAAACTTATCGAGGAAAAAAATATCTTATATCGCGCAAATTATAAAGCCAAGCAAATCACAGATGTCCCAAACTCACTATTTGTGAGCGTTAATTATTAAATTAACACAAATGGCAATATTGCGTAACGAAACGATTCACTGGGTTCTTATGGGAAAATATTTCTAAGCTTAAAGCGAAGAAATGAAATGAAATGCAGTTAGCTATGCTGTATTTTGTGTTTCAATGTCGTTTTGAAACGATTTGGAGTAACGGTTTTGTGATCCTGTCTTAAGCTCCGTTATAACCAGCTGTATAACCCATGCTCAGAAATTTTGTAGACTTTGATCAGCCATGCGGAAAAATTCTGCAGCTTTGTTAACCCAAGCTTTAGAAATCTGGCAGCCCGTTCTGCTTTTAATATCATGTACATGTACATCTATGTACGTTATATCATTAGAGAAATGTGGTGTTAATTGCTTGTTTTTCACATGACGGCATGTGGGTTTCATAAATAACAAAAAAACATTTGTTTAGCTGTTGTACAAATATTCAATGTCTAAAAGGGCAGGCTTGGACTTTTTTGTTCGAAGACTCTAATCGTGTCCGTTAACGCCAGGTGATTATTATTAAACATGCCGACTATGTCAGAAATGCCTGAAAGTCATTCCTTAGGCTATAACGAAAATTTAATTCATTGGTCCTTTAAACATAGCTTATAGGGTTTCTTGATTGTCTTCTTCTTCAAAACCTGTATCATCAATATGATATTTCAGCTACGTTTAAAGACATCCCTTACCTTCAAAATGTATGAAACATTCCCCACATTTCAGAAACCAGTTTTGTTACCTCTAAGGTGTGGAAGATACAAAAACAAGTCATGTTGCGACCTCACAGCCTTGCTTTCACTCTAGGCGAGGGTATTAGGTACATAACTTTAAAATGGCTCTTTAATGTTCACATTTTGTAATTCTTGTGTTCAGTCTATTAAAAAGGAACCTTATTAAATCTTCAGAAGACAAAATGGCTTCCATTAAGACAGCAACCATTTGCGGACTACCAAGCTGGGTTGGAATACCGAGGAACGACACGGCTGCCTTCATAAACAACATTTTACTCGCTGCTGTCAATGGATCTTCTGCCATCTTTGCATTCCTTAGTAACCTGGCCGTCATTGTCACAATAATCAAGACCCCCTCTTTACAGAAACCCTGCAACATTCTCATATGTGTCCTCGCCTTCGCAGATTGCCTTTCGGGGTTTGCTGCTAATCCCATGTTTATTGTGTGGCGTTATTTTCTTCAAAGAGCCAGGCAGTCATGTCTACATCAAGTTCTGGTGTTTGACGTGTATTACACTATCTATTTTATTATCGTTGGTTTATCTTTCGTCAGCATTGTTATCATCAGTTTCGATCGTCATTTCGCCTTGTCCAGACTTTTGGTATATATTGTTGAGGTGTCTGAGTCAGGTGAAGTGATTCTTAGTTGTCAGATATATTAGGAGATGACTCTAAACAAATCCTGTTAGGGACTGTGCAATAATTACCTGGGGGTGGGAGGGGGGGGGTTGAAAATTAGAGGGGGGAGCATAGGAGAAAATGACAACAAGAGAGAAGGAAGACTGGATGTAAAATTTAATACATACAGGGGGGGGGGGGGGCATTACTGGAAAAGTAGTGGAAGAGTTATTAGAGTTCAAATATAAATACTAACTGCAATAAAACTGACAAATTTATCAACTCTAAGGTGTCCTGATCTATGAACTGTTGTTTTCCTATCTGTCATGCAGTAGGAAAGGAATGCCTCTGTTATATATGTTAAAACAGTACTACTTTATTTGCACTAGGATTTAAATAAAACAGGAAACTATAATTAAAAGTTGCAAAAGTAGCATCATAATGTTATTTAATGAAAAAGAAAGATGCCAATGTTAGCACACATGGCATCATAATTTAACAGAATGAAAAACCCAACTGTTGAAATTTTAATAGCAATACAAATTGAAAGTATAGTAAATAAAACACAGTATGATTAAATTGAGCTTCAAAAAAAGC
This sequence comes from Porites lutea, assembly GCF_958299795.1. Lineage (NCBI taxonomy): Eukaryota > Metazoa > Cnidaria > Anthozoa > Scleractinia > Poritidae > Porites > Porites lutea. The sequence goes on along the minus strand of NC_133201.1, from coordinate 49,879,978 downwards.
TCAATCAGACAGGAATTCCTGAGTTCTCACTCACGCACGCGGGAACCTTAGTGCCAGAGATGCTGTAGAAGATGAGGAATCTCCCAATTCATGCGAAGACGACAAAAGCTCAGAGTCCCGTGATTCTGATTCTGATACGTCGAAGAGTCATTTGAAGTGATGTTTGTACCGGAGGAAGAAATCCAACAAGCAAACTAGGCATGAGGGAATCTATAGGAGGAGACTTTTTTCAAGAGGGGGAAGGGGGAGGATTAGTCTTAATATTATCATTATGTGAGGGGGGTTAAAATTAATTTTTGCTTAATGAGAGGCGGGGTATGACTTAGTTAAGGGCATATTTCACCTATTTCCCAAAGCAGCTATAGTATGGAGAACTCTGTCGGGTTAAGCGCTCTGTTGGGGGGCAGAAGAAACGTTTCAAAGACTTCCCAAAGAGTCTCTCAAAGACCTGGACATTAACCTCTGTACTTGGGAGTCTCTTGGCCAGGATCCTCGAGCTTAGCGTGGCAAAGTCACCAAAGAGGGCCCGTGCGACAGAAAACCGACGGACCACTGAAACAGAGAAAACGTGCTGCAACCAAAGCAAGAGCAACTTTCAACTCCATTGTAGCACCCACACGCTCATGTCCCATGTGTGGGCAAGCCTTCTGGGCTCGTATTGGCCTCACTAGCCATCTACGGACCCACCACCAGTCTTCGGTCGAAGTCATGGTCATCTTTGACTTTCGAAGGACAAACGACAACAAGGGCCCAGGTCACACCACTGTTCAAGAAGGATCGGATGATAAATATTGTAAAGCTAACTACAAATCTGAATTAGTCATCCCTGCATTAAATAACACTTTTCAAAGACTCTTAGCCTTTCAGATAGGTGACTTCTGCCGAAACGTTTTTTCGTACTTAAGAACCGTTTACTTCCGCTTATAAGCCCTGGGCTTAAACAACTTCATAAGGGATTTTAGGAGGGCTTATATCCGAGGGGGCTTATAACTGGACCGAGAAAAAGCGTTTCAAAACAAGCTTCTTAGCAGTGCTGATTAAAATATTCTTTGAATTTACTCTCTTTTTTAAGCTTCAAAACGTCGTAAAAAATCGAGTCTTTTAAGCGGAAGTTTATGGTACCTCACACAGGAAGTTCTACAACTGCGAGATCGCCTTGTTGGCTGCAGTGGTGTCCATGAACTTATTCAAGGCCTTTGCTCGGGCCATTAGCTCAAGGTCTATGGCGTAGACGTGGAAAGCTGGGTCCTTCTTAAGGGTGACCTTTCAGACAGATCTCAGAGGGTAAAGGTCGGAGAAGCATTCCCTAGAATTAGGAAGTCGTGCTTTACTTTGTCTGCTTCAAAGACAGACCTAGGTGAATCCTATCCACTTGCTATTTTGCCGCCATTTTTCTAAATATAACATGTAGATTTAGCTGGCGAAAATTTTTTGCTTATGGTTTACTCAAGCAAAATATAAAATCGTGTAATGCTGAGAGGCGACGGCAGCGAAAACGGGAAAAAAAAACAATAGGTCCAATTAGCAAAATAACAACTTTACGCGTGCAGCACACTTTTTTGAACATTTCTTTTCCGTTGTTTTGCACGACTACAACGTGAAACTTCCAGAAACTTCCGTGTTCCTGTTCACGTTTTTTTCACTGCCGCTCATTTTCACCTTGTTGGACGCTAGCATTTCTCATTTTCTCACCACCGCTATAAAATTTTCATGTTTTTCTTCCAGCGAAATTGGTCTCCTTTGTTTTTTATCTCTAGTTCTAGATCTTTCTCTGTTATCCACGTCAATGTAGACATTCAAATTTCGTCATTAAAAAACAGGGTGGCCAGGTGATGTACCGCCGAAACGCGCGGGTGCTTGAAATGCGAAATTCCACTCCAGCTTACATGAAGGGGTGGACTTACGTACGGACAAATGTACGATTTTCTCAGAACCAAAACTTCTTGGATGCATAGATAACTAAATTTTCATTACCAATGGTGCTCCGCTACGCGCGCTTCGCACGTGCGAGAGCTCCGCTAGAATTTGCTATTCGATCCACCAATGAATCACATCGCGCTTCTCTCTTATTAAATATTTCAAAGAAACACTGAATAAATTGCAAATTGTACCATTTTTAAATTGCTTTTTAAATTTATTTCAAACTCTTTTTTTAAAATTTCAGGTACGCTATAGAAAATTTGCATGAGAGGTAAAAATGTGAAAAAGAACTTATTAATCTAACCTCAGGAAGAAACAAAAGGCAGATATAATGTATTAGAGGAAAGTATTAGAGATCAAAGAGAAAAGCTAGTGGTATTAAAACCTGAAAATTCGCCAATTTAAATGACAATAAAAGCGGAATAATAGTTGAAACTATAACAATCCGCCACGGAAGGAGGGGCCTTCTAAAGGCTGCTGTTCGAGCGTTTACCTTTAGAACGCTACTTTACCAGGTAAAAAATATTTTAAATTTATCAAATTAACTATTTATCAGGGGTACCCAACGAGAATATGGTTCAAAACCACTTAAACATAGCAATGTTGAACGTATTTTAGTATTTAAACGGTAGATATATGCATATTTTTATCCCCTAAAAATTTTTCATCTGTTCGGATTTCCTAGCTGAAAGTCTAGTGATCCGAAAATTGTAGGGATCAAAACTTACCTTTTCGAAAATTTCAGACACAAAAAAGGCTCCCGAAAATTCTAGGTGACCTTTTTAGGGTAAAAATCCGTTAAAAATGGGCAATTATATCATTTTTGGGGGGGCTCGAAAATCCTAAGAGAGGCGGGCAAGCAAGAAATTTAACAACAAATGTTCCGAAAATTCTAGATCTCAAATCGTCTTCCGAACAGATATTTTCCAAAAATTGTCGTTGGGTGCCCTTGATTTATACCTATTTTTAAAGGGTTAGTACCAGGAAAGGACTCCCAAGTCTTTGTACTAATTACCCTAGAAAATGCACCGATCTATATTTTTCTCAAATGGAACAACTTATCTTTAAAACGTCGGCCAGACGCTTTCAAGTATCAGTCCACTGTCTTCCTATACATCCTTTGCAATTGTAAACAGTTTTCATGTAGCTACTATAAAAAAGAACATGCCACTATTAGTAAATTTTCATTCATAGAAACACTTCAGGTGGTTTTTCAAGTAGTAATACTAATATTACTGCCCTTTTAAATGTCATACGCCGTGAAAAAAAGTCGAAGATAACTTTACTAAGTTGTCAACTGAAGATTGTTTTAATTGAGGAGGTAAATAAAGTTTCAGATTCACGTTCAGAAAATGTTTTTTGTACGGTAGAGCATAAAATTGCATAGATGTCGCCTTCATTAAAATTTTCTTGATCGGTTTTGAAGATCATGGTAGACACCGTTTTAATATTAGACTGCGAATATTTGTAGGCAAAGACTTTTACGTACCCTGCGACTGCATACTAAAATAAGAAATCGTTCGTGGATTTCTATGAAATATTATTTAAAAAAGTAATACTAGATCTTTGAAGACTTAATTGTATTCTAGTGAGTATTTTCAAATGTTAAGCTTTTAATGTAAGTGATTTTAATTCCTCGGATTTCTAAGGATCTCTTAGGGGAGGCGACGTAATTGTGATTTTAATCCTCAATTTCGTAGAAGATTTCAAAGTTCTAATTATTATTTTTGCCATTATCCGCCCGAAAAAAAAAAAAGGTAAAGAAATATAGTTTAGGAATAAATAGATTGTCAAGAAGTCGATATCTACCTGCACGGCATTTACATTATTTACACTGATTTATCCCTAAATTAAAGCAAGTATGGCGATTTCTACATCTACTTTGTTTGATTTAAATGACAAGAGGAGTTATGTTTGCCACCCAGGATTTAAAATGTACTGAAAAAGGAAATCCACTGAATTAAAGTGCTCTTTGTCTCAGCAAAAACTGACCCACAAAAAAAGAGCTTTAGCTTGTTCTAGGTAAGCAAAAGACCCAGAAGCCTGGCGAGACAAAAAAACCACCAAAACAAAAAACAAAACAAGAAAAGCGAAATATAAACTTATGCAAGTGAATACGCATTATAATAACTGACTTTAATAAAAAAAAAAGTGCTGATTTTTTTTCGGGTGTTTTTGATGTCTTTTAGCCTTCTTTATAGCGGAGCACCTTAGGTAAGAAAATTTGGTTATCTTTATGCATCCGAGAACTTTTGGAAGTGACTTGTCGTCACGTGACCGTACGTCCATCCTTCCGTCCGTCCGTCCGCACCACAGGCATGCCAATGTAAAATAACTCAACAACAGGTATGGCAACCCAAATGCAACTCGAGGTTTTTTGGCGAGAAATCGCATGGCCAACCGTATCATGTGAAGCAGAGACCATAAAAGAGTCAATAAAAACAAAATGAAAAGCGGAAATTGTTTCTATATCCGGATTGTTTTGTTTCAGCTTAGATTAATTGTCATGTCCACCCACAAAGACAGAGAAAACGTGAAAGTAGTATGCGACAGGCTAGCGAAGCTCAAGGAGAAAAAGGGCAACAGAGATAAAAAAAAGGAGAAAAATGAGGAATGCTAGTGGCCAGCAAGGTGAAAATGAGTGAAGTGAAAAAAAAAGCGAACAGGAACACAGCAACAAAATTTTTTTAGGAACGCATACAACATTTTCTCCATAAAACGTGTAACTAGGAAGTTTAACGTTACGACAACAACGGCAAAGAAATGTACAAAAGAGTGTGCTACACGTTAAAGTCCTCTTAATCTCTTGTGCTACACGTGATTTGTTATCGTACCATCCGAATTTCAATGCTAATCTACTCAAAACAAAATAAGCATTTAATGAAAGGTAGCTCTCACATGAGAAATGGGGGCTGACAAGTATTTTTACTATGGAAACGAAGAATGGTAACGGAAGACTAGGAACTGGGAACGGGAAAATAAAAATGGGAGTAAAACTTTACTTAATCCCTAGAAATACCAGAATCCCTTTCATCCTTTCTCCGTTTAGCTCCCATTGTCTTATTTTCCTGTTCCCAGTTCCTCATTTTCTGTCTTGGCAGCATCCCGAAAACAACGACTGTACGCATATATGATAACATACAAGTGAAACTTTAAAATCCCTGGAAAAGGAACGAGGGCTTCGTTCATCCACAGGTAAGGTTACATTTGTCAGGTAAACCTGTCCTATGACTTTTTTTGTCGAAACTAATATTATTATAGACAATTTGTCCCAGCCGTCAGGAAATAGCCCCAATTGGGCGTGCTTACAAACCGTATCAATTTAAAATCAGTGCCATAGCAAATTCTTAGCTCCTGACAAAAGAAAATAATAATAAGAAAAATTAATTACCTTTAATGTAAAAATATACAGTGTTACAGTGATTTAAACCTCGTAAGAGCTGGCTTTACATAGAAAGAAGTCTTCATGTATATAATAGAGTCATTTTCAAACTTTTTGCATCCTTTATACTACAGTCGAACCTCCATATGCGACCACCTCTCGTAAGCAACCAGCAGCTCCCATAACCAACCACAAATGCAAAACACCAAAATGCAATGCCGGGCCGATCACGTAATGAACTTTATGTAAACACGAAAACAGTTCGCCTGTGGAAAATTTTCTGAGCAGGCGAAAAGAGCGTATTAAAATTAGGTAACCTGTAAATTTTCAGAAGCATATATCTAGTGAGTAGAGATTGCAACGGCCGCCGAAAAGTAGAAGGATTTGTATAGGAAAAACAACTCTTGTCACCCAGTCAGTTACTTTAGGAGATGTAACATCTTGAAATGTATTTATGTTTCTAAAATAGTAACAAAATGGCGGGAAATTCAAAAATTAAAGCTTAATAACTCTTTAACCAATTGGGCTTTTCAAAAAATTTTTTCACATTTGTTTCTATCACGTCACGCTCTCTCAATTTTTTTTTATTTTTTTGCCATAGCTTGAAATTTATAATTGCTGTCAAACTTGTGACGTCACTTTCCCGCTAAAAAACGTTGAAATCGAAAAACACAAAAATAGGATTTTTTGGAATACAAAGTTCTACCATCCTGCAAAGTTTGAGCTCAAAGGAAGAAAAACTGCAAAAGTATTTCTTAGCTAGTAATATTTTACTTCCTATACGCCCACCGGTTTAGTATAATAATAAAAAGGAGTAATAATAAAATAATATCTTAGCTGAATCCCTGAGTGGCCATTTTTAGAAGATGACTTTGTGAATACGCGTGTTTTTCTAGGGTATATTATCATTTCAACTTTAAGTAAATATTACATTTTATCAAATCACCTGACCTCTCTATTTTTTAACCAATATATCCACGAGTTCCCCATAGTTTTTACTTTGATTACCATTCATACGCGTAAGAAAATGAATTACATTTAAAAATAAGGTCACCTCCAGCCTCGCTTTCACTCAAGGCAAGGAGGATACTCAGTATTATTCAATCTATTGAAAAACGGTGCATTAAATCTACAGAGGACGAAATGGCTAACAATGAGATAATCTTTTGTGGACTACCAAGCTGGATTGGAATACAGAGGAACGACACGGCTGCCTTCATAAACAACATTCTACTCGCTGCTGTCAATGGATCTTCTGCCATCTTTGCATTCCTCAGTAACCTGGCCGTCATTGTTACAATCATCAAGACCCCCTCCTTACAGAAGCAATGCAACATTTTGCTGTGTAGCCTGGCCACCGCAGATTGCCTCACTGGAGTTACTGCTCAGCCCATGTTTATCGTGTGGCGTTTTTTTCTTCAAAGAGCCCAGCAGTCATGTCTGCATCAAGTTCTGGTGTTTGACGTGTATTACACTATCTATTTCTTTACCGTTGGTTTATCTTTCGTCAACATTGTTATCATCAGTTTTGATCGCCTATTCGCCTTGTCTAGACCTTTGGTGTATATAACTGAGGTGTCTAAATCAGGTGAGGTTATTATCAGTTATCAGAGATATTAAGGAGCTTTAAGCAACGACGAAGACGAAGACGAAAACAACAACGTCAAAAAACAATTTTTTTAGCAAAACAATAGCTTTGCACGTGCATCCTGACCTTTTAGTACAATTTTTTGACGTTCACTGGACGACTTCGAAGTGAAACCTTCTTAGACAACGTTTCATGAAGGACGTGAACATACTACGACGAATTTTCTCTTTTTGAACCTGGATAAAGTCCTTAAAAATTAGCCCTAGGAGAAATTGATTTCATTTGTAAAATCAAAAAGGTCCAAAAGACGCGACAAAGTTTGAAAGAAAATCGCGCCGAATTCACCGTTCTTATGTTTGAACAAGAGCCCTATCTGGTATGGTTTTCGTTCGGCGCTAAAACTATCCGGGATAGTGTTAACATAGCCTGTCTTAACTAATTTTTTGCATTTTTGCAGGAGTACTAAAAGTTACTGTCTTCTCGACCATTTTGTGGCTGCTGTTGACAATCTTATTCCAGTTTGTTTTGACTGCTCGGCAAAGCCTAGTTCTCGTCCATATTAATGGTGCGGTGCTTGTGATACTTCCTCCTGTCAATTATATGAGAGTTCTGTTCTTTATTCGTCGTCATAACGCCCATCTGGCTGTGGCTGTTCCGTCTCAGATGACAACAGTATTTCAGCGCGAGAAGAAGGTAGCACTTGACATGTGCATTATCGCCGTCTTGCTTTTCTTTTCTATCTCGCCAGCTGCATCCATGGTGTTACTTCAAAGCCGATATCCAGGCGTTCACTCTATTCTGCTTCCTTGGAGTTTAACAATGTCGTCCATTCTCTCCTCTGTTAATCCGATAATTTATTTTGGACGGAATAAGAACATGAGAACTGCTTTTAAATTCATCATGAAACTATAATGGGGCGGGTTTCGCCAAGCCGAACCGTGGACGGCCCTGAACCGCTTCAAAGCGGTTCTGTGATATATATATATATATATATATATATATATATATAGGCTATTTAACGAATCATGTGAATAGAATATTGTTCAGTAAAAAGACATGATATATCTTTTGGACTTGGTAATTATTTGGTGAACAATATCAGTAATCACCATTGCAAATTGTTCCATATATGATTAAATTTTGTATATCCTAAGAATTACTTGTATTGTAACTTTAAGTAAGCGTGTCCTGTAAGCTGATGTGCTTCAAGAGTCTGTTTTGGGACCTGTATTGTTTCTCATGTACAGCTCCTCTCAGTTCAAAATTGGAAGCTAGCTGAGATTTTTTTCACGAAGGATAGAATGGAGCCCGAAGAAGATACTAAAAAAAGCAATTTCACCGGAAAAAACAAACAAACAAACAAACAAACAAAAAAGCCACAAGAGTTTGTTTGAAAGTTTATTGAAAAACACATGAAAATACATGAAAAACCTCGACCAGCTACGAAAGAAGACAAGTATTGTTTCTTCATGATCGCGAAGCCACTCGCCGATAGGTAAATGCAGCCTGTTCATCCGACATGAAGAATATCACAAGCAACTAGCTATAAGTACAGGCTAAGCAGCTATTCACTACAGCAATCCAGGCGTAAGTATAGCTTCTTCTCTCGTTAAGCAAAACCAGCTTGCGGCTTCAAACAACTTCATAACAACCTTTGCATGAGTTTCTGAGTTGCGATCGAGGGAATAGTTTTCCTCTATTGTTCTTACGTATACGTTTGCAACTGCACCAAAAATCCAAATTCACAGGAATTTCGACGGCTGCATTTCAAAATTCTTTTTGTTCTCATTATCTGCTTGTTTTTTAGCTGTCCTGCTGTGTAAATCCAAGAATCCCGATGAGTTTTTTAAAGTGTTCATCGCTATAATGTTTTGATTTTTCTATCATCCAGTCCGTTCGCGCGTTGACAGTTTTGATAGACGTGTGACATGTGAAAAGCGAAAGTCTTTGTCTTTTCCGGTTTGTTCTTGCAAGATAAAGTCGGGGCGATTCATCGAGATTTTGTGGGCGTTTTTAATAAAACAACTATTCCACTCGCGCTTGTAGGATATGAGATGATTATAGCCAACTCATATCCAACGCGCACTCGTGGAGTAATTGTTATTTAAATTATTTATTCAAAATATTTCTGCGTTTCTGATTGGCTAGCCTGCGTAGCAAGCGTTTTCGCGAATGTTAGAGTGGGAGCGATGGAAGAATGGGGAAGGGGAGGGGAAATGAGGAAACGCTTGCCCGCAAACCCCACGGTTCTGGAAAACGCCCCTTGATATTTTACGATTCTTTTTTTTTGTAATTTGACAGCTCGTCATGATAGATAACGAACAGACTACCACATTTGAAAAATTTCCTTTATTCCCTCTCAATTGCAAAAATGTAATGAAAAGACGCTTTACAATAAAAGAAGGTTGAAACTCTACGTGATTGCTGCGGAATTTCTTTTCTTTATAGTTAAGTTAAATTTTGAACGTTATGTGGCTTTATTTCATCTGAAACCTTGTCAAAACGTCACAGAGCAATGATTTGTCACGAACAAGTCACTCCGCCAGCTATATGAGTTTTGCACTGTGGCTGCTCTCCATAGGCCAGTTAGTGTTGAAAACTTCTCTACAATACATGCCGCTAAATTTCCAATAAAAAAGGAGTTTCGGATCTAGCTAGTGTCCAATACCGATGTTCTGATTTACGTTGATGTTATCTCCAACAAACAGTCCATTTTTTCCAGTCAGATACACAAGCCGTCATTCCCAATAAATTGGCCTTCACCAGTCTCCACTGCTTGATCTCCAATTATAATTTGAAGGGACTCAGATCTGATAAACCTTCGTACAAACCCGATTCAAATAAATATCAGACCAAAGCATTTGTAATCTGCCACCACTAATGAGATCACTAATACTCTGCTACTTCACTAAGAAGTAAAGCGTTTTCACATGACGTCACGTCCGCCATATTGGTGTTCCAAAACGATGAAATGGCGGCCATGTTGGTGTTCCAAACCATTCCTTTGTCCCAATAAGTTTCCATGGCTGCTGGTCACTTGAGTAAAAACATTCTATTATAGCCGGTGAATCATGTTACAGATGATATTACATTGCACTTTTAGTTTCACTGGAAATAGACCAAAATAAATAAAAAAAATCCACGCTTATGAGAGCGAGGCATCTTCGTACAACCAATCAATGATATTGGAGAACCATCGAGCGTTGTCTCTCCTTTATTTACCCATGATGTTTTAATAATTTCAAGTCCTTCTCGTCAAGAGGATTTACTTATCAAAACCAGTGTTTAACTTCGTCTGAGAAAAAAATTTGGAAAATGGGGTTGATTCTAGACCACAGAAGAGCGGGATAGAGTAACAAGCATCTACTTCTTTTTTAATGAAATAGTCTACTGCTTAAAGGTAAGGTCGTGAGCGTGTTATGAAATAATTTCCAGCGATCAAAGGCCCTTATTTTTGAACAATTACTGACCTAGTATGGACAATAAAAATTATTTGATAATATTCTCTTGTTCGAATTTCTAGTCAGACATAACAAACTTTACGGTTAATAAGAAAAAAAAAATAAGGAAAGAGAAGTGAAAAATTAAGCAGAAATTGAATTACCTTTTCCAAGACCTTACAACTAAAACATCTCCCTTGCGTCAGATTATGCACGAACTCGACTTGTATCTTAAACCTACCCTTTCTTCAACCTGACAGATATCTTGGGATTCGACCACCCTCGGTTTTTGGTTCACCGAACTGTGAGCGCAATAATTAGTTTTCGTCCTGGTTATCTGAAGACAGGCCCAGTGTGTAATTTATTCAATCCTCAGGTAAGACTACGGTCTACGCTTTTACCGAGCAACAATTTCGTGTCAGTTGGTAGTGAAATATTCCCGATGATGGGTGGAAAAGTAAACTATACAGTTATAAAATGTTCGCCATCTCTGTACTTTAAATCACAGCAAACCCTAAAAATTACAACTTCAGCGGTATCAATACACTGTGTCCCGGTGACACCCTCTGTCTCTTCATTAAAGTAAAAAACTAATCATAGGGGATGTTCCTACAAGTCGTTGTTGGAACAGTATATGGAAAACACAATTGAGTGACATAAGTGTGCACCGTTGCGGAAAAGGAAGATCTAGCTTAAATGTAGAATTGGACTAAAAACATTTCTGGAGAGAACATCTTATCAATGATATCTTATGGTAGTTCGACTAGCAACCTCGTTTGCACAAGTACAGTGCTTGAAAGCATTTTTTTAAAATTACAGTCGTGTGATATTCTTCAACTGTTCACTGCTCGTCACAGACGAGGGGGATAGATGCCTGTGTATCCGGCATTGGACAGAAACTCCTTAGTAAAGCCATCTGAATATTTAGTGTGAAGGTTCAATTTAAAAATCGGCCTGTACCTGCAGTGAACAATATACAACCAGTAAGGGAAATAAACTAACAGATCAAATTTAACATTTTCAGCTAATTGAAACCCACCTGAAGATTTAAATACGGTCTAAAAAAATAAAATAAAATGAAAAATCTTCAAAAATTGCGTGATTCTTTAAAGGTTTTGGTACAGAGATCATTATGAACAAATAAATAATGATGATATTAAAAATACAATAAGTGATCAAGAGAGGATGCATAAGTAAAATAAAATGCTGTAGTGCTAATTAATATAAATGAACCAGTCCACGATTTCAAGAAATAACAATCTGAAATTAAAATGAGATATTTTATTAATTAGTGCAACGAAGAAAACAGGAACTCTTTAAGGTTTATTCAAAATTAGACTTTAGCAATCACGAGGGAAGTTAAAAACTTAGCAAAAGCTCCCATGGCCTCCATGAAGTTGTTTGTTTTCGTTGTGTGGATTTCTTATGGACTTTGTGCTCTGGTATATGCTAGTAAGTGCTAGTTTTTAACTTGAAAATGATTCTTTGTGTCTCAAAAGTAGTAAAAAAAGGCGCAGCTCTATAGTGTTTAACTATAAGCAAAAGAAAATGACTGATTCTTTCTAGAACTAATAAAATGTAGAATGAGTCCAATGCAATTTGCAGTGCATTAAAGTGGTTTTAAGTGCGGCAAAGAAAAAGAAAAGTTAATTACCGCATAGTTGAAGCTGAAATGAATAAGTTTGTTTCTACATTTTCCTCATCTCCTTGTTCATCATTTCTGAAGGAAAAAAAAAATCGATATTTACTATTACGTCTGGCTTTTCTCGATATTCCATATACTATGTCAAACTCTTACACGTTAAGCAGTTAAACCATATTCAATTACCCTCGAAATTTCCTGATGTCTAACACACTGACTGAGGCAACTTTGCCGCTTTTCGAGACGCTGCAGCGTAAGGCACCTTTCAACTACAACATAAGGCCATCCCTATAAAATGTTTCGTTTCCCTACCTCTCGTGAAGGTGGGTCGGTCGGTCCGGCCAAAAAAAAAAAAAAAAAAAAAAAAAAAAACGAATGAACACATGATTGCATATTAAATCTCACGTTTAGTCTGCAAGATATGATCAGATGGTAAAAGATGAATATTAACAGGACTCTCAAATGTCTAAAAAGGCTACAAAAACGAAGTATAGATGATAATTTAAGACAACTGTTGTTAATAAGACAAGATCGTGTGCTTGTAAATTAAAGTACTTGCTTAATTACAAGTGATTCTGGAATTTTTTTTTTTACTTTTCCAAAAAAATGGGTCGGTCGGGCGATGGGAAACGAAACATTTTATGGGGATGGCCTAAGTTCTAGATAAAGTTTTCTGGTAATAAATCCTGTGGCAAAACATTGCGGATTTATTACTCCGAGGGTTTATGTTGTATATGACGCAGACATTTATTTAGTGCCTGGTTACGTTTTGTTATGTTTGCTTTTGAATCAGTGTTGTTTTATTCTTCAGGGGATCTTTTTTGCTACCAATAGTTTTGTTTTTGAAGCTTTTATATACGTGCAGTAGGTATTACATTCATTGAGATTCAAACAAGGATACTAGCATGGCTAAGGTCGCGACAATGGTTTCTCCAAAGAACCAAATATTGGGCAAAGATGGTAAATGGCACATTTGCATACCAAAAAACAGGGGGTGTAAATATTACTAGGCAAAAGTGGCATTTACCATCTTTGCAGATTTACTCCTCAGTTTTAACAATTTTGCAACATATTTACAGTGCCGGGCAAATTTGTGAAAATCCAATTTTTCGTCCAGTGCACAAGCATTACGTCATAATTGCTTGCTGTGAGGACATCTACGGTCCCTACTGTATCCAAAAAATTAACAATGACCACTTCCTCCCATTATCTGCCATTATCATCTTTAAGATGAAAAATTCTCTATTTTCGGTGTCTGGAATAAACAAACGCGACCTCAATTTCTTGCATTTGCAAATTGTTTTCACTTGTTTGACACCTGAAAAACCACGTGACATTGCTTTTATTTCATCAATCCGTTTGGGCGTACAAAGATGGCGGGTATAGTGAATAAAGTCTATTTCCTGCCAGTACTCAGAAGGGTGAGTGGGGTTGAGGTGGTGGGCTGCGAGGATGGGCGTAGGGGCTTTTTGCAAAAACCTGACAAAAAAAAAAACACCTCCGTGGAGTCTGTTGGGATCCTGGGTGCCCTGTGGCAAGGAAAGCAAGGAATTGTAACGCAAGTGACAAATACAATTCAAACGTCGATAGAATTTCACCTATGTCGAAAATAATTAAAAAGGTATTTGATTTAGAATTCGAATTTAATGTTGTTGAATTTAACTCCAAATCGCTTTCAATATTCCCAGCCTCCTCTAGAAACAGCTTGTTATCCAATATGGCAGACTACTAAAAATGTAATTGCAAAACCGGACGAAAGCTCTGTTCGTGATATTCAGTACATGGTTTCCAAACAGCCGAAGAGGCAGGTCAATAGGGTTTTGACATACCGATATTCCCAGCAATAGCAATGTGCCATTTGTCGAAAACGAAAAAACAAATCAAAGATATGGGAGCTTTGATGACTTATCTTTTTGTTCACACAAATCGCTTTTTGATAAATGAACTGAAAGTTTCCCTTGGTCAATTGATTCACGATGATGGGAGTTCTATCGAACTATCCAAAAATCAACAAAAATATCCAAAAAAGTAATAAAAAATAATAACGTCTACAACTTGACTAGACAGGGACATTTACTAGGCGCCTAGTTAGTCTCTTTGCTGATAGTTACAGGTCGAAAAACCAAAACCTCACCTAATTACGACACGCCAAGCAAATATATCTTGTCTTCAAAAAGCGAGAACAACACGTCCCTTCGATCCCGCCATTGTTTAGTTATGGTTGTGTTTTCACTAGGGTCATTAACTAGCTGCACATTCCTTCTAGGATTTGTTTACAAACCGACTTTTACTAGTTAAACGGGACAACTGTTTTCACTGTGAAATTTAACCGGCAATCTAAGCCACTAACTCAGAGGATTCAAATTGCAAAAGCGCGCCATAATAAAAAATGAAAGGGGGCGAAGTGCCTGTAATGACTTCTCCTGTGATTATTTTCGCTGTGTTTTTGCGAAGGAGAAGGAGATTTATTCAGCAAGTGAGGCTTATGTCCTTACAAATGAGGAAGATGCTACGAAATCTTTTAATTCTGTCAATCCAACAACGAAACAACATTCAGTGCCATAACTGGGACAAGCGCAAGACTAGGTGGGTTTATCCAAGACCACAATTCTGGTTTAAGGACCTGGCCGAAGAAATGGAGAATCCAATGCGGTAGGTGGGATTGTAAATCGAAAGAAATGACTGTTGGAATTGTCTGCCATGTTGAATTTCTCAAGCTCAACCAAGAGGCAATAGTCTGGAAAATAATATTACCAGATTATTTGGCAGGCGTCTGTCACTATCAGGACAAGTTATACTATCTCGCTAGGTAGTACAACTCTGCGTTAATTTCTGCTCGTAAAGGCGAGAAAATCACTTGCTTTTGCTTGTGAAAACAGCTTGCATTTTTTAACTAGCTAAAGCCAAGACGAGGCGTTTCTTTATCTAGTTAAAACTGTCCTAGTGAAAACACAGCCTATATTTAGTGTATTTATACTCATATTCTAACTTAATTTTTAAAAATTTTTATAATGTCTTTTTTATTTATTTTCCGAAGTTTTGGCAGCGGAATATAACCGAGTCATAATATTCAAGGGGCCCATAGCAGACAAGGTTCTTCCAGGTCACGTGATAAGAAGAGAAAAAGTAGCCAATGAAGGAGAATGTAGAGTGAAGTGTTTTCTTGAACCAAACTGTGTGTCTATCAACGTGGGTCCTGCAGTAGCGGGGAATAGATCCTGCGAACTAAACAGTGCCACTGATGAAAGCCAGTCTTTGCTGAGGAGAAAGAAAAACTTTCGTCACTACGAGGTTGAGGTAAAGACATATACGATAAATGTTACAGTGTCCAAGTTTGACATTTACTACTAGATATATAACACATCGAAAATTTGGATATAGACTCATTACCCTTCCACACACTTAGCGAGAAATAGTGATTTATCCTTACTGCATATCTACTTTCGCATCCCGGCAAACTAAGCTATGGGACGAATCCGCTCCTGGCCTATCGTCAGTAATATTTTTCGCCGTTTGTCGCTAGTCAGTTAACCTCATTCACACCCCTAAATCTTTCTATTAGTACAAATAAATTAATGCACGGCCAGTATCACACATACTTATCTACTCTGATTAAAGTTAACAGTTTTTAGACATCTGTTTTCAATTCTTATAATCAATGATGTTTTTTACCACTCAGAAAAGCCTCACATGGTAATAACGATAAATACAGTGAAACCTCTATTCTTGGTTTTCACATGACGTCACCAAAATTCAAACTAAGAAACTATCGCTTCTTCTGAGTTTCTACTTTCATGTGGTATTAGAGCACCTTAAAACCTTTATACAAACAAAATTTCGGCTCAAAAGGGTTCTTCGTTTTGCGATGCAGGACGCTTGAATTTCCAGGCTTTTGCGTGACGCGGCATTTAGCTGACGGCCAGGAAAGCTCTTATGTGGGTTGAAAATATTACCGATTTGGGGAGATTTTGTTATCTAAACATTCCTTGTGTCAAAATGAATACTTCTTTAATCTTTATGAGTTCCTCAAGCGAAGAATTCACGCATTAGCAGGAAACCAAAAAACCCGATGTTTCTGTTGGTTTCCGGCGGCCATATTTGTGCCCCTGAAAGGGACACAAACATGGCGTCTCCATACCAGCTTTATCAATTTGGGTAAAACGTTTTTCCGAATATCTCGCATATGAAATATTGCACAGACCTGATTCCAAACAAGGCTTTTATTATATTTATCTTCTTTCTTTTACTAGATTCTAGACTTTCTGTGTTAAAAGGTTTCCATTTTCATTTTTGATGGCGTGACAGAGAAAACCACCGTTCAAGCGGACACCCTCTATTTAAGCGGACACTACTGTCGGGTCCTAAAATTGAAGTCTTATATTTCCCTTTATAACGAACCCCTATTCAACGTACACCTCTATTAAGCGGACGCGGACACTAAAATAAATTGTATACTGAATTGACAATAGTAGTATTGGGTTATGTCCTTGAAATTCGTACTGTAGTCGATTATTAAAGATAAATCAATACATTTAGCTGTCAAAAAACTTTACATTAGACTGATATACGGCCGTATGATTGCCATCCGCGATCAAAGTTCACCTTTAAGTCTTGCAAAAAGTACAGCACAGCTTTCTAAACTTCCTTAACAACATGGAACTTTACCAAAGTACAGAGCAACCGCTGGATGTTAATCATTAACATTGAGCAACTTTTAAATCCTCTATTAGGCCGACATAGCAGTTTTCGCGCGTTTTGATTGACACCAGTGATTCGGAATATCATTTTGCTATTCAATGTTTTGATACCCAAGTTAAACTGAATGTGGCGTCTCGATTCGCAACAGTTTCGGAAGTTTTCAATGCTACTCGTATTCAAAGCCTAAGTCAGACTTTTGAAGGGACCCTTTAGCTTTCCTCGCACAAATCAGCCGTCCTTAACCTGTCTTTATTTCTTCTGTCGGGCCGCCATGATCTTTTCACTGACATATACAACTTCACTCCCAGAACAACTCATTAACTAGTCTTCTACCTCTTCACCCTAAACTCTAATTTTGTCCTGCACTCGCCTTTTATTTATGCTCTCTTTACATGTGGATGTATTCAAACGTGGACCTATGCGATCATCCTGCCATAATCAGTATCTTTTGGATGTGTTCTCATTTAGCCTGCGCAGCAGACGCTTGGAAGTAGTGGGCGCGAGAAAAAAAGGGCGCTCGCGAGGGAGACATGCGAGGGGTACGCAGGCTAATTTTTCAAGTCTTATGTGTATGACTTTCCATCAGATTCCAGTTCATTCTCACGCTATTTTTCCGATTAACGATAAGGAGGAAGAGGAAACCAGGCATAACACAGAGTTTCTATTACATACCATCCATGAGCATAGCAAGATGCATATGATGCATGAGCTGTGTGCTTTTGTAGACAGAGTCAAATGCCTGAAAGTCACAACTGACATAAATTCATTACTTGATCTGGAATGTTCCTCAGTATAAAAAACTACTCTGCAGCCTGTTCTTACCTGAGCAGCCCGTCTACTGCATTCATTTTGATTCTTTTGACCATGAATCCCCCTGTGACTATAGGTAGTGTCACCCTTTTCCTTTCGGTCTTCACGCGCGCCTTTACGTTCACCTTTCTATATCCTTTGTCAATATCTCTTGAACTGTTTCAGACGTCTGCGTCCTTTGGTTACTGCTTTCTTTAAACGATCTTTTGCCATGCGCATTTTCTCCTAACCAAGATTTATTTTTCCTCTTGAAAAAACCGTCATACCTTTTCGTAGTCATTTGGGTCTCGTTTGTCTTTCATAACTTCAATTTGTCTCTGACCTCTTCATAGCATCCCGTGTTGTCCTGGTATTCTAACCCATGTAGATCTATCTTTACCCGAATCTTTTCCCTTCTATGTATTACTGGATATGGCGGAATATAGGAAGTGTGTAGCATCAGCCGAAGTCAGGCTGAGGTCGTGGACAATACGAACATCCTGGTGCAACGAAGAGCAGTGATGACAGCGCGCACCTTCTACCAGCGTGGCCAGTGTTTGAATCTTAGGAGCTACACCATACTTAAGTTGAGTTTGTTGTTTCTTCTAGCCCCTGCTCTTAAAAGAGAGGTTTTTCTCCGATTACTATCGTTCTTTATTCTTCTCAGAAACCAAATATGTACTAATTCAAATTCGGTGCAGAGTGCTGGGTATTTGGGATGTGCTACTTCATTCTTTTACTTATTTCAACTAGTTTTAGCCAACAAAAAGTGTTTTTTTTATTCTGGCAAATATTCTTTTAAAACACTCGACGACCCTCCAGTGTCTTTTTTGTCTTCTTGCATCTTATGTTCCATTCAGTTATTCGCTAAATCGTTTGAAATCGCAGAGACGAAGTGAATTAATAATGAAAATGATAACAATAACGATGATGATAGCGACAATGACAATGATAATCAAAGGTTTAGTAATGATAATGGTTATAAAAAAATTATAACAAAATTAAAAAGAAATGTTTAATTATCTTCAGAATATTTGTAAAATGAACGGAGATCCTTGCCCTGCTACAGAGAATAAATTGTGTCAGGTGGGATTCACCGACAAACACTACAGATGTGTCTGCCGTGATGGATACAGACATGAAAAGCATCCTTCTGATCAGTGTATAGGTAAGATACAGAGCTAGGAGTGACATAACTTATTGTTCGTCAACTGTGATACCCTAGCAACAAATGTGTGTCTATTTGTTTTTGTGTCTAAAGCTGTCAGTCAAGTAAGCAGTATCGTGGGAAACCTAATAAAGAGTAAGCGAAGTTGAGGTTATCGAGGGTCCTAAACTGGGTGGTGGTTAAGTTGGTTGGGTGGGTGGGGGGTGGTCAGTCCCATTTCCCAGCTTTTAATCCCATTTGCACTAGCTGAATAGTTCAGTGAATCCCATTATTTTAAACATATCAACTCTTTTCTCAGAGGTGGCTCACAGTGTAAAGGTTTTCAGCATGTTGTAAGCACTTTTACTTTGATCTTTTAGTTGGTACTACACTGAGGTTTAAAACAGTCATTATGACCTGCACACCGTTACTTTTAGCTTTAAACTGCTCATGAACGAAAAACGAGTTCTGATTCAGTCATTTTTTTCTTGTTTGCTGTCGAATTGTTATTACGGATAACTTGTTTAAGTACAACCTCCCAACCAGCAAGCATTTTTTTAAATCTTTGTGAACGGTTGAATGATGATATGCTCATTCAAAATTTGCTCATATGAAGTGAGGCCACCAAAGTAATTTCAGTAAATTTTGAGTACTTGAATAAGCTGAGATAAAGGGAGTTTTTAACAGGTTATACTTATGCTAAAATAACCTGGTACAACAGGAAAGTGACCATAAATTGTTCACTTATGGCTGCGCATTTGTCCCTATTATTATAGCATCAACTGAAAACCTAATATTGCTGTAAACTTGATGAAAAATGATGGAAACTATCACCAGCCATATTAATTGAAGTTAAATAAAGATGACTCCTACGAACGATATATTTTAGTTCCAGAAAATATCCAAACCCTCCCGGGAGGGCAACGGAAATTCTGAGGTGGTGGGGTCCAAAGGGAATCAATTTTCGAGGAGTAGGGGTGGCTTTTCAAGGTCTTGTTTCCGGATTGCTAAGCTATTAAAAAGTATCAGCTCCTCTGTTGAGCAAGCTGCCATATCTTTTACTGTTAACCGGCGTTTCAAAGCAAGAATTGTTGTTTTAATTGAGGAACCTTTTAGTACGGTCGGCTGAATGCTTTTTATCACAGTATCGACACCAGAATAAACGTCCAGTTATCTAGCGGTTGCTTTATTACACTATTGTAATAATTTTACATATCACGTCCACCATATGGTGCGGAACACACAACAGAGTGAGATCCAATTTAAATGTGTCCTTTCAGATAACCTACACAGCTCAGGAGAGGTTGGCCACACCACCGGGGTCTACGACCCGTCTTTTCGAACAGTGGTGTGGGTTTTTTTACGTCCCACAAGAACCAGATAAGTGACAGTCCTGCCAGACGGGACCTAAGGTTTTTTCATTGTCCGAGAAGATTAGAAAGTCCAACCGTTTGCAGGTGTCATTGCAAAGGCAGCACATTCTCCTCAGTTATTTTAAGACCCTGAGTTTTGGTTCGGCCGGGGTTTGAACCCGCGACCTCCCGCTCGGCAGACCGGCGCTCTCCCAACTAAGCTAACCAGGCGGCGGTATAATGGTTGTAATGTGGTTGCAGATTCTAAGCCTTCTTCTACTCGAATTAATTGCCTTTGATTGGTAATAAGGCTGAAAAATTATAATTATATATCTTCTACTGTCACCTGTTTTCAGCTTTCCACTTTATGTTCTTGAACAATTGCAGATATTGATGAATGCCATAAAGGTATCCATGACTGTCAACAAGGTATTAGCTGAAAGCAAACATTACTCTATCTAGTTTCTAAATTGGGTTGAAATTTTTGGGGGAAATTCAGACGCCGTATCTCATGAGAATTTAATTTTGAATTTTTTGGAGAGGGAAAAACCCCTTTTTTATGTAAATTATAGTAGGAACTTGCTCATTTATTTGTGAGGAATATTTTAATAAAAATAAGTATCATTAGAATTATTTCAGCTCGCAGGCTGAAATCTGAAAAGGAAAAAACTGCCAATTTTGCAGAGTATTCTCTCACACACTTATTAGTATACAGATTTAATACCAGTATTCTGATGGAGGAAGCTTTGTCGTTAGGTGCATTGACAACTGCCGCGAAACGGGCTAATTTTTTTTTTTAATAGTATTAAACTCATCGCATGGAGTTTGCAACGGTAGCGCTCGATGACCAAAGGAGGCGGGTTGAAAAGAATTATAAGATGAGGGTGACAGCTTAGAAAAATGGGTAGTAATGTACTTATCGCATGGCACATGCCAAGTTGGAAACAAACGTTATAAAATATTAGTAAGACTACAGCTTTAAAATGTTTTTTTTTTTCCCTTCACTGTCAGACGCAAACTCAGAATGTAAGAATGAGCCTGGTTCTTACCGTTGCGACTGCAAAGACGGGTTTGTAAAAGTTGGAGCTACATGTAAAGGTAAGCATCGTGATTAAAAACAAAGTGGCTGTTTCTTACAATAATAGAGAGACGTCGTTACGCCACGTTGCCATGGTAGCAAAATTTTGGATGACAATAAACCAAAAATGTCAGTTAAAAAGGGGATTCGCACTGTTTCAAAGAACCAAGACATGGAATCCAGCACAGATGAAGGAAGAGGCCAGTGAGCCGCGCGCTCCTACATTGTTAAGACAGCTGATGGGTCTGAGCTAAGGCGCAATAGAGTACAGCTGAAGCCCTTAGAGAAAACAGCAGCACAGGATAATAGCAACAAAGAGAGTGCTTCAACACACCGAGACCTATCTAAGCCTTTAACCTATCCACAGTTGTCATTTCCAGAACTACCCCGAGCAGCCAGCCAGTCACCATTGCCTTCTGACCAAAGCAATGCTAACTTACCCGTGACAAGCAGGATCGGTCGTGTTGTGAAGAAGCCATCTAGACCATAGACTTATGAGTCTCTACCTTTAGAACTCTTCTGGCATGTTAACCGTACAGAGACACTGATAAACAGTATTGTTAACCACTTTATTTATTAGTTGTTTTGTTGTTTGTCGTACCCAGACGAAGGCGATTGATTTACAAGCTTTTTGAGTGTTCTCCCAACATCCCAAGTGGGTTATCACGCCGGTTTTCCCATAGACAGTGTGGTCTATTGCTTTCATAATTTAAGTTTAAGTAAAACTATGAGTTTACCGGCACAATAAACCATAGGTTTTATAACCAATCAGAAGGCGTGTATTACCTTAGTTATTTTATAAATATGTATAATCAACCTTGTGCATGCGCAGTGCATGCACTTAAGGACATGTTTCTCTACGACCCAGCTTGCAGAGGCGGAGGATTATTAAAAACAAGTGTTTTGACCTAATGCGTATATTTTTTAAGGGAGAGACAAAATTAAGTTAATTCACTGTAAGAAAATAGCTTTTTCATTTACATTGGGAGGAGAGAAAATTAATTTTAGTCACTGTAAGAAAATGGTCTCATATTTTGCTCCGAAGATGATGGCCGTGATGAAATGATTTAGTAGCTAAATAATTTAAAGCCGCCGTCACACGAATGGCCTTACTGCAAATTATTGGCATATTAGATTTGATTTGTCGTTGTTGACACTGGGAATTTTTTATATTAATTCGTCTTTGCGTGGTGTCTAAAAATTTCACACGAATTTTCAGTTCTTAGGCGTTTTCTAACTGTAAGCCCTTGCGGGGCGTGATATTGAAGGGAGGTAAGCTGAAAGGAGCGCAGAAGGTGTGACATGCTTTTCTGGGGGTCCTGAAAATTTTGAACATTTATGTTCTCTGAGATTCATTCTGGTGCCTTCTGGACCTTTAAACTTCGCAAATGCTAGGACTGGTTCCATATTGAAGGAGAATGGAATTTTTAAAACAAGAAAGCAAGCTGTTTTCGTGGTTGAAACACCTTGGTTGCAAATATACCTAAAAACTTGGTGGAGCTTAAAGAAATTCGAATGAGTTAGCCAAATTACAGGTTCTGCATTTATGTCTTTGTAAGCATGCATGTGGGCATGCGCTTTTCAACAAGTCTACAATGTCTACGGTTGAATTACGGCTAAGTCGAGCAGCGAAGCTTGCATGGGCGAGTCGTTTTAACCCTTGAACGTACAAGTGGGGGGGGGGGGGGGGGGGGGAGTGTTACCAGCCCCGCTAAGGTTTTTCTGATTTTTTTTCCTGCACGATCAAACATCTGCAGCTGAAGTTTTCTGTAGCTGTTTGTTTATCCCTCGCGCTCATTTTGAGACAAGTTTAGTGATGGTCAGTTATTATTGTCACGAGATATGGCGTCATAAGCACGAGGTGATCAAGTCATTTTTGAGTGAAAATGCATGTTTTTTAAACTTCTTTCATGAATAATAGTAAAGCTTGCGGATAAAACGAGGCACAGTAATTATTTATGTGTTATTTTACATGTTAAGCGCAAAAAATATTAATTCTCACTGTTTTTACTAGGTTTCTAATTCTTACTCAATTTCCTGATGGAATCCATCTTGTCAGAGAAAAATAAGAAACAGTCAGGGCTCCACGTGCCGTGAAAAACACCAAATAATAAGTTATGGTATATCGATATATAAAGTTGTAGACAAGATGGCGAGATGTACAGCTGTCAGGGGGACGTTTAGTTGAGAAAATATCGTAACACTAAACAAAAGAGAAAGACTGAAATTCCATCCACGACCAGCTCCCCATAGATTCCTTTTCCCTTTGCCGCTTTCTGTTCCTTACTCATTGTACCATTTTTCTTTTAGCTAGAGAAGAATAAAACGTTCAAATAAAGTTCACTTATGAAATTCAACTAACTCGGGGATTTTTTTTTCCAGAGAATTGGAAGATGATCAATACTAACCCAGTCTGCTTTGGAGCAAAGGCTGACTCATACGGAAGATTTAACATTTCGGAGAGTGGGGTCATCTATACGTTTAAACTTGTTCATCTGAGCGGCTCAGTTAGCTGTAATCCGACATACCCATCTTCTTACTGGGGATGTGACAATCCGGTTTTTGAGAAGGAGAGACTATTTACTGTTATAACGTTTCAGAACAGGTCTGCTCTTTTGCTCGCAGATTACAGAAGAAAGAACTGTAGATATTATTCTTACAAGATAGAAGGTGTAGGTATTAACCAAACTGAACTTCAGTTCAACATCCTCCCATCTCCAATATCCGTGTCTGTTGGAGACGAGTTTCAAATTTGGTACGGACAAGACTTAAAAGACTGTTCAGAAAACAATAACAGCGGTCAGACTTGTGCTGATGTTCATGCGTTGTACGCGTGAATCAAAGCATACCTGACTCAATACAAACCGCATGCAAATACTATCAAATTTTTCACAAATACTTCATGGTTTTAGTGACTTGGATGCCTTTCAACACAAAGGCTTTGTTTTGTTTGTTTGTTTTTTTTTTGTCTTTTTTTTTTTCCCGACGAACATTGCATGGGGCAATGAAGGAGGGATAATTAATTATACCTTGTTTTATATGTTGTTATTAGAATTAGAGAATTAGAATAGTAAGTAAGTAAGTAAGTAAGTAAGTAAGTAAGTAAGTAAGTAAGTAAGTAAAAGCTTTATTAATGTGTCAGCGTATTTAGTTTTCACAACTAATTGGGGACACAACAAAAAAGATTTAAAATTATTTACAAATAAGAAATAAAAAAATGTATATACATGTACAATTAAAATATGTAGCATGTATAAATTGTACAATACAACATTAGGTTTATAAAAGGTTATAAAAAGTCTCTAAGAATTGCAAAAGTTACAGCAGCTATTGTTGTTGTTTTAGAGTGACGTTAGGTCTTTTTTCCTAATGCTCTTTTTAAAAGATCCAATATTCGAGGAGCCTTTCAATTTATTATCTAGTTTCGACCATTTATGAGGTCCTTGATATCTAAGAGAATGTTTTCCATAATTAATAGCTTTAAAAGTAGGAATATCAAAGTCACTGTTTCTTGGTGAATGACGAGAAGACATAGTGCTTTTCTGCTTAAATAGTTTGTCAACAATACAAGGCAATAATGCACGCAGCATCAAGCTGTTTATTTAGTTCAAATAATGATGCGAAATTGGTATTTGCTTAGATAAATCATGCCATTTATCCTGAGGTATCATCAGTTTGATATTTAGCTGGGTACTTTTCAAAAAGTCTGGCTACTTTATTGTTTGTCTGTTTGTTGTGGTTGTTGTGTTTTTTTTCATAAGCTATAAAGTTAAGAACAGTTGTACTAGGAGACCTACCGGCCGCGGCCCACCACTTCAGGACCTGAACTGAAATTTAACCACCAATACAAATCACCTCGATTTCGATAGAATCATGGAGCGTGTGATGTTACAAAGCATCGCATAGCAGACTAATATCTTGTTGTTAGGTACTACACGTTCACGTTAAAGTTCTATTTAGCTATCAATAGAAAGGTTCTCACGGTTCCCAGTGTCCTTTTAGTGGTGTATTAGCTTGTACAATACACGCAATTGTTTAGGTTTACCCTTAGGCTAGTCTTTGCTATCAGGTTATTCACCTTACTAGATGTATGGTCGTACATTAATTAAGTCGCTTTTAAATTAAGAGGCGGTCCGTGTAAGAACCGACCACTCGAATTTCCGCGGGAAACAGAATTCCTTCATTCTTTTTTCTGCGACAAAATTAGCCCATTCTATTAACAAAAATCGAATTTGTTTGGCTCATAGGGCTTTTTTTAAAAAAAATTGACCGGCGATTTGCCTGGACGGTCCAAAGCTGTCATGATCGTCTTTTTGAAGGTCAAATTTAAGCGTTTTGTTCTAGGCTCGCAAAAATTTCGCATTTATCCAAATAGCATAAAACAAAAGTATGATTTTAATTCATGCTTCCTTTATTCAAAAAGGGCAAAATATGTAAATTCTGACTTTAAAAAAAAGGAGTTATGATGTTTTGAAAATACCACGTAAAGCGTCCTTGGATAAAATGCGCGGTTATCCTAGTTTTGAAATGAGCTTTTTTCAAAAGTCTGACGTTATCTGGAGTCTTGGTCATCATCCCTGTTCAGTACTAGGACTACTGTATTGAAATCAAGAAAAAGATTTTTGGGCACTGTTGATTCCGAGGCACAAGATTCCGATAAAGTTGGGTAATATTCTACTGTAATTGCGCGTATGACGTAATTTACGCATTTTCCTGATTCCGAACTTTCCTACAATAAATCTAAAAATCATCATTGTCAGACAACACAATCAATACCTTTATGCGCCTTGTACTTAATTAATTACATATATGAAAGAGCACAAATATATATATATATATATATTTATTTGTACTTGATAAAGCCTGGAGCTGAAATAATCCTAAGATTTTCTAGCCAGTTCTTTAAAGAATTTAAAGTTGTAAAGTATTGAGATAGAATTTAATACCAAAGAAGCAGTTTTAAACTACAATGTATTAAGAAAGAAAGAGTATATGCTTAAGTTATGTTAACTGTTGTTCTGACAGCAAATAAGGTTTCAATTGTTTTTGGAATTTGTATGTGTTTAGTTCTTTAAGAGTTAAGGGAATTTTGTCCCAGACCACACATGCAGCATATCCGATTGTTTGTTTCCCCGTATTAGTTCGCACTTTTTTTACGTAAAGATTCTATTTCGATGCATATCTGGTATTGTATTTGTGGACATTACTGGCATATTGAAAACAGTTGGAGAACAGCTTTGGCAGGAGGCCTTTATGCTAGAGGTACGTGACTTTTGGAATCTGAAATCGATAAACATAATGTACCGTAAGAACGTCTAATAAATTTAGTAGGGGAAGTGCACTTTCTGTGTGTTCACCATAAGGGGTGGTAAAGAAAATAAGCCTAGCAGAAGAATTTTGCTTAGATTGTATCTTATCAATATGTGTTTTGTATGCACTCCCCCATGCTAATATTGCATAAGAGATATATGGGTATATTAAGCTGTAGTAGATTTGTTTCATTTGTAGAAGAGTTAGATAATGTCTCAACTTAGATATAATACCATTGTTTCGCGCAATTCTTGTACAGATGTATGAAATATGGTGATTGAAAGACATCGTTTGATCAAACAAGACACCACGATATTTTATTTTTTGCTTCCTTTGTAGCACATTTATTGTACCATCTGCACTTTCAATCTTGATATTTACTTGGTCATCTTTTTTCTTTGACGATTTAATGATCATGAAGTTTGTTTTATTGAAATTAATTGACAATCTATTTACATCACTTTTTTAAGTTCAGAGTTAACTATTTCCTCAAGATCTTTCAGGTTGCGGGCTGAGGCAAAAACGTTTGTATCGTCTGCAAATATTCTAAATGGTAGAGCATTTGAACAGTTTGGTAAATCGTTTATGTAAATTAAAAATAATACTGGGCCTAGAGAACTTCCTTGTGGAATACCGCACGTCATTGTTTGCTTTGACGAAACTGTATTTCCCATCTGTACATATTGCTGTCTATTTGTGAGATAGCGTGCAAAAAGTTGGAGAGGCAAGCCACGTATCCCGTAGCGTTCCATTTTTTTAAAAGTAAAATTGTGTGGTTCACTGTATCAAACGCTTTGGAAAAGTCCAAAAACACGCCACGGGAATACAAATTGTTATCTATCGCATTACGTAAATTATCAGCAATTTCTGCAATGGCTTGTGAGGTTGAATGTCCCTTTCTAAAGCCAAATTGGAACTCGTATAGGATTTTATGCTTTTCCAAGTAATTAACAAGCTGTTCAAAAATGATTTTTTCTAAAATTTGGGTTAGTGCAGAGAGTGTAGAGATAGGTCGATAATTAAAAGGATCCATCTCTTCACCCCACTTTATCTATTGGTGTGACTTTTGAAAATTTAAAATTTCCGGAAATATTCCTTGCAATAGAGCTTGATTGAAAACCATACTTAATGCCTCATATATACACTGTAATTTTCAGGGAGTTATAATAACTCCTCTAGTGGGGCTAATTTAACTCCTTACAGTGGAGTTATTTTTCGTGGAGTTATTTTAACTCCAAAAAGGAGTTTAAAGAACTCTTTTTCAGGAGTAAAAGTGACCCCAGATATTGAGGAGTTAAAATAACCCCCAAAAGGAGTTTTCCTCTACCTAAAATTTTTACTCCACTTTCAGAGTTAAATTAACTCCAAAAAGAGTAAAAATAACCCATGTAAGGAGTACAAGTAACCCCATTTCGGAGTGATTTTGACTCCAGACTGGGAGTAAAAAGAACTCTTTTTCAGGAGTAAAAATGACCCCAAATTCGGAGTTAAATTAGGAGTTAAAATAACCCCCAAAAAGGGGTTATCCTGTACCTAAAATTTTTACTCCATTTTTGGAGTTATAATAACTCCCTAAAAATTACGGTGTATGGTTTGCTGCGTATTTTATGCATCTTCATGGAATATCTAATGCCGACTTGTCTACTTTCAAACTCATTATTTTTTCATATACTTCAGTCGGGCAAATGCCACGGAACATAGTAACATAGTTCTATCTAAATACACTGAAGGGTCTATGTCATGTTTTGGTAGTTTATCTGCTAGGCCATTTCCAACATTTATAAAATGGCTGTTTAATTGATCACAAATACTCTGCTTGTCTATATAAATTCTATTGTCACGCAGCAGTTTCTTGATTGTATGTTGAGTATTTTCTTTTTTGTTCTTATTACTTTGCTAATTAATTTCCATGTGCATTTTATGTTTTCTTTGTTCAGTTCAAATTGTTTAGAAAAATAATTCTTTTTAGCTGCGTGGATAATCCTATTAAACTTATTACTATATGCTTTATACTCTTTTACTTTGCCTGGGTCCGTACTGTATAAATTAGTCTTTACTAATTTGTGTCTTCGTCTGATTGAGTGTATGATTGCTTTCGAAATCCAAGGCCTTTCTAAACGCTTTCGTTGCCGGAGCAACTATTTTCAAAACTAACTTAATGCTGGGGGTAAACAGTGAATATCTTAAAATCCACTACATATTGTCGTTAAATTGGGATGTTACAAAAAAAAAGTAGCAGCTCCCGTGGATATTGCTATAATGTCAAGTTGTGGCTAAACAGTTAAGAAATTTCGTTGAAATAAAGGGCCTAGAATAGTAAAAAAAGTTAAAATACATTATGAATAGATTTACCGTGTAATCACCACCTCAAAAGTTATGACACGATTCAGCAAAGAAATAGTTTACCAAAATGTACCGAATTTTCTAGCCACAAGTTTTTGTGTGCAGACGACATAATTTATGTTGTGTCTGAGGATGTCAATTTCAGATTTCAGTTTGCAGTGCAAAACGTGTTGGATTTTATTCTATCGAAACTGAAACTACTTGTCAGGCTTAACGAGGTAGAATAAACAAAGTACAAAAAAATGGCTACTTTTAAGAATAAAACTGTTTTGCTATTTCTTCAAGTTTTTAATTTAATAAAAAATAACATATCAAATGATCATAATTTGGTTTTTGTAGTCCATTAGCAATAGTTCTTTGCTGTGCGTCATCCATAAATCTGGTCGCCGATCTATAGCCTACATAATAATATATAGATTTAGCTAGGGCTAAAAGCGAAGCTCCCGTTAATAAATTCATAATTTAAATAAAACAATAAACTTGTAATCCACAGATCAGGGCACATTTATTTGACTTTGAGGCAAAGGCTAAGTGATTTTAGAGAAAAATAATTTGACAGTCTAAGAGTGAAACAAATTTTACATCGAGTTATTAAATAGTCTTATTTGTACACCCAAAAATAACAATCATTTTTGATCACAGTAGATTAGGCCTAAAAAACAAGTAGACCTATTCGTGTATTGTATTTGCATTAGCTGTTGCATCATAATGTGGCATTCACCAGTCTCTCCTACAATGCTCCGTTAGAGAGACTATGGATAATTTGACACGTTCGACAAGTTTAGTTTACTAGTAAATCTTGGCGACGAATCTGGTGGCGTGTAAACCAGCCTTTTAAACATACTTTTTCTCATCACGTCTCAGGTAAACAGTACTCTGAGGCCCTTTTTTATCATACAGACCTCGGACAGAATTTGTTCTTTTTTTCCCTATTTAAACCTATAATTCTGCATTTTTAAACATTTTGCAAGAGAATTTGCACTCAAGCCGGCTTCAGGTGTTTGCTCTTTTTCAAGATGAACTCGAGGCAAGAAAATCGCTCAGAGCTTTCTGTTTACAGCCAAAATCATAACTAAATAATCTTCGGAACCTTTTCTTTGAATTTGCGGCTCTTTAGAAGACCACTTTTTAGTGATAAGGATTCCGTGGTTAAATAAAGTTATTACTTACTTACTTACTTAGATCGTTGCTCGTGTATAAACTTAAGCCGCATAAACCATACGCTCGACTTCAGGAAACAAACAAAGAAAAAACACATCAAAGACAATAATTGCTCAGGCTTACCAGTCGAGATGCTGCTTCTGAAGGTCATCAAGTGTTCCAGAATCGCTTGAGACTTTTCAACCCTCTTACGCCTCAAGCAAGGGCAAGTGAGTAAGCTCTTTTTTGAAAACGATGCCATCCGAAATCGGATTTCCAATGACTTTGACAAGCGGTGCATTTGTCAACAAAAAGTGCAATAAACAAACCAGCCATGAATTACAGAACAATCTTGATAACAGCTGTATTTCATTTTGTACACCAAGGAAAAGAGACAGTTTAAAACACCACAAGATGACAAAAAACTCTGTCAGCTCCAGGTATCAGTAAGCAAGTTTCCAGACGCTGCATAAATTTTCCGCATGAACTCACCTGTCAAATTTTGACCAATCAGAACATAAGAATTGGACGTAGAGCGTGATCAATGCGTGACAGTGAGAAAAGTCAAAAGCGATTGCCTTCCCTGCATGCAGAGTCATGTGATAAGTGTCAGCGGATGTTTGATTTTGACAGCTGTCAATCTAAACATACTCATACGGATGGCTTACATAACGAAGAGGCTAGTCAGGTTGTGCAAGATCTATTGTGACATTTGACAACGGCTTACATGAAGTGTGTGTACGGGTGGGCGGGCGTACTCTACGTCATAACCAAATTTTCTCGGATGGATAGTTTACCAAATTTTCTTACCCATGGTGCTGCGCTGCCGAGAGCTCCGCTATAATTTCCATTTCTTTTCGTTACTAGCTATTTACACAACGTGTAGAAAGAAACACAGTGAAGAATTAGGTCGATAATTAAAAGGATCCATCTCTTCACCCCACTTTATCTATTGGTGTGACTTTTGAAAATTTAAAATTTCCGGAAATATTCCTTGCAATAGAGCTTGATTGAAAACCATACTTAATGCCTCATATATACACTGTAATTTTCAGGGAGTTATAATAACTCCTCTAGTGGGGCTAATTTAACTCCTTACAGTGGAGTTATTTTTCGTGGAGTTATTTTAACTCCAAAAAGGAGTTTAAAGAACTCTTTTTCAGGAGTAAAAGTGACCCCAGATATTGAGGAGTTAAAATAACCCCCAAAAGGAGTTTTCCTCTACCTAAAATTTTTACTCCACTTTCAGAGTTAAATTAACTCCAAAAAGAGTAAAAATAACCCATGTAAGGAGTACAAGTAACCCCATTTCGGAGTGATTTTGACTCCAGACTGGGAGTAAAAAGAACTCTTTTTCAGGAGTAAAAATGACCCCAAATTCGGAGTTAAATTAGGAGTTAAAATAACCCCCAAAAAGGGGTTATCCTGTACCTAAAATTTTTACTCCATTTTTGGAGTTATAATAACTCCCTAAAAATTACGGTGTATGGTTTGCTGCGTATTTTATGCATCTTCATGGAATATCTAATGCCGACTTGTCTACTTTCAAACTCATTATTTTTTCATATACTTCAGTCGGGCAAATGCCACGGAACATAGTAACATAGTTCTATCTAAATACACTGAAGGGTCTATGTCATGTTTTGGTAGTTTATCTGCTAGGCCATTTCCAACATTTATAAAATGGCTGTTTAATTGATCACAAATACTCTGCTTGTCTATATAAATTCTATTGTCACGCAGCAGTTTCTTGATTGTATGTTGAGTATTTTCTTTTTTGTTCTTATTACTTTGCTAATTAATTTCCATGTGCATTTTATGTTTTCTTTGTTCAGTTCAAATTGTTTAGAAAAATAATTCTTTTTAGCTGCGTGGATAATCCTATTAAACTTATTACTATATGCTTTATACTCTTTTACTTTGCCTGGGTCCGTACTGTATAAATTAGTCTTTACTAATTTGTGTCTTCGTCTGATTGAGTGTATGATTGCTTTCGAAATCCAAGGCCTTTCTAAACGCTTTCGTTGCCGGAGCAACTATTTTCAAAACTAACTTAATGCTGGGGGTAAACAGTGAATATCTTAAAATCCACTACATATTGTCGTTAAATTGGGATGTTACAAAAAAAAAGTAGCAGCTCCCGTGGATATTGCTATAATGTCAAGTTGTGGCTAAACAGTTAAGAAATTTCGTTGAAATAAAGGGCCTAGAATAGTAAAAAAAGTTAAAATACATTATGAATAGATTTACCGTGTAATCACCACCTCAAAAGTTATGACACGATTCAGCAAAGAAATAGTTTACCAAAATGTACCGAATTTTCTAGCCACAAGTTTTTGTGTGCAGACGACATAATTTATGTTGTGTCTGAGGATGTCAATTTCAGATTTCAGTTTGCAGTGCAAAACGTGTTGGATTTTATTCTATCGAAACTGAAACTACTTGTCAGGCTTAACGAGGTAGAATAAACAAAGTACAAAAAAATGGCTACTTTTAAGAATAAAACTGTTTTGCTATTTCTTCAAGTTTTTAATTTAATAAAAAATAACATATCAAATGATCATAATTTGGTTTTTGTAGTCCATTAGCAATAGTTCTTTGCTGTGCGTCATCCATAAATCTGGTCGCCGATCTATAGCCTACATAATAATATATAGATTTAGCTAGGGCTAAAAGCGAAGCTCCCGTTAATAAATTCATAATTTAAATAAAACAATAAACTTGTAATCCACAGATCAGGGCACATTTATTTGACTTTGAGGCAAAGGCTAAGTGATTTTAGAGAAAAATAATTTGACAGTCTAAGAGTGAAACAAATTTTACATCGAGTTATTAAATAGTCTTATTTGTACACCCAAAAATAACAATCATTTTTGATCACAGTAGATTAGGCCTAAAAAACAAGTAGACCTATTCGTGTATTGTATTTGCATTAGCTGTTGCATCATAATGTGGCATTCACCAGTCTCTCCTACAATGCTCCGTTAGAGAGACTATGGATAATTTGACACGTTCGACAAGTTTAGTTTACTAGTAAATCTTGGCGACGAATCTGGTGGCGTGTAAACCAGCCTTTTAAACATACTTTTTCTCATCACGTCTCAGGTAAACAGTACTCTGAGGCCCTTTTTTATCATACAGACCTCGGACAGAATTTGTTCTTTTTTTCCCTATTTAAACCTATAATTCTGCATTTTTAAACATTTTGCAAGAGAATTTGCACTCAAGCCGGCTTCAGGTGTTTGCTCTTTTTCAAGATGAACTCGAGGCAAGAAAATCGCTCAGAGCTTTCTGTTTACAGCCAAAATCATAACTAAATAATCTTCGGAACCTTTTCTTTGAATTTGCGGCTCTTTAGAAGACCACTTTTTAGTGATAAGGATTCCGTGGTTAAATAAAGTTATTACTTACTTACTTACTTAGATCGTTGCTCGTGTATAAACTTAAGCCGCATAAACCATACGCTCGACTTCAGGAAACAAACAAAGAAAAAACACATCAAAGACAATAATTGCTCAGGCTTACCAGTCGAGATGCTGCTTCTGAAGGTCATCAAGTGTTCCAGAATCGCTTGAGACTTTTCAACCCTCTTACGCCTCAAGCAAGGGCAAGTGAGTAAGCTCTTTTTTGAAAACGATGCCATCCGAAATCGGATTTCCAATGACTTTGACAAGCGGTGCATTTGTCAACAAAAAGTGCAATAAACAAACCAGCCATGAATTACAGAACAATCTTGATAACAGCTGTATTTCATTTTGTACACCAAGGAAAAGAGACAGTTTAAAACACCACAAGATGACAAAAAACTCTGTCAGCTCCAGGTATCAGTAAGCAAGTTTCCAGACGCTGCATAAATTTTCCGCATGAACTCACCTGTCAAATTTTGACCAATCAGAACATAAGAATTGGACGTAGAGCGTGATCAATGCGTGACAGTGAGAAAAGTCAAAAGCGATTGCCTTCCCTGCATGCAGAGTCATGTGATAAGTGTCAGCGGATGTTTGATTTTGACAGCTGTCAATCTAAACATACTCATACGGATGGCTTACATAACGAAGAGGCTAGTCAGGTTGTGCAAGATCTATTGTGACATTTGACAACGGCTTACATGAAGTGTGTGTACGGGTGGGCGGGCGTACTCTACGTCATAACCAAATTTTCTCGGATGGATAGTTTACCAAATTTTCTTACCCATGGTGCTGCGCTGCCGAGAGCTCCGCTATAATTTCCATTTCTTTTCGTTACTAGCTATTTACACAACGTGTAGAAAGAAACACAGTGAAGAATTAGATCGGAAATCAGACTGGCTATACCCTGAGGAAACTGAGGGAGATGTGCTCCTTCAAAGGTACTGTCGGGAGGGTAGTCGTTTGGTTGTTGTTTTTAAAAAAATACACCAACGGTTGTCCTGTCAGGTTATCCTATCGCAAGGCAACTAAGTAGCAGCCTTTCCATTTCTATTCTCCGCAGGCCTGCCAAAGAGGCTGCTGTGGGTGCCATCGGTCGCATGGTCCTTTCCACTCCATTTCTTGAAGACCAATCAACGCCAGCTTCCTGGAATCCCACAACACCATGCTGGACTCCAGGTTCAGAGGAGGCCTCTTTACTTCACCCGTGGTAACCGATGCAGTCGGCGGGTATAACGAGGCGATGGATACAATTGCGAGTCTTATTACACAAGAACAAGTAGAACGCGAGCCCCTTAAATATCAGCTAAAAACTCCATTCCAAACCTTAAGCGATGGGGAACCGTTGAAAGTAGTAAAAAAAAGGCTAAAGAGGACTGCTTGCACGTATGTAATGTAATTGCCCCAGGTAACGCGCAGGGAGGAGCTCTTCGAGTCAATGATGTCTGTACAAAGAGAATTATTTGATGACTCAGCCCCCGATGATCTTGTGGTACTCATGACTGCTTATAAAAACGCAAAGACCAGGAATTTAAAGAAACAGATTCTGAGCCTTTACGCTAATAGATACCCTATGACCGAACTTAAGAAAATTCACCAACTTTACGGAAGTCTCTCTACATGGGAAATAAAGCAAGCACGTTCTCATGCTAAAATACACGACCCTGGGACTATCCCTGAAATCAAGACGAAGCATCGCGTACTCCTTGATATGGGGAAGGTCGACCACTTTGTAGACTTCATTAATAGACCGTATCTTTATCAGGATGTTTCATATGGTAACAAGGTACTCACCCTAGATAATGGTGACAGAATTGAGATGCCTAACGTTGTAAGGATCCTGACCAGGTCTACAATGATTGAGCAATACTTAGAGTATTGCAAAGAGCAATGTCACAAGCCACATAGTAGGTCCACTCTGTTTAAAATATTGGAGGTTAGCGAAGCGTCTCAGCGTAGATCGCTCCAGGGTTTAGACAATACGGCTGCTGATGGTGCTGCGGGCTTTCGGACTATCGAGACGCTGGTTGAAACTCTTGAGAAAGGAGGAATGGAAAAACAGTGGTGTCTACGTATTTGCCAAAACCTACGCGATGGTAAACGCTATCTCAAAACTGACCACCGTGTGCACTCACACAGTACTACTCTACTTGCGCTGACCACTGTAGAAAGTTTGCGCTTAGTGATCCTGTTGATCCCGAGCTCCAGCATCCTTGTCCGCATCAGCATCAATCGACTTGCGAGCAATGCCAGGGGCTGAAGGATGTTCTAAAGAAAGTGAGACTAGCGATTGAAGGGTCATCATGGAAGCCTTACAGTTCCAAACAACAAGAAGATGTCCTTTACGACTTTGACCGTGCACAGTCAGACATCTTGTTGTGGAAAGCGCACATTGTGCGCTCAATAAATCCGGGGGAGGCGAAACAAGATGCACTAAAACCAGAAGACCCACAGTCTGCCATTCTGATAATGGACTGGGCCATGAAGTTCCTCCAAATAAAATTTCTTGAGAAAGAGTCTCAATGGTTCGGCAAACGGGGGCTGAGCTGGCGTATTTCCACCCTTTTAACTAAGAATGTTGACTCTGGAAAAATTGAGCTGAAATCGTATGCTAATATCTTCGACTCTTGCCAACAAGACTGGTACGCAGTATGCTCGATCATCGAAAACACACTTGAGGTTGTAAAGAAAGAACATCTCCAGATTACCTAAGTGAACCTAAGGAGTGACAAAGCAGGCTTTTACCACAATAACTTTCTCTTAGCCGCCGTTAGAGATGCCTGAAGCGCTCAATGAAGACGTACAGGCAGAAGAGGAAGAGCAGGAGAGACGAGCCGTCCTGGAAGAGGTGGCCACCCACCTTGGTCCTAAGCATCCTATTTGCTATGATTCATACTGTTTATGTGGCCTTTCACACGAGAAGAAACTTGAAACATTTAGCGTTTCTATGCTCAAGGACATGTTGAAGTACTTTGAAATTCCCTTTTAGTTCTCGCGATAGAAAAAAAATCTTGTACGAACCTATCCGAATTTCTTGAAGGCTGTGTCTGTAACCAGCCGCATTAACGCACAAACAGCTATTCTAGTAAGCAACAGGGTTTTTCAACCTCGAATTCAAAAAAATCGTGGAAACAGTTATTTTTCAAAAAATTGAAAAGACGTTTTATGACCTTTATACTTTTTGAAAAGTCGAATTAGAAAAGAACATGTTTTTTGTCAACCGCATTAAAAAAGTAAGTACGCGTGACAAGCTCAAAAACCCTGACATTCACGCGAAACTAGCGTGACGGGAAATTAACACTCTTCAGATGATTTGAATTTCGGATGCACTCTACCGAGTTTTTTCATAGAATGAGCAATTCTTTTAAACAGAACCCACTTTCGTCAAATACTTATATGCTTAACCTGAATGAAAAGCTTTTCCTTTCTTTGTTGATCATGAAAACCTACGACCAATTCAATTGAATGAAATTTTATAAACAGCTTTTAAGAAGTCAACTTAGACGACAACTTATGCCAGAATCGATAATTTGGGCTATTAAACTTCACAATTTCTATTTTCGTGTACCATTTGGCAAGTTGTTAGTTATTCACAGTTTATCTCGAACAATAAAAGATACTTTTTGATATATTTGCTCTCTCGGTTTGATTTTCAGTGGGAAAGTTCCAAATCACCAAAATGCTTAAATTACGTCATACGCACAATTACAGTAAAATATTACCCAACCTTGACGAAATCTTGTGCTTCGGAATCAACAGTGCCCAAAAATGTTTTCCTTGATTTTGATACACTAGCCCTTGTAATGAACAGGGATAGTGACCAAGACTCCAGATAACGTCAGACTTTTAAAAAAGCTCATTTTAAAACTAGGATAACCGCGCATTTTATTCAAGGACGCTTTACGTGGTATTTTCAAAATATCATAACTCCTTTTTTTAAAGTCAGAATTGACATATTTTGCCTTTTTGAATAAAGGAAGCATGAATTAAAATCATACTTTTGTTTTATGCTATTTGGATAAACGCGGAAGTTTTGCGAGCCTTGAACAAAACGCTTAAATTTGACCTTCAAAAAGACGATCATGACAGCTTTGGACCGTCCAGGCAAATCGCCGGTCAAATTTTTTTTAAAAAAGCACTATGAGCCAAACAAATTCGATTTTTGTTAATGGAATGGACTAATTATGTCGCAGAAAAGAGAATGAAGGAATTCTGTTTCCCGCGGAAATTCGAGTGGTCGGTTCTTACAAGGACCGCCTCTTAATATTGATAGGTAGAGGTCAGAATTTTTTCCCTAGTGTAGTCACCTGATCGATCTAGGGTGCGTGTTTCTATGACCTGAAGTCCGCAGACACTATTTTTTTTTTGTGTAACATATCGCCCCATGTAAGGAAGGGGGAGGAGCGGGGGGGGGAGGGAATCCAAGACAATCCTGGATTCGGGATTCCACGCCATGGATTCCGGATTCCAGGTACTGGATTCTGATCCTTTGTCAGTGGAACTTGGATTCCAGGTTCCAATCGACTACTGGCTTTTGCTGCGAAACTTTGCACTAGTTCTGGTGTGAAACTTTTACGATGATTGCTCGACTAACTACCTACGACTACTGGCTTTTGCTGCGAAACTTTGCACCAGTTCTGGTGTGAAACTTTTACGGTGATTGCCTGACGGACCACCTACGACTACTGGCTTTTGCTGCGAAACTTTTGCGGTGATTGTCTGACGACATACCAATATGGCTTCTTGGCTATAGAAAAAATGACGTGAGTAAGATCAAACTTAGGATTACAAGCTCTTACTAGTGCGGAGAAAGTTGCCACAAGAACACGTTATCAGTCTGGCTTTAAAAAGTAAACTGTTGCCATCGCATATTTGAAAACATGGACAGTATTGTTTTTTATACCGCAACAGAGAGGTCCTTGCTTGCTCTCAGGCGTTTACGTAAATGACGAAAGAGGAAACCATCCTCCCCACGTTGAAACTCGAGTTAAAGACCGCAAACGTTACCTTACCTTGTGGGTTCGTGGTTTTCAGCCGCAGCGATTAGAAGTTTCCGATGGAAAGCCTGTTTACTCGAAACTTTCTATCAGTTCTGGTGTAAACCTTTTGCGGAGTAACAGTAGCACGGCATACAATGCTGACGATAAGCATGTGTCTACACTGAATTTTTGGGTGATTTTGCAGAGGAGACCACACGTATATCGAGCTTACTTGTTATGTTGTTATTTCGCCTCAGTCGATAATCGTTGGAAAATATGCATTGGTCTTAAGGCTTTGCGATGATCTGAAATTTCAAGGCAGTCTCTCCCCGAGTACTGTTGGATGGAGTCTATGGCTGCTTCGGCATCGTAGACTGAGCCATTAAGATGGTTGATTTTGTTGTCTTGGGCTTCGCACCAGTTGTTAAGATCGTTTATCTGTTTCGTGGTCGACTGCATTGACTTCAAGACGCAATCGTATTTATCGCTGATCAATTGCTGTGACGATTCAATCGAGTCCAGACGCTTTGACAGATTAGTTATCAGGCAGTTTATCTTTTCAGTTTCAGTCTTCAGTTCGTTTCTGATTTCTTTCTTGATGTTGGGAAGGAATTCTGTCTTCCAGATCTTTCGCATGTTGTCGACATTGAGCGGTTCTGAGGAGGAAGCCATTTTTGTTGCGGAGGTCAGAAGTCGCGTCACCCTTACTTGCCATACACCAAGCTGAACTGACCAAATTGCTAAGTAGTTTATCTGATGAAACGAAAAGTTTAGCGCTTAACGATGATTTACTTTACTTAAAAGCTTACAATTTCAACCATACGGTTACATCTTACCGTTATCAATTTCCAAGACTGGATTCCATTCATCCCAAAATTTCATCCTAACATCCCGCAGTGAAAAACACCATCATAAAAATGAAAATCAAATTTCTTCTAAAAAGATCCCAAAACTTGCAAATTATTCTTCCTCTCAACCACAACTTGTCAGATGCGTCATTAGCTTATACAGCGAACCGAGTTATTTCATTCACAAGTGGTAAAATTTTGGGTCCAAAACAGTTTGTTATACCAGGCAAAACTGGGGGGAAACTAGGCGACTATTTTGCATAGAAAAATATTCGAAAACTACGTAAAAACCCATTCTTCGAACGAATAATTCACCGTTTCAACATTCCGAATAATTTTAGTGAAAACATGGCAATTTGCATGCCAATTTGCCCATGGCGACACCGAAAGCCGAAAAATTCTAAAACAAAATATCATCTTGCAGACCTCCCTCGTAATAACCACTGAATCAACTAATTTTATCAACTCACTTGATGATCAAACCAAATCTTCGTGAAACCAATATTTTCGTTTCTTTTTTTCTGTTTTATCTCATATTTCTGGTAAACAACAAGAAATGAAAGAATTTTAATCCTTTCATTTTTTGTTGTTAAAAAGCGTGTGTTAAAACACATGCTTTTTAAATTATTTGGCCTAAAATTTATAGAGTATCACTGAAACGCTTGATGTGCTTTTTTTTTTTCTTTCTGAGACGAGATGTTAAAAAAATGTCCCATATAGCTACTATTTCACTTTATAGATACTCTATAAATTACCTTATAAAGCGTTTCTTTATTTTTTCCCTCGTAACGCCAAGTTTTTCTGAGTTTGTTTTTCAATTTGGTCATTCTGACACTTTGAGGAGCCATTCAACTTGATAGTAATTTCCGGCTATAATGTACACTCAATAGGATTTACTTATCAACACCAGTGTTTAACTTCCTCGTCAAAAGAAGGAATATACTGTGCTTACATTAATATATTGAGAGTTGTAGCTACCACAGCGGGTAATGTTTTTTTTTTTTTATTTTCCAGCCAGTTGTCGCTGTGCAGGGCGGTAACACGAAAGCGTTGTTTAGAGCTAAAGGTAAAGTTACTGGTACACATTGAAATTCAAAATCTTTAAACTTTTCATAAGGGTATGCGTATTTTGATGCATCGACGCGATTCGCTTAGTCTTATGAAATTCTAATTGAATGTGATATCGTTAAATGAATCGAGCGTTCGATTTTCCTGCTTCGGCCATTATACATGATCAAACAAAAAAGAATGCTAAATGATTTTTCTTTTCTCCCATGCCAAGGAACTTTCAGTGTCATTTTTCCAATGTTTTCAATAACTTTTAAAATTTAATAGCCAAAGGGTAACGTTGTGAATATGAGACTCTTTTCAGACAAATGATAGTGTCAAGGCAACCAGCTACATTCCTATAAGACTGTTTTCCGATGATACTTTCCCGGCTGTGACCGGTAAGGATCATTGCTCCTCCACCTTATGAATTGTAATGTTCAACAAAATTACGTACCCTGGTGGGGTCAATTTAGAGTCTAAAAACAATAGGTACACTTGTAAATTACAGTCTTTTAAAAGTATCATTGAAATCCATCCCTGTATTTAAGCAAGACAAAATACCTGGTTATTCAACCGAGAAAAAAGTATTGTACAGGGTAAACTCCCTGAGAAGAAAATAGCGGATTCCAAAACTATTTCACAATCAGCTGAGCTGTGCTCAAGGGTGTCTTTTAAAAGCCGACTCGGGGTCGGGTTTGGTGTTCATTTTTTGATTACTTATTTATGTTTGATATTTTGGTCAGTAAAAACAACAAATAATGAAACAAAAGAGCAATAGCCTCCAGCCCTTTAGTCGACGTTGCTTCATATAAAAATACACTAAATTAAAATTTGAAGATAATTACCGAACAGGTTGTAGAACTGATATCAGTCACTATCAAGAACAGTCCTATTAAGGACTACACCTACCCGGACGGTCACATTTTACTTACTCATGAAATAGAAAAAGTAGCGGTCCTACGATCAAACCTTAAGGTTATCCTGTATTCATTGAGATAATAGAGCGGTTTTCACTTGACGGTCGAAAGGGATTGGTTTTGGTTTTGGTTTTGGTTTTACTACGCCCTTTGGTTGGCTAGTGTATTTACTTTGGTTTTGGTTTTACGACAGTCAAGTGAAAACCGCTCTATAAGGTTAAACATCAATAGCAAACACAGCTAAACTTCGAATTCATTTCCTTCTAACAATTCAAAACATGACACGCTTTTTAGGGCTTGAAGACTGCGGTAACTTGGTAACTTTTATTATAAAATCAAAACGAATTATAGCCCTTCTGCCTACCTAGAATTAACAAGAAAGAACCCTTCTAGGAAAACATTAGTGAAACTGAGAATAAGCAGTCACAAACTTAGAATTGAGACAGGTAGATACGACAATATACCACGCGACGAAAGCTTATGCAATCTCTGCAATTGTAACAGAATTGAAGATGAAACTCGCTTTTTATTACATTGTCCAAGTTTTTCTTCGATAAGAGATATGTTCTTCTCTAAACTAGAACCTAAAATACCGTTTCTACGACTACAATCACATGAGTCCTTATTATCACATCTGATGAATTCTACTGACTATTTTATTAACATCCAATTAATTTCATTTATATCAACTTGCTTTGAATTGAGAGACAAACGTATTTCCGGAATAATTAATCCTACTGATGGTTAGAAATAAACAATGATCAATACGTTTCAAATTGTTTTAAGTATTTAATTTACAAGGAATCAATGATTAATTTCAAGTAGCTTTTGCAATACTGTAATACTTTGTTATAGTCATGCAAATAAGGCTTATTGTTGTTGTTGTTGGTGGTGAAAAACAAGACGTGATCCAATAATGTTAACAGTCATAACGCTATTCCTCATTTTAAACACAGCTCTAAAGAACGAAAAAGAATCTCTGATAAAGAAATAAGCCTGCTTTTTTCGTTATTCCGTTCGACTACCGAGGTTTGTCGAACCATACATAAGCTCCTCTTTCTTAGACAAACAAACTACAGTTACATTTTGAAAGTTAAGTTTTTACATTTGTAATGCTTCTTATCAATCTTTAAAAAAACGGCCTGTCTAATCCCCAGAAGACAAAATGGCTGCCATTTGTGGATTACAACCCTGGATTGGAATACACAGGAACGACCAAGCTGCCTACCTCAATAATATGCTACTAGTTGCTGTCAACGGATCGTTTGCCATTTTTGCATTTCTTAGCAATCTGGCCATCATTTTCACTATAATCAAGACCCCCTCCTTACAAAAGCCGTGCAACATTCTACTATGTAACCTGGCCGTCGCAGATTGTCTCACGGGAGTTTCGCTCAGCCCATGTTCGTTGTGTGGAGACTTTTTCTTCAAAGAGCCCAGCAGTCATGTCTACATCAAGTTATGGTGTTTGACATGTATTACACTTTACAAGTGCTTACCGTCGGCTTATCGTTTGTCAACGTTCTAGTTATCAGTTTTGATCGCCATTATGCCTTAGCCAGACCTCTGGAGTACATTACTCGCGCCACTAAAACAGGTGGGTTGTTTGCATAAGCATTTGATAAATAAGGTCTCTTAGAAGATATGGGCATTCACTGTAACTATAGTGACTGGTATAGTTACTGGTCTAAGATTACGGCATTGAATCGCATAGCGCTTTTGTAAAATGCTTGGATCTTCCGGCCAAGTTTAGTCAGCACCAACTGTTTGTAAAGTAGCCGAGAAAAGAAGGATTATCTGGAACGAATAATAATTATGTTATCATTCGATCACCGAGTTCTTTTTTTAGTGCATAAACTAATGGATTGGAAGTGATCAGCCATTTGCACGAAAGAGCGATCGCAAGAAGGAGAAAAGCGTGGTATCATTTACGCATGGGCAGAATATTATTTTCAACCAAACACAGTTGGACGACATTGCGCATGAGTAGACCATTATTTGCAGTCAGTTATTTGCAGGTCAAGTGTGAACTCTCGGCCAATGAAAAGGAAGAAAGATTTGCATCGAATGATAATTTAATTTTCCATCCTGTGGACAATAACAATGACTGACTGGCTGATTAACTGATGGCACGTAATTATCGGTTCCAGTGTTCTTAATCAGGCCTTTACCAAGGCAAATATTGCATCTACCTGACAAGTTTATCAGTTTGCTATTTTCCTTTATATGTTTCTTTTTTAGTCTCATTCGATGAAGTTTCCTGGATACCTTACCATATTAGGTCTGTAAGCACCACCAGGTCGGAACGAGATCGTCGACCATAAAACAGTTGGTATTGCGAGAAAAACGACTCGCCACGCGCATCCTGGTATATTTCTTTAATATTTGCTGCCCAACTATGACGTGAACCTTGTAATGTGAAGTTACATGGACGACGTCAAGACACGAGGACGAATTTGTCTGCCTGTTTTTGAACAAATTTCATGCAGCTCGTTAGAATTAAGCTCTAGGGAAACTGGCCTCCATTTGATAAATTTAACGAGGCTAAAAAGGGAATAGAGTGTGCGGAAAGAATGTAAATTCCTTTAAGTGAAATTTCACTGCTTTTGCGTGGTAATCAGTCTACATGCAGCTTATTAACTTTATTTTTTTCGATCCTGTTTTGCAGGAGCAGTTAAAGTTACCATCTTCGCAAACATAATCTGGCTTTTTTTAACAATCGTACTTCAATTTACTTTGCCTCCTCTACCAGGCTTCATTTTCGTGACTTCCTTTGGTGTGCTGTTTCTGATTGTCCCCCCAGTCAATTATGTTAGAGCCCTACTCGCTATTCGTCATCATAACGCTCAGCTGGGTGATGAAGTTACGCTACAGATGTCAATAATATTGCAGCGCGAGAAGAGGTTGCACTTGACATGTGCATTGTCACCGGCTTGCTGTTTGCTTCTCTCTCACCAGCTCTTTCCATGTCAACTGTTCAAAAGCGATATCCTCGACTACACTCCATTCTGCTCCCTTGGAGTTTGACAATGTCGTTTATTCCGTCTGCTGCGAATCCACTCATTTACGTTTTACGTAATAAGAAAATAAGAAATGCCTTTAAATCTATTATCAACATGTAATGGTTAGGCCTTCTGCAGTCAACCATCAGTAGGCAACCGCCTTTGTACAAGAGCTTTAACCTAGCCGA
This sequence comes from Porites lutea, assembly GCF_958299795.1. Lineage (NCBI taxonomy): Eukaryota > Metazoa > Cnidaria > Anthozoa > Scleractinia > Poritidae > Porites > Porites lutea. The sequence continues at coordinate 49,835,758 of NC_133201.1, read as the reverse complement.
AAGGATTACGGAATAAGTAGCACTTACTTCGTTTACTGGTCATTTAAACCTTATTTTATTCAGCTTAAAACATTAAGGTGTTTCGATAAAATTTTTCGGACACCATATCGATGATATTTTTCAATCACCTTTAGACCTCAAAACATGTTACATCAGGCGTCAGCCAAACTCCCCCTTTCACAAGACTGGAAGGGGCGTTTCAAAAATCTCAAGGAGTTGAATGCAGGCGGTTTTTGTCACTGCCTTCTCACTTCGCCTCCTCCTCTGTCGTTTTCCTTTTCGTCCTCGGTTCACCTTTCGCGGGACTGAATTTGTTACTTAACGAATCAGAAAAAAACACACACACTGAAAAATTCATTTTAGTCCTCGGTTAGCTTTCGTGGACTGATTACTTTACGAAGTGATTTTCAACAGGAATTTCCTTTATTTCTCAGTGAATTCGAGGGGGGGTGGTACTTCCTAGCTATCGGGTAATCGGGAATTATAATTGTCGCTGGATTGTATCGCATTTTCACGGCTGGATTGACTATAATAGAGTTGCATTTTCATAAGAGTTACTAGAGTGGGGTTGTACATTTTCGGGATTTGGGGAATCAGAAAATCCAGGTAGATAAGGATTTAATATTGGGAAGATTTTCCACTTCGTTCAGTTTAACCATTGTGTCAATTCATTTCGTGATGACCTAGTTAAAAGGCTTTATAAGGTAGATGCAAAAACAGAAAGTTGCTAAGTTGGAATCGCAAAAATTGCATTTTCCCAAAGGTGACTAAGATGGGGCTACTATTTGGCCACATAATAGACTATAATGGGGTTGGGGTTCTGAGAGGCCAGCGGCACATACCCAGCAAAAGTTAACCCAAGTAATCCCCCCGGGGTTCGATGCTCTGATCGCAAGTGTCGGCAGAGCAGAAGCTTGAGTGTATAATGCCAATGGATAGGAGTAAATGTAGCCTTAAACATCATACAAAACAAAGCTTACACACCTTCAGCTAAACGTTACCTTGCTATTCCTGGTCAGTTTAAATGGAAATCGGAGCTAGTGTACACAAAATAAAAACTATTTTATATTTCATGACTCTTTTAAGTTTTAGTCGAATGTAGTCGACTGTCCACTAGAGCTCAGCTCTCTTTTGTGATCTATAATCCTGATAATGCTTTCTTGCCGGTTTTGACATACAGTACGTCTGGGCTGCCTGTGGTTCTTTGTACTCGACGTCATGATGCAGGGACACCCAACGACGGTTTCCTCCTAAAAACAGTGTGTAACTGCTGGTATCCTGACCAACGGGCCTACCCCCTTGTTTATTAGGAGCATGCGCACGGGGCCTCGGCATTGGTTGGCCGAGGCCACCGTGAAATAATCTGAAGTTTCACTAAGGTTTTCTTCAAGTTTCCCAAGTGTTTTGTAAGTCGTTTGTTTCAGTTTTTCTTTCTCGTGCTACGGATTTCTAACGGATGTTTGTGATGATACTTGTGAGTTGATTCAGCCTCGGGTACGATTAAACGTTTTGTTGTTATGTTCATCGCCACGGCTATCATGTGCCGCCATTCACAGCCACACAGTGAAAAAACCTCTTTAGGCTTTCCAGAGTAATTTTAGATAAGTAGGAATGCATTCTAAGCGGCGCTATAAAATTTGTATCTGTTCGGTCATAACTTGAGTCTTTTCGACGAGGGCTTCAGTATTAGTTTTCCCGAAAAGTTTAGATGCAATTAAACGTATTACGAAAGTGAGAATTCTACTGATTCCTCTCGCCATCACATTTTTGAATCCGAAAATTTTGAGTTTCCTTTTTTTCTGCGAAAAATAGCCTAACCTGAGGAGTTAAATGTGAAAACTTAAACTTTAGAAAATCGTAGGGAATTTATTAGATAAGCTTCGAAAATTGTTCACGAATGAAATAGTCATCTAGAAATTTTTAGCCCTCCTCAAGTAACAGAAAATTCTAGGCAACATCTGCTTCTTCGAACAGATATTTTACAGAAAGCAGTCGTTGGGTGCCCTTGATAATGGAATAAGAATAAAGTCATGCTCGACTCCTGATTGTATAGTCAACTGGGAAATTTAACATGGTCGCTGTGTATTAACTACGTTTGGTAAGATGTCGAATTAAACAGAAAATACATAAACGCCCCTCCGGCTCACAGACCTCTTATCCAACCGGCCAACGATCCAGCCGCCCAAAAAAATAAGCCATTCAGCTTCCAGGTAATCTCACAAAAACCGAAAACATTTCCATCAGGTACGAAAGAACTACCATGATTATTGCTTACTACTGTATGCAATAAAAACATGCTTAGAAAAGCAGTCCGAAAGGTATTAAGTACCTCTCTTCTTGTATTGCATCAGATAAGACACACTCAAAGCGTACAATGGTCTTTCATTCGCTGACGAGTCTGACCTAAGTAAACTAGGGGAGCTTATCATTTTGCCTGGAGTATATTCGAGGTAAGCACTTCTTGTTGTTGTTTTGTGTTATTTGGGATTGTCTTCGAGAAAAATACGTCCCAAAAATTAAGCCTACCAGAACCATATTTAGTAGGCTTTGCGGCTGTTTTGGGACGCCTTTATTAAAAAGGTTCTCATGCATTTGTTTTTCTTCATAACTACGATTGACAGATCTTGTAAGGATGGAATTATGGCATACTCAGGGGGCATAGTTACAGAGTGAAAGCTGTAAA
>NC_133201.1:49813075-49823075 GCF_958299795.1 Porites lutea | reverse complement strand
TAGGCTTCTGCGTCACTATCTTATTTTCTATATTTTTCCGTATATTTAACCTGTAAAGTGAAAAAAAGAAATAAATAAATCAAATCAAATCAGGATGGCCTTTTTTATAACTACGGATTTTATTGGATTTGAGCGCTTTATTATGCTTGGGACAATCTGTATTGCAGATATATATGTATCTGTTCAGATACTTCTTGAATACTATGACAAGAAACAAATGCCATAAATTTAGGAGCAGAAGAATTTTCCTATTAGCATTACAGGAGATTTTTTAATCATTAGGGTTAGTAGAAGTCATAAATAGTGCGTTTGACATTTTGCAAATATACGTAAACTTCCGTAAATTCTGTGATCATGATGAAATTTAAAGATAATGTGAGCATGGATACGTGGATAGCAGGCCTTAGGAGGGGTACAAACAGCTCAGAGACAATTCGAGAAAAAAAGATGTTTTTTTTTAGATTTTCCAGTGTTGACATGACAACCAGCGAGCAGAGCCTCCTTTTGTCTTCTTCTTGCATCATGGAGGTGATAAGGAGGATCTGCCCGAATCACGTCAAACTGTTGAAGTCGACGCGGCCCGGCCCTAACTTCTGTACTAATTAATCTAATTTTCTCTTGTCAAACTATCTTCTAGAGCGAGCATTACAATATCATTTATTGAAAAAGAAAACATGGTTCTGAGTGAGCCCTCTGTACCAATGCAGAGCTTTTAATAGACCTGGGCTTGAAACTGTATCGTCGCAACATGTAGGGCATGTTAAAATAAGAATCTTACTTGATTCTTGCAACGTCTGTCTAAAGTACGTTAAAAACGAATTAACAAACGAAAGAAATTAAAGCTCAACGGGCAGAGTGTTGACATGATTGAACTCACTTTTTAGCACAAAGCTAGTAGTCAAGCATGATTGATGCATTCAGTTCGATCTCAGTGCAGATACTTCGAGCGGTCGTTTTAAGTACGTAGACGATACAACAGTCTGCGAGATAGTGGAGAAAAAAAGGACCAGTCATGCGCAGTCCATCCTCGATGTGGTGTCTGCATGGTCTACTAACAAGAAGTTCCAACTCCACCCAGTACATACAACGAACTAAACTTTTTCACGCTCTCCGACGAATCATGAACTTGTAGAAATCGATATAGTTGTAAGATCAAAACAGTAGGTAGTTAAGTTATTGGGCTTTTATATTCAAGAAGACCTTAAGTGTAACAGAAATGACCAAAAAAGCTTGCAAATTAACGCTTGTATTTTTTAGTGCAACTAAAGCGTGCAAAAGTACCACTCGAAGAACTGGTTCAGTTCTAAGAAGCTTGCATCCAGTCTGTTTTACTTTATAACTGCCGGGTTTTTCAATTTAGTCTTCCGCAATATCTAAGCTTAACTTTTGAACAGATACAGAAAAGTGCTCTAAGAATAATTTTTGGTTACGAAGTGCACTACTCAGATACCCTGTCCCGTTCAGGCCTTAATTGTTACGTTAGAGCAAAGAAGAACAGAGCTGTATAAAAAACGTTTTAGCAAAATTGTAGAAAATCCCCTTGATGTTTTGCACCCTCTCATACCATTCAACGAGGGACCCTCAAAGGACCTCAGGAACTCTAGATCATACCCTGTAAAGCCACGCAAGACAAATCTAGGTGCCGTGATACCTTTATTAACAAATGCTCAGTTATTTTTTTACAATTCATAGCTAGTCTAAGATTTTATATTTTCGTAGTTGTAGCATGCAAGTATTTTTGTAATTATATTTCACAACTTTTTTCTATACATTTTAAACCTTAGCAATTCAGTCCATACAGCTAGTAAGGTATCCAATAAACCATTCTACTTCTAACTTCATACCAGTTTTTCTCATATTTCCGGCAGATTCATGTCACGGTTGTTGAATTGAACAATTTTTTTGATAATTCACATAATTACATCACCACAGATTTTAAAATACCAGGAAGATTTTCCATTTTTATTGGAAGTTGAAGAAAATACTACGCAAAGAAAAGTTCCCCACCCCCAGATAGACCTCTCCTGAATAAATCCCCAACCGTGGGCGTTTACAAATGCTGGGGGTATAGGCAATCTTAAAATAGGCTAGGGTAAGTGCAAAGCAATTGATATGAACGCGAATGCGCCCTTATATCTAAATGAATGTCTTTTTATCTTTGTCGCTCTATTTCGCGGGACAGGAGTAGCTATATACCCAGCATAGAAAATATTAGACCAGTACATCCCAATATACTCTCCTAATATACTTGCCTTATTTTGTTATTATCCTGAGACAGCCTGGGCTGTCTGCGACTTTAAACACTCATGAAGTGTGTCCCCTAAGGGGTAATCATACCTTTCTGTATTACATCAAGAAAGTATCATCGACTTCAAGGCCTTTCGAAGATTCTGATTTCGCCCAAAGTAAACAATTGGATTGACAGAGCAATTAATCAGCGCCAACGTCAAACCCCAAGGGAAAATAATAGCATGCTCTCCAGGATAATGCTGTCGAACAATCTCCATGCAGAGAGCTGGCGTCAAAGAAACCAATAGCAAGATGGCGACAATGAACATAGTAATGGCTACTGCCTTCTCAAGATGAAATGCCGCGGAAAGCTGACTCGAAATGACGGTGTCAGCCAACTGACTGTTGTGGCGACGAACTGCAAGCAGCATTCTGACATAATTAATCGTTGGTACCACAAGAAACAACGCGCCGCAAGTGGAGATTACAATATGGTTAATAGGAGAAGGTAACACGAATACAATCAGTATTGCCAGAAGAAACCAAATTATGCTGGCAACGGTAACGATTTTCATCGCGCCTGTCAAATTAAAATGAAATTCAGTTATTTTGAGTTTTTTTCGAGTTCCTACACAAATAACACTGCAAAGTCCAATTTGGAGGTAAAATATAAGCCCAGAGGAGTACATTTTTCAAAAGCCCTTTTTGAGGGCTAACTATTTGGAAAGAATTGTGTCTCAAATTGTTGCTGTTGTTGTCGCTCATCCTGGTAGCTCCCACATGTGACGTAAAACAGAGAAAACAAAGAAATCAACATAACGGGGTCTAGGAAAATAATAAATACAGAACAAAAAAAACTTCGAAGGTTCTATCTCGAAGATATTAACCAACAGACTACTCTAAATTTTGACTTAAATAAAGTTAATGTATGTGGGCATATGTGTGCTCAGTGCCCTGGTCTTTGAATCGAGCGCAACCTGGGGTTGACCTTCTTTAATGTTACCAACCTTCCTGTTTCTCACTATGTAAATGATCATGTTCACAGGCTTTGTTAGCATGAGCATAAAAGCAGGAAGGTTTAAAAACAAAACCAAGGTTACCTTTAGCTTCTCTTCGGTTCTAAGGCAAGGACACTATAAGCGCACAACTGTAAAAAGGCCTATGATTCAAGCCCAAATTTCCAAATTTTCATTACCAAATGATGGGTACTGTTGTATTTCTTCAATCACAATAGCAATAACAATTATGGGATGATGGGATGAGTATGACACATGTATGAAGGACTATGCACATTGAGGATGTTGCTGGCATATGAATGGGTGTTTAATTTTCGTCTCAAAAAAGCGATCGACATCTTTCGCATTTTTTTAACGTGTAGAATATTCTGTCATTTTCTTGTGCTATACATCGCCAAAAAAAGCTTAGTTGCAGAGTCGCGCCTTTACGTGACATTAATTACTGTCCAATAATTTACGACTGTCGGAAATACTAGACAAGTTATTCCAAATCTTCCAGAGTAAAGCTGTCTATGAAGGCTATAGTCAATCAGAAACGGATGAATTTTTTTCAAAAACCTGATTATTTATGATTTATGAGAGGACACTTGCCTTTGTTGGTAGCTTCAGCACGATATACGAGTGGTCTGGAGCAGGCATTTAACCGATCAAAGCTCATTACCATGACGAGTGCGAACGAGAAACCAGTTATTACCACATTCAAGGTGTAATAAACATAAAAAATCAAAATTTGGCTTGAACACGATTGTTGGGCGCTTTGAAAGAAAAAACGCCAAACGACAAATAATGGTTGAACGATGACAAAATCTGCAAAAGCCAGGCCACACAGAAGGATGTTAGAGGGTTTTTGTAACGCAGGCTTCTTGAAAACAGTGATTATGATGGCCAGGTTAGTAAGAAAGGCAAAAATAGCAAACGATCCATTGACAATAACCAGAAGAATGTAGGCCTACTCTGGGACCTTAAGTCGCCGTAATTTTAGGCGACTTAAGGCGATTTAAGGCGACTTTAGGAAAATTTGGTCAAAATGTTGCGCGACTTAAGGCGATTTAAGGCGACTTTAGGCGATTTAAGGCGACTTAAGGAGAAATAGGTGACATTTAGGTGAGTTACATGTTAGTGTCAATATGTTGCAGTTAATTTTTAATTTCAGTTAATATTTGGTTTCCCTTTGTTTTAAATTCATTAGCATACATAACCATACCCAGAAACGATGGAAAAATAAAAATTAACTGAAATAAAAATGAACTACAACATATACAAAATCAAAATCTGATAACACTACCTCTTTAGGGACACAATGTTGTAGCATAAGTTAATTCAGTCTTGAAGACATCTACATTAGTCTTCCAAATTTTCAACAATCTCAGCTACCTAATATTTTGAACATTAAATATCAAGGTAGCTTGTGTTGCAGGTGTATTCTAACCGTGGTTAGTAACATTCGTGAAGCAGCTCTAATATCCTTGTTCTGGGCCCTGATGCACTAAATGAATTACCAGCATTTTGAGTTCCCCTTCAACATGATTGGCAAATGGACAATGGCATTTTTAACAGTCCAGTCCTGGCATGTTCTCTAATCCTGATACACACACAGGGGGCCCAGAACTAGGATTTTGCCACTGTTTTGCAGATGGACTTAACCCAGAGTTTAGTTCCATCTGTGGCACAGGCTAATATCAAGGGTGTTGGTTTAGTATTACATTAGCAGAGACAAAATCTGAGTTAGAAGCAACCAAAAGGGTAAATTTTCTCTTGGTCTTTAAATGCATTATTTCATAATATAAGGGAAAAAAATCAATGGTTCCTGCATTTCTTTTTCCAAAAAATAAAACCATAAAAGTAGAGTATTTCAATACATCTCTGTAACATACTGTGAGCTGGTTTGTAGCAAAAACTTTATATTGAAGTGTCTTTTTTTCATAATTTGACAACAAACATTTAAGTAATTAATTTAAAACATCTAAAATCACTTATCGATATCGCACATTATGAAAATGACGATCCCCATTGTATGTCTTGGCAGTTGCTCTGCCAATGTTTGTCCCCACACGCTTTTTGTTTTGAATTCAATTGGAAAAACATCGCCGTATATATATTGCTCCTTTTTGTCTCAGTCAAACAAAACACTCCCAAATACTTGCTTCGCTAGTGAACCATACTCTCTTATCCATGGTCTCTCTGGAAACTTTCCAGTCGGGTTGATTTCATGAGTGCATTTATGCAACAGCAGAAACGTAAACAACTAAGCTTAGCTTCAACCAACCTCTCTCGGTCTGTTCCACGCGGCAGCGTTTACGCTCTCAGCACAAAAGGAAGAATTATGCGTCATATTTAAACCGATGGCAGTACCAAGTGTAAACGTTTCCATTATTATGTCAGAAATTTCCATTTAAAAGGAGATCTTTATACGAAAACGCGAGGTACAACATTCTATCCGCCATTTTGCTTCTCCCAGAATTCCACTGCAGTCGCAAGCTAATTTCCATGGTTTCTCGGTCCCGCCCTCTCCCCGCCTCCAGACCAGTTAGTCACGTGATCAAAACACACTACTTTCTCAGCGGCCATAACGTAGAGGTATTATTTCGCTTTTCTACGTTCTTCATCAATAATGATCGATTACATCCAATCGTTTGGCAGGGAGCAATCACGACAACATAAACAAAGAGCAGTATTACGCACCTTCGATGTACAAAGCTTGAATTTCTGTCTGGAAGGGAAGACCTAAAGAGACGACTATACAAGCTAAGCTTAAGTGTTCAAGTTTATAAGAGTGATTGTGTTTCTGTCAATGATAGATGGATATAATTCGACGGTAAATACAGATCAGAGGTTGTGTGCCGGAGAAAAAACTTATCATTAGTTGCTCTTAAAATCTGGTCGGTAATTTACATGGACACTTTTTTCGATTGACCTTTAGACTTGTATTAACTACCAGAAAATCTAGATTAATGTTGTGGCGGCAATAATTGTTTTTTTCTCTCCCTTCAACCTACCTGTATTGATCTTAGTTACTTGAAATGTCTTTCAATGTTGGACTCTCACAAAGCAGTAGAAAAGAGTTTTAACTATATTTTGTTCAGGGTGCAAAGAAAGTCGGCTTTACAGCTTGCCTAGCATACACTAGCCTGAAAGCCATTTTGACTAACCCCAATTTTTTTTATGAATGGGACTGATTACAGTTCTTCTGTAATCTGAATTCCCTAAAAAACTTTACTTGCCAGCCAGGCAAGTTAAAAACGCAGTTCACTAGCCCAATCATAGAATCCAGTACCCCAGGGCTGTTGCCTGGACACTACTCTGTCTACTCTCTTTGCACACTGTTTAATGTAGTTTAGCTAGAACTTGAACCTTTGAATGCCTTTTTAAACAATATTTTTACTGAGAAATATGAGACAAACCCCCCCGATGAAATTAATAAAATACCTGTACAAGTGACTGGATAAAGTTGTGTACTATATGTTGTCATTTTTGCATAAACAATACAGGAATGATTATTCTTGTATTGCTTATGACTAATTATTACGTGTAGTAAATTGTGTAAAGTAATTAAATGTATAAATTAGAGGGCTGGAGAAGAAATTAATGGGTCTTAAGTCACCGTGGGAGTTTTTTTGTGGGGGGTGGGGTGGGTCTGTGGCTAATATTATTGAACACGGGTTATTATACACTTTATGAGAAATCATGCGTTCTGGAAATAGAAAACTAAAAAAGTAATAACTACAAGACAATTTGAACCTCGTTAAGATTTGAATGATTTAGTGACTTAAGGAAACTAAAGGCGACTTTAGGCGACTTAAGGCGATTTTAGGCAACTTAAGGCGATTTTAGGCGACTTAAGGCGACTTTAGGCGACTTTAGGTCCCAGAGTAGGCCTAGAATGTGGTTGATGTGGAAAGCCGTGTTGTTTAGCACCATTCCTGTCCAACTTGGTAGCCCACAGACTGTGGTGTGTTCTCTGACAGTCATTTCGCCTGGTCTATTGTTTGGTTTGCCCTGACAGATAAAGAAGGTAAAGTAGATTTAATTTCTTTAGTTACAGGGAAACTACGAGCTCAATTTGTGACATAAGATCTTACGTTTCTGGACAGATGTTGTAAAAAGTGAAGTCATGATTTCACAGGCTTTCGTTGAAAGTTTTTCTCTCGACGTTTCGACAACATCAAAATTATTATTGCATTCGAGGTACGAGAACGCAGCCCCTAATTTGTGTTTGGTGTTCTGTGCATTATTGGGTTACCTGTGCAATTAATAAGGAAAGTTTTTTCGAGATTGCATTTGTCGTCGACACACATTTGCCTCGCTTTGAGGCGCCTGCGTACGTTTTGCCTCACTTTAACGAACTAACTCACGTGGTGATTCGTGCATCCTCGGCGTTGATCATTCAAGCGTTTGCTGAGGTCTTTTATTCTGTCTTCGTAAAGCGTTCATCTTTTAAAAGTTTGCTGAATCTTCATAAAACGTACATATTTCATGAGTTTGCTGAAGGTCTACTATCGATCTGTGTTTGCTGAGTCTTTCATAACGTTCATCTTTCAAAAGTTTCGGCGGCCGTTGTGCCACAAAGTAAATCTACCGAGATGTGAAGCTCGGCGGCGCCGTTTCATCATGACTTGTGATACTTTCGGCATCGGACAAACGAACATTTTAGGTCTATGTTATTTATTTGGAAAAGCTTATAAACAGCCAACAATGGTTGAGGTCACACTAGAGACTTTACTATGGTAAAAAGGGCTTTACTATGGTAAGTCTCGTAACGTCTTCTTTACCGTAGTAAACCTGACAGGTCCACTTAAAAAGGCATTTGAAACTTTCCAGGCGTTTTTTCTCGCGTGATCGGTAACGTGAGAGTGAAAAGTAAAACAAATGATGACATGCTATGAGAGCTGACTAAATTGAAATTACTGAACTGTAACTTTCTGAGCGTGACTCTCACAAGTGTACAAAGATGGCTCAATGTGAGAGAGTATTGTTTTCTGTTGTGAGCATTTTGCTTTTAATTCCGCTGCTCAGACGAGCAAGAAGAATGCGCTCCCTTATTACCTACCTTGGTTTCGAATACGAAGTTAGTGAACATGTTTTAGTGACAGGTTCATTGATTACCCATCGAAGACGTACTCTTAGAGAAAGAGCAGCATTGCGAAGGCAAGCATGGGTTTACCCTCGACCCCAAGAATCGTTTGAAGAAATGTACAGAAACAGAAACCTTGAAGCACTGTGGAAAAAGCAATCACCGATGTTCTAAAGCTATTCTGTTATGTGACCGTTTTTGAAACTACTTTCCTCAAAAATCATGACAAAATGTCAACAAAACAAACAAAGTTTAGATAGACTAGAGATATACCCACCTATTTTTTTTGGTAACTAGATGGTTATCGGTGATGGGTCATCTTTGTTCTTTCCGCGGTAGTCATGGAAATTAACCAGGGTAGAGTTTACCATAGTAAAGTGAAAAATGCCGGTCACACTTACGGCGCCGTTTACTATGGTAAACTTGAGTTTACTATAGTAAACTTTCTCTAGTGTGACCTCAACCAATAGCTCCACTCAAGTCACTGAAATCAATACACTCGACCAAATTACTGCACTTATTGAGACGGACCATACGATATCACTAGCCTTCAAGGCTTTTTCATAATGATACACAGTTTAAATAGAGGTTTCGCTGTAAGCAATCCTTACGTTTAAAATATGCCATGATCAAATTAAAGTCCGGTTTGCATATGATCGCTACCATCGCTGTGATTGCTGCGATCGCTGAGAACTTGAAAAAAAAACTTCAACTATCGCAGCGATCATAGCGATCATATGAAACCACTCTCCAGCGATCGCAGCGACAACAATCGCTGAGATATAAAAAGTTCTATCTCAGCGATCGTTGTCGCTGCGATCGCTGCAGAGTAGTTTCCATATGATCGCTGAACTTTTTTCTCTCAGCGATCGCAGCGATCGTAGCGATCATATGGAAACCGGGCTTAATCTATCGCCTTACAAACATGTCGAACGCACTCTTCTAAGCTCCGATTACTCCTAGTCTATAATCTTCTATAATCTTGGAAGTGATTTCAAAAAATATATTGCGAATCTATATAGCTCAATGTTTATACAATAATTGATGTATGTTATAATATACTTTTTAGCCAAATAAATGATTTAGAATTAAGTTCGAACTGCAATCAGGGAACGGCTGGACTGATATACGCATTTGATCACTTCCCAAACGGCAAAATATTGTGCCCTTTAACTTATAACATGATGTTAACTAAGATATGGCAATATCATTCCCTTTTATCATTTATAGGCCACAAGCCTACCGATGGAAGGAACATTTGAGTCGCGATAGCTAGCAGACACTATATAATCAAATATATCAGTTTATCCTGAAAACTGACATAAGATACACAAACCTGCTAAATCCAATTTATAACAGATAACCCGCCGTCAAGCACTTCCGTCTCAGAGCAAAACTGGTCAAATGGAGGAACACAAATGTCAATGAATGTTCCAAAATGAACAGTTTCATTTATAAATGTCTCTAAAATGTCGACAATCAAAAAATTAAGATATTTTGTTGGCAAATTTTCCTCATACCGGGTTTTACAAAATAGTTTATCACGAAAGAAAGACATAATAAATTACACCCTCTAAGCACTGGGAATTAAAATATTTAATATATATATTAAAAACTCAACTAGATTATTAAATTGCTTGGATTGTTATTACTTTCTGCAAGTGAAAATGATAATTTGTATTGA
>NC_133201.1:49763075-49805575 GCF_958299795.1 Porites lutea | reverse complement strand
GTTTTATTGTTGAATTGACAGAATTATTTAAAACATTTCGTCGCATCTTCCCTATTTGTAAGGACATAAGCCTCATTGGCTGAATAAAACTCCTTTTACTTCTCAAAAATACAGCGAAAATAATCACAAGAGAAGTCATTCCAAGCACTACGGCCCCTTTCATTTTTTATTATGGCGCGCTTTTCAATTTAGCGGCATAGATTGCGGGTAAATTTCACAGTGAAAACAGTTGTCACTTTTAACTAGTAAAAGTCGGTTTGTAAACAAAGCCTAGAAAGAATGTTCAGCTAGTTAATCGGCCTAGTGAAAACACAACCTTAAGGTCTTCCTTAGATTATAATCGTGTAAAATAAACACGAGTCGCAGCGTGAGATGCTTCAAACACGTCAGTCACAAGGGATATTTATCTGCACCGGCCGGTAGCACGTGAGCGTTGCTGCCGTATTTCACAATTTAATACAGTCCAGCCTTTTAAACACAGTTTTCAGCTCGGAGAATTGCAGGAAAATCAGAACCAAGAACGTCGACATGAATCCCGACTACGATCATGATTATGATGCCGGCTAAAGTATTTGTTTTTTAAATACCATGTCTTTCTATTTATTATTTGGTAGTGTTTTCACCTCATATTCTGCGTACATCTTCTACATTACACATGACATCATCTACACTACCGATATAAAGCAAAAACAAAAAAACACTGCAACAAATGCAAAATACTTTCTGCGATCCATTTTCAATTCAAGGCGTACAATTCTCATGTTGCATCACGTTTCCTCTATCTTAATCTAGACGATTAAGTAAAAAATTTTCTTGCTCGAATTCTAATGTGAAGGCTTAAGTAAAAGAAAATTGCTTTGCAAAATTTTGCTTGAAATTTTACTAAGCAAAACTTGATTCTAGTGTGAAGCCACGCATTATTAGAGTCAAAAGTATCACCCCGCGAAGCCATCCAGTAACACCAAAGTTTTATATCGAATACGTATTGATTGAAGCTTTTCACTTACCGTTCAATTCACTTTCTCCAGTAAGTAATGATGGTAGTTCAAGTTTGTATTGCGGCGGGGTAGATATGTCAAAGTTCTCAACTTTTTCATCGCACTTGCTTATAAGGTACAGCTTCAATGTGTATTGGCCCAGACCCAAGGTTCGCATCTTATCCTGGAGGCCCAAAAAATAAGAAAGATGCTTTTCGAAAGCATTTAACGACTCCTTGTGCTCGTCGCTAAACAGAATTCTGGACTTATATCTTTCGATTGGCTTTTCTTGCCCTTGACTAAAGACACTAACAATGGCTTTAATCACACTCATCGTCAAGACTTTCGACCTGGACGATCAGACAGACTCTAAAATCCACCAGCCATGTGCTTATCTTCAACAAGACGCTACGGAGCGTACACTTCGGCGTCGTGGTTGTGGAACTAATTAACTGTAAACGCGGAGGAATAGTAAGAAATCAAATATGGTAAGAGTAAGATGTTAATTTGTGAAATTATGGGATTTGTCAAGATATTCTGAAAAGAGCAACATCCAAGAGGCCTACCTGCCAAAAACTAGCATTTCGGGACAAATTGTCTCCGAGGTGTTAGCCAAGTTATGCTCTGATGACTCCATACAAATCCTTTTAAAAAACAATTGTCTATTTTTCTGAGTCAAATCAGGCTTCAAAAACAGTATAGCAGTCTCATGTACTGATTAAAGATATGTAAGGCATGGGTAAGGAGTCAATTACGTTGAGCATGGAATTGGCTAAAACTCAAAGTCACGACTTCGAATGTTTTGAGGATAATTATTCACTGACTATCAGCACGTAGGGATGTCGGATTAACACAAGGAAGTTTAACACCAAAGGAACATAGCCTTCACAGAGCTTTAAAACACAGCATCCTCCAACACAAACTTGACTTGAACTTTGAGTAAAACTAAACAGCTTCTACCAATAATAACAAACTCTCACTGGAAAAAACAGAACCTGAAAATCAACCTTCGTCACACTTGAATAAACACAGCAGACCAACTCGTGGGAAAAAACTTAGTTCGTCAAAAGAACTCGCGTGGAACTTGTATACCGTTTGACATTAGGTTCTAGAAAATACTAAACAGGCGAATAGTAGTAGCTTTTCGACATATTTTATGATTTCAGTAACGGATGCAAATCTGCTGACTGATGCTGAAATGTAGACATGCCCTAATTAATTATTCATGGATAATCCAAAAACGTAGAGAACGTTCAGGAAAGTCACGCAACGCATGAAAGCAATTTTACTACGTAACACTCAACAAAGACAAAATGTCTTTGTGCAGCATTTTGTAACTTTAAATTCATCATAAAACAGTTCGAAAGAAGGGCTCTCTCGTGAAATGTTTTTCAACACTCGGAGAGAAATTCCGTGTCTCTGCGCGGCCACGAAATATCCTCTATTTATTCCTCGAGTAATTAAAGACTAAACTCGAAATGATCTCAAGATATCACGAAGTGGTCCGGTCTCATTTCGTGAAATAAATGAAACAAGCCGAAAAGTCACGAACTTGCACGCCCACTCTTGTCCCGAGACTAGTGCATCATTTCATAACTATTTTTCATATCCCAAATTACCTTGGGTCGCAGTAGCGCAATCGGCTAATCCCTCATCTTAGAGTCTCCTCTGATCTGATGGGTCACACAGGTGAGTCGGTTCAAACCCAGGAAAAGCCAAAATAATAATTCTTTCTTCCTCTGAAAAGTTAAAGAATAAATCAAAGAAATCGAAGTAATCTCGAGATATCTCGAACTAATTCGGCTCTCTCTTCGTCAAATAGCCCTATAGAACCGAAAACCTACAGACTTTGCTTGCCCAATCTTGTCAAAAAATTGCAACTTTGACACATTCCTGAGCGTCGCGAATCCTTTACTTCGCGCTCCGCCAAAGTAAAAATGACGTCATACACAATGTGCATTGTTATTTCGTGTTCTTTGGGATACCTGTGGTGATTTTGTCTATATATCGAATAAATGTTTTTTTCCGTCTGAAAAACAAACTAAAAATACCAAATAGACCACATACATCAAATAATTGTTCAGAGCTTAGGAAAAGCTACAAACAACACGGTTATCTGGACAAAAATAATTCACGACACACGGTTAATTTTTTCCCTTTTTCACGACACACAGTTAATTTTTTGGACGTTTCACGCCACACGCTTAACCCCATTGAGACCCTCATACTACACTGTTCATCGTATATCAGACTGGATTCTATTCATCTCAAAATTTTATCCGAACATACCGCAGTGAAAAACTTGTCATCATTAAAATAAATGACAATCAAATTCTTCTAAAAAGATCCCAAAACTTGCAAATATTCATTCTAACAACCACAACTTGTCAAAAGCGCCCTTAGCTTGCGAATCGAGTTATTTCATTCACACGTGGACAAAACCGCAAATGTCATTTAAATAGGCGAAACTGGGTGAAAACTAGGCGACTATTTAACAATTATTCGCCGAAGGCGAAGTTAATATTGTTGAATAATCCCCGAGACGAAGTCGAGGGGATTATTCAACAATATTAACTGAGCCTGAGGTGAATAATTGTTTTAGTATATTCACACGAAGTGATCTCAACAGAATCAGAAAGGAAACCATTAAAAAACGATTAGTTTGATTGACGGGTGAAAATTCATGCGTGAACACGAAGCCGTAAACAGTGGATGCGCAAAAGTTAGATCTTTACAGTATCTTCAAACATGGCAAATGATAGTTTTAATCCTTTTGTATCGAGTTTTGTAAGCTTTAGCATCAACGGTTTAAAAGAAAAGGCCGAAAATTTAAGTTACTACCCAATTCTGAGAAGAAAAGTATCTAGAGCTTTATTTGTTTCTGTCAACTCACCGTGAATGAGAAAGTTTTCTTCGTCGCTTCTTGCAAATGCTGTCAACAGCGGCTGCGATCAAGGTGAGCGTTGTTTATCTCCAAAGTTCTTTGCCTTGTTAACTTGCTGGCACGTACAATTTTCGAAAATATTTGCCTTCCTCTCTTCTCCATAAATTAACTTCTATTTATAAAGTAAACCACTTCACAATAAATCACGCTGTTTAAACACCATGAAGTCTTTTCTTGCCTTCAAAGTCATCAGCACTTGGATATTCGTGTATTTTCAAAAGGTTTTACTTTGAAACTTTGGCAAAACACCCAGTTCACGACAGCGATTTTGTTCGGCTTTATATTCACCGCCTAGCGCGGTGAATATAACGTCATAGTCCGAGATAGCTAACCAATCAGATTGCTTGAATTACCAAGATCACTGAGTGTGTATATACTAATTCCCTTTAAAATATTTGTAATACGCAAAAACCCATGTTTAGAACCAGTAATTTGCCGCTTCAACATTCCAATAATTTTAGTAAAAACATGGCAATTTGCCCATGGCAACACCGAAAGCCGAAAAATGCTGATAGAAACAAAATATCATCTTTCAGATCGGCCAAATAATAGACTAATTTTATCAACTCTCTTGATGATCAAACCAAATCTTTGTGGAACCACCATTTTCGTTTCTTTATTTCTTTATTTATTTTTTTGCTGTTTTATATCATGGCTCTGGTAAACAACGAGAAATTAAAGAATTAACACACCCTTTTAAAATTATTTGGGCTAAAATTTATAGAGTATCACTGAAAAGCTTGGTCTGTTTCTGTTTTTTTTTTTTTTTTTTTGAGACGAGATGTTACATGTAAACATAATGTCCCATGTAGCTGCTATTTCACTTTATAGATACTCTATAAATTACCTTATAAAGAGCTCTTTTATTTTTTCCTCATGACGCCAAGTTTTAAAATTGCTTTTTCAGTTTAGTCATTCTGACACTTTAAGTAGCCAGTCAACTTGATAGTAATTTCCGGCTATAATGCATGGTTGCTTGCTACTTATGCCTGGCTAATGACAATTCTCTTAAACTCTTGGCTCAGTCAAATACAGACGATATTCACTTTTCTACAATACTCCGCTGCTTCACTAAGAAATAAAGCGTTTTCACATGACTTTACGTCCGCCATATTGGTGTTTCAAAACAATAAAACGGCGGCCATGTTGGTGTGCCAAACCAGTCTTTTGTTCCAATAAGTTTCCATGGCTGCTGGCCACTTGAGCAAAAACGTTCTATTAAAGCCGGTGAATCATGTTATAGATGATATTACACTGCACTTTTAGTTTCACTGTAAATAAACGAAAATAAAGAAGACAAATCCACGCTTGTGAGAGCCAGGCATCTTCGTACAACCAATCAAAGATATTGGAGAACCATCTAGCGTTCTCTCTCCTTTATTTACTCATGATATTTTAACGAAATACAAGTCCTTCGCCTTAATGTACTTTCAAGAGGATTTACTTATCAACACCAGTGTTTAACTTCCTCGTCAAAAGACGGAATATACCGTGCTTACATTCGTATATTGAGAGTTGTCCCGACCACAGCGGGTAATATTTTTTTTGTTTTCCAACCAGTTGTCGCTGTGCTGGGCGGTAACACGAGAGCATTGATTAGAGCTAAAGGTAAAGTTACTGGTACACATTGAAATTCAAACTCTTTAAACTTTTCTTAAGGGTATGCGTATTTTAATGCATCGACGCGATGCTTCTTATGAAATTTAAATTCAAGGTCAATCGAAATATTGTTAAATGAATCGAGCGTTCGATTTTTCTGCTTCGGTCATTATATATGATCAAACAAAAAGACTTCTAAATGAGTTTTTTTTTCTCCCATGCCAAGGGACTTTCAGTGTCATTTTTCCAATATTTTCAATAACTTTTAAAAATTTAATAACCAAGGGACAACACTGTGAATATGAGTTTCTTTTCAGACAAATGATTCACAGTGTTAAGAAAAACAACTACTTCAAGTAGTAGACTATTTGCCGATGACACTTTCCCAGCTGTGACGGTAAGGATTATTGCAGCTCCTCCCCCTTATGAATCGTAATGTTCAACAAAATTACGTATCCTGGTGGGGTCAGTTTAGAGTCTGAAAACAATGGGTACACTTGTAAATTACACGGTCTTCTAAAAGTATTATTTTAAATCGATCCCTGTATTTAAGCAAGACAAAATACTTGGTTATTCAACGGCGAAAAAAAATTGTAGTATACAGGGTAAACTCCCTGAGAAGAAAATAGCGGAAATTATTTCACAATCAGAAGAGGTGTGCTTTTAAAAGCCGACTCGGGGTCGGGTTTGGTGTACATTCTTTGTTTGCTTCTTTATGTTTGATATTTTGGTCAAGGAAAACAACATATAAGGAAAAAAAGAGCAATAGCCTCAAGCCCTTTAGTCAACGTTGCTCAGGATAAACGCTTTTTTAAAAATGAATCAGAAAAATACACTAAATTACAATTTGAACATAATTACCGTAGAGGTTGCAAAAAGATCAGTCACTATCAAGAACAGTCCTACTAAAGATTACACTCGACTCGGACGATCACAATAGCTTACTCATGAAATTAAAAAAAGTAACCGTCGTACGATCAAAACTTGAGTTTATCCTGTATTTATTTAGAGAAAATAAGATAAAACAAAAATAGCAAACACAATTAAACTTTGAATTCACCATTTTCGTTCAACAATTCAAAACATGACACGCCTTTTAGGGCTTAAAGAAGCCGCTAACTTAGGGAAAAACAAGTCGCGATCCAATGATGTCAACAGTCATCACGCTATTTCTCATTTTAAACACAGCTCTAAAGAACGAAAAAGAGTCTCTGATAAAGAAATAAGCCCGCTTTTTTCGCTATTCTATTCGACTACCGAATTTTGTCGCACCAAACATGCACTCTGCTGCAACCTCTTTGGTCGGGTTAAAAAGAGAGCTCCTCTTTCTTAGATAAACAAACTACAGTTACAGTTTGAAAATTAAGTTTTTACATTTGTAATGTTTCTTATAAATCTTTAAAAACACTACCTGCCTAATCCGCAGAAGACAAAATGGCTGCCATTTGCGGATTACAACCCTGGATTGGAATAAACAGGAACGACAAAGCTGCCTACCTCAATGATATGCTACTAGTTGCTGTCAACGGATCGTTTGCCGTTTTTGCATTTCTTAGCAACCTGGCCATCATTTTCACCATAATCAAGACCCCCTCCTTACAGAAGTCGTGCAACATTCTACTATGTAACCTAGCCTTCGCAGATTGTCTCACGGGAGTTATCGCTCAGCCCATGTTCGTTGTGTGGAGACTTCTTTTTCAAAGAGCCCAGCAGTCATGTCTACATCAAGTTTTGGTGTTTGATGTGTATTACACTTTACAAGTGCTTACCGTTGGCTTATCGTTTGTCAACGTTCTAGTTATCAGTTTTGATCGCCATTATGCCTTAGCCAGACCTCTGGAGTACATTACTCGCGCCACTAAAACAGGTGGGTTGTTTGCATTAGCATTTGATAAAGAAGGTCTCTTAGAAGATATGGGCATTCACGGTAACTATAGTTACTGGTATAGTTACTGGTCTAAGATTACGGCATTGAATCGAATAGCGCTTTTTGTAAACTACTCGGATCTTCCCCAAGTTTAGTCAGCACCAACTGGTTGTAAAGTAGCCGAAAAAAGGAGGGCTATCTGGAACGAATAATAACTATTTTATCATTCGATCACCAAGTTCTTTTTTTAGTGCATAAACTAATGGATTGGAAGTGATCAGCCATTTGCACGAAAGAGCGATCGCAAGAAGGAGAAAAGCGTGGTATCATTTACGCATGGGCAGAATATTATTTGCAACCAAACACAGTTGGACGACATTGCGCATGAGCAGACCATTATTTGCAGTCAGTTATTTGCAGGTCAAGTGTGAGCTCTCGGTCAATGAAAAGGAAGAAAGATTTGCATCGGATGATAATTTAATTTTACCATCCTGTGGACAATAACAATGACTGACTGGCTGATTAACAGATGGCCAAAGTTATCGGTTCCAGTGTTCTTAATCAGGCCTTTACCAAGGCAAATATTGCATCTACCTGACAGGTTTATCAGTTTGCTATTTTTCCTTTATATAATTCTTTTTTAGTCTCATTCGATGAAGTTTCCTGGATACCTTACCATATAAGGTATGTAAGCACTACCAGGTCGGAACGAGATCACAAAAACGACTCGCCACGCGCATCCTGGTATATTTCTTTAACATTTGCTGCCCGACTATGACGTGAAACTAGTAATTTGAACTTACATGGAAGACGTCAAGACACGAGGACGAATTTGTCTGCCTGTTTTTGAACAAATTTGATACAGCTCGTTAGAATTAAAATTGGCCTCCATTTGATAGATTTAACGAGGCCAAAAAGGGAATAGAGTGTGCGAAAAGAACGCAAATTCCTTTAAGTGAAATTTTACTGCTTTTGCGTGGTAATCAGTCTACATGCAGCTGTTTCTGGTCATGTACTTAAATGTCTGTTTCCTTCTATTCTCCCAGTAATACATAAGATTGTCAACCTTTCCTTGGAAGCTGGTCGGATGCCTGAGATACTTAAACAAGCTATACTTAAGCCATTGCTCAAAAAGCCCTCTCTGGATTCGAACGACTTCAAGAACTATAGGCCTATTTCTAATCTTCGTTTCATATCCAAAACTATTGAAAAATGTGTTGCTAAACAGCTGCTTCAATACTTAGATATTAATGACCTTGGTGAAACATATCAATCAGCCTATAAGAGGAACCATAGTACAGAGACGGCTCTTATTAGAGTCCACAATGACATAGCCATGGCAATAGATCAACATAATTCAGTTATCCTCAGGCGGTGTGCGTCACGAGATTCGACCAATCAGAATGCGTCATTTGTAGAGTGATTTTCGCGCTCGGAAAGAGCTGTTTTCAGTGGTATATGAGGTGAAATTTTCGCTTTATTCCAAGCTTGTGTTGGTAATTTCGACACTATACCGCCGTGGAAAGTTGTTGGAACACTTTATCTTAATAGCAGTTGCGTTACTTTTAAATATTTTGCTTTCTTGAGCGTTTGTGACAAGTTTGAATTTCTCGGTCATGTGCAGGCGGCCATGATGATTTGAGTGTTGTTTTTCCCGTTCTTCTTGGATTTATTGCAGGTTACTGTTAGCGGATTTATAGAATTATTTTGGCCATCTTGTTACTTCAACCTTTCTTCTTTGCAAATTTCGGGGTCTACCCGGGTCTACCCCTGTTAGTTTTCCCGTTATGAGCCGTTGAAAGTGTCTTGGAATTAAGACATCGTCTCAGCCAAGTGGCACAACTCCCGGGAAACGCGCTAAGAAAACATGCCAAAGCGGAAGCCGACGTGAAGCGAGTAACGCCAAATCCAGGAAGAGTTTGTTCTATTTTAAACCACAAAAGGTAAATAAGTTTGAATATTGTAATAACCTTTGGAAACAAAACATTTTTCATAACCCAGTGCGGAAACTGAAAGCGTGACTTTAAAATAATTTGCATGCGGTGTGTGCTACGTGTATGCAAATCTTTGTGTAAACTTATGTGAGGGAATAAATTGTTATAAATCTCTACCAAAACACAAAACCATTATCAAAGACCCAGACAACATCATACAGGATTTTAAAACTGTGAGGTTAGGTTTTACTTTATAACAAAATCGATATACTGCGCTCACTTCAATGACCGCACAGACAAGATCGTGGTTTATTTCACTGTTTATTTCTGCGGCTGTAGCTTCGGTGAAATTCCGATTGTGCTGCAGCTGTTCGGCTCTTTTGGTCTGTTTCCCCCTTGCCTGATAGAAGATTTATTTGCGCATAAGGATTTCAAACGGGCACTGTTTTCAAAATAATATAAACTTGTCGATGAAAATAAAATTGTTATGAGAGACGATTTCTCACCTTGCTGTTTGCACGCGCTCCCCCTGCTTTGCCGGTAACGAAGTCCATCAAATATATAAACACTTCTAATGGACGAATTTTTTTTTAGTTAAGCAAATCCAGGTATGAACTACAGATCTCTTTCACTATGAGATAAAAACATACATATAAACCAAACAGTACATAAAATCTTATGACAAGCAGGAAATTAGTCGCCGCTCAAAGTCGGCTAGATCGCACGATCGTCTCCGAATCGCGATAAACTTCTTGAAATTGCCTTATGAAGCCAATAGCAATCATCTAAGGCCACTATGAGATCTTGAAAATTCTCGAAATCGTTCTCTTCCGTAATGTCTGTCGGAAAAGGCAGCAGTGTTTTGATCCCTGGGTTTGATTAATTTCTCTTACGAGATGCGAACTCGACCGTGTCACGATTGAAATAAGGCACAGTAACAGTTTTACCCATGAACCTTTGTGGGTCGTGACGCACACCGCCTGAGTTATCCTAGTACTTCTCAATCGTTCGGCTGCATTTGATACTGTTGATCATGGTACCCTCCTCTCGCGACTGTCCAATCACTTTGGAATTACTGGAACTGTATTGGAATGGTTTCGATCATATCTTTCTGATCGTACACAGTTTGTGCAGGTTAATGGTGCGTGCTCTGCTTCTCATGTTCTTGAGTTTGGTGTACCGCAGGGATCCGTTCTTGGCCCGTTGTTATATTCAATGCACACATCCCCTCTTGGCGAGATTGCTCGACGTCATCAAATTTTCTATCACTTTTATGCTGATGACACTCAGCTATATATTACGTTCAGGACGTCGTCTGTTTCTGATATGAATCTGAGTAACGCCAAATTGGTAAACTGTGTTCGAGACATGGACGCATGGATGCTTTCCAACAAGCTGAAATTAAATAAAGACAAGTCCGAAGTTCTCGTAATATCCTCTTCCTATCGACCTCGGCCACCACTATCTTCTGTTGATATATGTAATGAGACTGTATCCTGCTCCCCCAGTGCACGCAATATTGGAGTTATCTTTGATCAGTCCCTTTGTATGGTACCTCATGTCAATGCAGTCTGTCAATCGTCCTTTTTCCATCTTCGTAACATTGGTTTAATACGCAAATATCTTTCTTATGACGCTGCAAAGATCCTTATTCATGCCTTCGTAGTTTCTAAACTTGATTATTATAATTCTTTATTGTACGGCCTACCATCCTATCTTATTCGGAAGCTTCAACATGTTCAAAATTCTGCCTAGCTCTCGCCTTGTCAACCAGTGTCCAAGATTTTGCAATATTACTCTAGTCCTGAGGGATCTTCACTGGCTCCCTGTCTCCTTTCGTATTGAATTTAAAATTATGTTAATTACTTACAAAGTACTACATGATCGAGCTCCAATCTATATACAGGAACTCCTTCAATTGTATACACCCAGCCGCAATCTTAGATCCTCTAATAGAAATTTATTGGTTAAACCCTATTTTAATCTAAATTCGTATGGTAAACGAGCTTTTTCTGTTGCTGCTCCGGAACTTTGGAATAACTTACCTGAGGATATTAAATCTGCAAACTCAGTTGACGATTTTAAACGCAAACTTAAAACATTTCTTTTTATGCGAGGTTATGAATCGTGATGTTTTTATTTGTTATCTGATTTTTTATCTATTGTGTACATTTATCTATTTTGTAGTTAGCGTCTTGTTTTAATGTCAATTTCTTGTGATTGTTTTTACTTTTTAGTTTTATCTAATTTTTGTAAACAGCGCCTTTGAATGTTGTAGAAAAGGCGCTATAAAAATGGATCATTATTATTATTATTATTATTATTATTATTATTATTAACCTTATTTTATTCGATCCTGTTTTGCAGGAGCAGTTAAAGTTACCATCTTCGCAAACATAATCTGGCTGTTGTTAACAATCGTACTTCAATTTACTTTGCCTCCTCTACCAGGCTTCATTTTCGTGACTTCCTTTGGTGTGCTGTTTCTGATTGTCCCTCCAGTCAATTATGTTAGAGCCCTACTCGCTATTCGTCGTCATAACGCTCAGTTGGGTGGTGAAGTTACGCTCCAGATGTCAATAATATTGCAGCGCGAGAAGAGAGTTGCACTTGACATGTGCATTGTCGCCGGCTTGCTGTTTGCTTCTCTCTCACCAGCTCTTTCCATGTCAACTGTTCAAAAGCGATATCCTCGACTACACTCCATTCTGCTCCCTTGGAGTTTGACAATGTCGTTTATTCCGTCCGCTGCGAATCCACTCATTTACGTTTTACGTAATAAGAAAATGAGAAATGCCTTTAAATCTATTATCAACATGTAATGGCTCGGCCTTCTGCAGTCAACCATCAGTAGGCAATCGCTTTTGTACAAGAGCTTTAACCTAGCCGAAAGGATTACGGAATAAGTAGCACTTAGTTCGTTTACTGGTCATTTAAACCTTATTTTATTCAGCTTGAAACATTAAGGTGTTTCGATAAAATTCGATAAAATTGAATGCAAGCGGTTTTTGTCACTGCCTTCTCACTTCGCCTCCTCCCCTATGGTTTTTTTTTTTTTTTTCGTCCGCGGTGCACCTTTCGCGGGACTGAATCTGTTACTTCACGAATCAGAAAAAAAAACGCACTAAAAAATTCTTTTATCTTTTCCTGTTATCTTTGTGTTTTGGTGAGTACTTTTCGCTTCGGCACTGGCAACTAGTTGTTGCCAGTCGTCCTTCTCCAACTGCGCGAAGCAACGTTTTTCTTATTTTTTTTTTTTGGTATATTTGCTCTACCTTTGCAGCTCCCCATATGTTAAAATTTGGTTCTTCTTTGTCCATGTTGAGGAGTAAAATTATTTTTAAGAAAACCAAAAACAAAACAAGCGGCACTGTGACATGTTACGTCATTTCCACGGTCTATACTCTCACAGACCATGGCTCTCGACCAATCAGCGCGCGAGGATTCGCTCAGTTATATTGTAAAACTCTTTTCAAGACCATCACTGTGATCGAACTTAATCTATAATTTTCTCTTTTTGTTTTTAAATCAATTACACTGTAAGTATAGATTTCTGGAATTCTTTGATTAGGTTGAAGCTTATTCGTCTTACTGTTTTGGGTTCAAGTAACCAAATGTATGTAAATGGACGCTTCGCTTTTAGCCTTGGCTAAATCTATATATTAAAAGTATAAAGGAGGACGTGCTTATATCGTAAGAGTACATTACAAGCAGATAAATGGTAAATTCAAAATAATAACTGACTGTACAATAAAGCGTAGCGTCCATTATCCACTACATTAATTACCATCGATCAACCACCAATAAAGCACTAGAAATAAAGCGGCCCAAATGCACTTTCAAGAGGTTTGTACTTAATATAAGGAGTCGGAAAACAGACAATGATACAGTGGCTCAGCTGATCATACTAAGCAATATTCTTTGATTCAAAATCGATCGTGTCAAGGCTTCAAATTTGATTTATATACTCAGTGGTGAGTGATAAAATTTTTACTTTTCTCGCTTTACTAGGTGCTGAAGAAATACAATTTTTAGGAGCAGTAGTGTATAGAAGGTAGAGGTCAAAGCCTTTTGGCAGTGAACGTTAGATTTGAGTTAATATTTTTTTTAGACTGTTAGATAACAGTGTAGGTGGATCTCATGCTTATCGAAGAAAATCAAATTTGCGAAAAGTAATTTAAAAAAACAGTAAATGTTAGCGAAGCTCGCTTATCTATAACCTTTCGAATTGAAAAGACCTTTCTTCTGTTTCTTTTGAGTTTCTTTTTCAAACAAAGCGATTGGAAATGTTATGTCTTGAGCTATCCGGTAATATAACACTTACAACATTTAGCTTGCTGCCCTTCCAGTAGTTGTACGATACTTCCCTGTGTTTTATCTGTTTGTTTTCCGGCCGGAATTGAAAGTTTAAAGTTTAGTTTCGCGATGGGCTGTGACGCATAAAAATGGCCCCTCAAAAAATCTCTAATTTCTGAGCTTATCATTTTGCGGTAAACAGCTATATATTTCATTAAAAAAACACACACATTTTCGGTGGACCTTCAAAAGCTGATCGAGATCAATTTTTAACAATAAGTAGCATTCATTCTTTTCACAGGATCGCAAACGTAACTTATGTTTTTATTATTCACAGAACCTGAAAACTTTTGAAAGCGAAACTCCATTAATAAAATGCTGAACAATTTTACAAAATCAAAATTAAAAAAATTACCAAATTAGCCTCGATTCTGGCGTTCAAATTTTGAACAGCTGGGCGCCTGTTAAGGTCGTTCCGTGTGAACGGAATAACTATTTGGTCGACATTTCGTCCACGGAGTGCCGTGTGAACATAACATTTGCATAGGTCTGCATACATTTCAGGCGTGCAGCTAGCAGATAAGTTTTGTGGACGGCCAACTGTCATTTGAAACTTTTGACGAAAGAGACACTCAACTCAACAATTCAAAACACGACATGGTTAAAATAATGAGCGATCCAATATTGTCAACAGTCATCAAGCTCTTTTTCGCTTCAAACACAGCTCTAAAGAACGAAAAAGAGAAATCTAAAAAAGAAATAAGCCTGCTTTTTTTCTTTTATCGGGTTATAAAGAGAGCTCCTATCTCTTAGATAAACACACTACAGATACATTTTGAAAATTAAGTTTTTGCATTATATTAATTGCTTTTTATCGATCTTTTTCAAAAAAAGGCCTGTCTAATCCACAGAAGACAAATGGCTGCCATTTGCGGAATAAAACCCTGGACTGGAATACACAGGAACGACACAGCTGCCTACCTCAATGATATGATACTCGTAACCATCAACGGATCTCTTGCCATATTTGCAATTCTTAGCAACCTGGTCATCATTGTCACAGTGATCAAGACCCCCTCCTTACAGAAGCCGTGCAACATTCTACTGAGTAACCTGGCCTTTGCAGATTTCCTCACGGGAGTTATCGTCCAGCCCATGTTTATTGTGTGGCGACTATTTTTTCAAAGAGCCCGACAGTCATGTCTACATCAAGTTCTGGTGTTTGATATGTATTACACTTTACAAGTGATGACCGTTGGTTTATCATTTGTCAACGTTATAATTATCAGTTTTGATCGCCACTATGCCTTGGACAGACCTCTGGTGTATATCACTCGCGCCACTAAAACAGGTGGGTCTTTTACTTGAGCATTTGATAAATAAAGCCTCTCAGAAGAAAAGATATATTGAAAATTTCAATGTAAATAACTATAGTTACAGCTAGTTACCTACAAGTAACTAACTATAGTTACTTACCCTTCAAGCACTGGTTTCTCCAGGCCGGACGCTACGCTACGAAGGGAGAGAAACCACTGCGAGCATCCGTCTGCTTCTTTGATCGAGCCGCCGTCCAGCGCTATGGACGAATAAATTAACTTTAAACATGTAAATCCTTTTTGAAAGCAAGTTTAGGCTCTCGCGCATTTGCTTACGCTTGCAATTGCTGCCTTAACGCGAGCCTGCTGTGGATTTTCAGTATTTCTTTGGATTCTATTCCTATCTACTTACTTTGTCAAATGTAGGCGAACCCAAATGGTGTTGAATTCCAAGGGACCATATCCAAGTTCAATAGCGAAAAGAAGAATAAATTTCGTCGTTGCTTGTTTACGTTATCCATAAAACGCAAAATTAGGCATCTTCACGTCGTAGTCGTAAAAAAATTGGCAAAGAAATGCCAAAATAAAAGCGTGATACACGTGCAAAGTTGTTGTTTTGCTTATTAAACCTATTGTTTTGTTGAAGTTCTTGTTGCTGTCTTGTCATCACGTGGACGCGCATGCTCGATGGAAAAGCAAACGGTAGCTCGCAGTGGTTTCTTTCCCATCGAAGCGTAGCGTGAGGCCTGCAGAAACCACTGCTCGCAGGGTAATAGCTACTAGGGGTATAATAGAGTTCTAATTGGTCCAGGAATAAGGCATTTAATCGAAGAGCTGGAATGTTTTGCCCAAGATCGCGCGCTCTCATTGGTTACTTGGAGGTCACATGACACCTAGGGCTGGAAATAGACTGTTTCCCGCAAAAAGTGTCTGAGTGGGTACCATTGCAAAATTTATGAAATCAGTGACCGCTTGCTCATGTTTACTTTCAAAAATTTTTTCACGTAGAAGGTTTTTCTTCGTGTGCTATATTACACCCAGGGAAACAGGTTAATTATGTTTCTCTTCAATCTCAATGTTTACCTCGGCTCATCCGTGTAAGTCAAAACAATAGATACTTTTTTCATGTTATAAAGTCAATAAAGGGTTTCATATACGATTCAAGAGACATTCATTGCCTTAAACGCACTTCTCGCAGTACAGGTGTTAAGTTTAGGAAAAGTTCGAACAGTTCGTCCCCAGGACAAACGCGGATCTTCAAATGCGATGAAATAAACTAATAAATCAAAAATTTGTACAAATGAATGATAAATATTTAGCCTCGTTCGGGTGAAAGTTCGACGTCCAATAGAAGATCTTAGCTTAATTTTGTTCGACCCAGATTACAATTTGGTGTCTTATGAAAAGTTCGACCTTTGGCCTTAAGGCCTTGGATACCTTTACTCAGGTATATTAAGGCCTGGGTCTGCCACGTTTTTGCTCTGAGATGTAAGGGGGTAGTCTATCTTTGAAAGAAATTGTGTGGTAGGTTTGCGGACTTGGTCATTCCATTATCTTTGTTAAGATAGTATTTTGAAGATTCACAACACCATGGTAACGTGTTTCGTGACCAAAAAACGCTTCACTTCAGTATTTTTTGTGTAAGGAACTTGCAGGCAGGGTAAAAATACTATTACTGATAATTTTTTGCGGTGTTGTTTTTACCTATCCAAGCTTGTAACTGGAATGGTGGTATGCCTACCCTTGATGAATGTTTTCCAGCTGTCACGTGACAGAAAAAATCCTTAAATTTCAATGACCACGTGACCTGGACAACCTTATTTTAACAACCTTATTTTTTTTTTATCCTGTTTTGCAGGAGCAGTTAAAGTTGCCATCTTCACAAACATAATCTGGCTGCTGTTAACAATCGTACTTCTATTTGCTTTGCCTCCTCTACCAGGCTTCTTTCTGGCGACTACCTTTGGTGTGCTGTTTCTGGTTGTTCCGCCTGTCAATTACATTAGAGCACTGCTCGCTATTCGTAGTCATAACGCTCAGTTGGGTGATGCAGTTACGCTCCAGATGTCAATAATATTGCAGCGCGAGAAAAGAGTCGCATTTGACATGTGCATTGTTGCCGGCTTGCTGTTCGCCTCTCTGCCACCAGCTTTTTGCATGTCGATTGTTCAAAAGAGATATCCCCGGCTACACTCCCTTCTGCTTCCATGGAGTTTGACAGTGTCGTTTATTCCGTCCTGTGCAAATCCAGTGATCTACTTTGTACGTTTTAAGAACATGAGAAATGCCTTTAAATCTATTATCAAAATTCAATGAAGCGGCTTTCACAGTCACCCATAAGTAGGCGACTGTTTTACATTCTCAACACATTTATTACAACTCCAACATGGCCGCTCCACGTGAAGGCTAACTACATAGCATAATGTACACGTGACACGTAACATGTGACCTATACTGTGACATTCCCCTCTTTACAACAGTGCCTAAGATCAGAGAAATCTTTTAAGAGCTGACACTAATAAAAATCAATGTTCAATGTTTATCAGCTGAGACTCAGATAAAAAAAAAAACTGTAACATGCCTAGGCCATAAGACGTACCTGTAACGAAGAACAATAGCGTTTAAATGTTCAGTTACATCTAACATTACTCCTTAAGGGGAGGTACGTTTTTTCTTGGCGGGAGAGGGCTGGGGAATTTCCGTACTTTTTTCAAAAAAAAGTGTTGGCCCTCTCTTTGAATATGTTTGAATATGAATATATCTCGATATTGAATGTGTGCGCGCTAAAACAAGAAAATAGGGACTTTGCGTTCCTACAGTCTTTATAGCGATTATTCCTACCCTATTCATTACTTTGTCAAATGTAGGCGAACCCTCCTGAAGCTGAATTTCAAGGGACCATGGCCAAGCTCAGAAAGAGAAATAAAATTTCGTCGTTGCTTGTTTACGTCCTCCATAAAACGCAAAATTAGGCATTCAGTTTCACGTCGTAGTCGTACGAAAACAGGAAAGAAATGTACAAAAAAGCGTGATGCACGTGCAAAGTTGTTGTTTTGCTTATTAACCCAATTGTTTTTTTGACGTTGTCGTTGGATCTTACATTTCCTAATGCGAACAATCAGTGTGGGACATTTACGTTGTACGGTTGAAGTTTGAATATGGGAGAATAAAGTTTGAGGAATTTAAAAATTTTGAAAATAAAATATAGAAGGGAAAATGCACGCGCTTCTTTCTCCGACAAACCGGCATTGCCTTTGGTTGTTTTAATTAAAAGGTTTGTTTGATTTTTAATAGCATGCGAAATCTGCCTCTCAAAAACAAATATTTCCTACATTTTCGAATTCTGTTAAAGACAGGCAGGCTTCTGTAGGAAAGGGAAACTTCTCACACATTATTGAAGCATCATTGAAGCGTGCGCAAAGAAAGCAACAGGAATACAATGACATTGACTGGAAGATCTCTATCACAGAAACCAGTTGTCATAGCATCCCTTAGAGTAGGTAAACTTGAACTTTACATTACCACCACAATATTTGTATTTAAAAGAAAGAAATGTGAGAAAGTGAGAGTGATGAAGGCACATATTGGTAGTAAGATTTTGACTTTTATTGCGCAGGACAGACAGAAAAACATTCAGCCAGCTGCCTCTAACTCAAATTCAGAGTCTGCCACTGACAGTTACAGGGTAAAGCGCATTGTTGGACCTGCTAATGGTAACTTTTTGGAACTAAACGTCTCAAGAGACCAGGCAGCGGATAGTCAACAGGAGCAAGAAGCTGAAGAAACGATACCTGAGTCTAGTGCATCTCGATACGGAAGGAAAAGGACACGAGTCCTTCGAGAAAACTATATGCCATAGCATAATATACATGGAGAAATGTAACCTAGTACCTATAATAAATCACCAAATTAAGTCAAAGTAGGCGAAAAGAAAAACTTAATCTGTAAGAAGAATTTAAAGCAACATTACAAAGAGGTATGGCCCTCCCCTTTTGGTGATCACTTTCACTGATGACCATCCCCTCTGAGGTCCCAGCCCTCCCTCTCCAAGAAAAACATATCTTCTCTAATGGAAAACAATAGCGTTTGTTGAAATGTTCGATCAGCTGATCTGGTGGTTTCACTGTCCGTCCGGATCTGGTCTTGTACCCGCCACTTGTCTCTGGGGGCTGCTCAATCTTTGCAGGGGCGTTTAGGTTCCGGACTGTTTCCTGGTGGTTGACTAACTGCACTTGCAGGTGGTTCCATTTCCCTGAATGGGGACGGTAGTCTCGTGACTGCTATGGGTACTTGAACTGGTGAGGGCCTGTGTGCACAGGGATTTGTTAAGTCTGGCCTGGGGTGTATTCTTGTGCGGCAGTACATAATCACTTGTAATTGTTGCTATCTCAGACTTAATCCATTCTTCATTTCCTGTAGAATATTTTCTATGTATTTCTCCGAAAAAAATGTAAAAAAAATACTCATAGATTTCGTGTTTTAGTGGCAGATATAAACGCGTGTCTCCGCGATCAGTTTAACATGAGACATCGTGCTAATAAGTAAACCTCGCGTAGTAAATTTGTTTTCACTTTTCTTAAAGTAGCTGAACATTGCTACGATGCATTTCTTCCTCGATAAGTAAAACCATGAGTTTGGAAATCAAACCATTGAAATGCATTGTTTTGCCAATGAAAATCAGATCTGATACACTAACAGGAATAGTGAGTTTTGATGTTGAGTATCGATTGAGTATTTTAAGTCTTTAAAAGGTCAAAAAAACCTACTGCTGAAAAATCTACAACTGAAAACCCGCGTAGAAAACGTCCGATTTTTGTCATGGATAACATTTTTTGTAGGAAAGTACGGTATTCAAAGCACCAACGAAATGGCTTTTAAAAGGACTGTAACTTTACGCGTGAGTTTTCGATTTCCCGCCATCAGATTTGATGCGTCCACGCTATTGTCGTTCTGCGGATGCACGCATGCGCACTCAAAATGCCCTCCGGTTGGCATTACCTATTCTCTAAAAGTAATTGATGTAATAAGTAACTAACTGGCTAATTCACTTTTGAAATTACATAATGGTGTCTACCATTCATAATCTCAAAAATAAAAGCAGCAACTGGTTTATAGCGGAACTCCATAGATAAGGTAATCTACGCATTCCAGAAAATTTGTTAATCACGTGACCGACCGACCGACTGACCGTCCGTCCGCACCACAGGCATACGAATGTTTACTCTCACACTTTCTAGCTACTTTGGGAGCCCAGGAGAAAGCTGGTTGCACATCAATGTTGTCATCAATAGACAGCTGTCAAAACAGAGTATCCGCTGACCAGTATCACCTGACCGTATCGCGATCCATCAAGGTCGAGTATTTTTTTGAAGTTATCCGCTGACAATTTATTTGTTTTCAAATGATTGCAGGTTCACGTTTACATTTTTTTAAATTCATATCAAATTTGTTGTGTTTATGTCAGTATCGCCCCGCACTATTACGATTTTGATTTCAAACTGACCTCAGACGCAAAAATTCAGCCAGTTTTTTAAAATACAGGCGGGTAAGACCTTTTCTAACCATGGTCACGTGTTGGTCACGCAACACGTCCAATTTTTATGCTCTGATTGGTTAAAATTTGACAGGTGAGTTCATGCGTAAAATTTATGCAGCATCTTGAAAGTTGCTTACTTTGACAGCTGAAGCTGACAGAGTTTTGAGTCAACTTGTGATGTTTTTAACTCTCTTTTTCCACTGGATGTAAAAAATGAAATACAGCTGCTATCAAGAGTGTTCTCTTATTCATGGCTGGTTTCTTTATTGGGTTTTTGGTTGAGAAATGCGTCGCTTGTCAAAGCCGATAATCCGATTTCGGATGGCATCGTTTTTGTTTTTCACCTTGCTGGATGCGTACGAGAATTATAAAGGTTCAAGCGATCCTTGCCTTACTTAATAGCTTTCAGGAGCTGCATCTCGAAATATGGTAAGCCTGAGTAATTATTGTATTTATATCTAATTTCATCAAGTCCAGCGGCGCAGTTTATGAAGCTAGTTTATGCACGTTTGTATTAAGATTTGACTGAGACACTGATCTGACCTAGTATGAGGTTTGATATAAGCTTAAGCTTACAAAACTTTAAAAAACCTTTAGTCGATATTAATTCACCGTAAATAGAAAGGAAAAACTTTCCGAAGAATATTTAGTTATAATTTTGGCTGTAGAAACACCTGTAGAAAGAAAGCTTTTAGCGATTTTCTTGTCGTGAGTTCATAAAAAAAGCAAACACCGGGAAACAGGCGGCTTAAAACATAAACTTAATCTTTAAGCTTACTAGTAAAGACTTGAGGATTCTTAGAGACACTTAAATACTCATTTGTTTTCGTGAATGAAAATTGTTGTCTCTGTAAATGTTCTACAGAATTACATTTCTTTATTGATTGTTGGTAGTCTCAAAAGTGTTTTTTTCATCGCTTTGCCGTTTGTTTTTAGGCGTTCATAAACATCGCTTGCAGGAGTACTCAAAATGCCAAGCGTATCAAACGCTTTTTAAGATTACACATCGTTATAAAACCATTAAGAAAAAATAGACTCAATAAATTCTTTATCACGTTGAAGCGTAACTCTTTTAAAATTTCTTCGCAAATTTGGCGCTTGTCAAAAGTTAGAACCGACTGGCCGTAGAGTATGTGGTTCCTGGTCCGCATAAAAGTCATTAACTTGAATATCTTACCCGAATCTTCATGTAAAGAGCTGAAATACTCCCTGAAGATAGCTTTTATGTTCCTGTCGATAATCCTGAAGTTTCAAGTTCCAGACATAAATATTTTGCTTGGAATTCGAAAAAAGGCGACCGTTTTCGATGGTCCTTGGTCCGCGAACCTGGTCCTTGGTCCGCGTCTCAGGTAAGCAGCACGATAAAAACGTAAAAATGTTATAGTTTCCACACGAAAACATGATTTTCACAGTATTTCTTGTATTTTTTTCTTTTCTTGATGCAATTAAGCTAAAGTTTTTTTCGGAAGATGTTGTGAGCATAAAATAATCTGCTCTTCTTTCAAAGACTTCAGACAACAGTCTCCTCGAGTCTCCCACACGAGCGTCGACGAGCGGTTTTTAGCGTGGTCGAAAATAATTACCAAAAACTCTGTATGTACTCGAGGTATTAAAAAAGAGAACTTGTAGACATGTATAGGGACGACTTTCAAAACATTCTTCGAAAACAAAGGCCGTCGCTTTTAACTTTGGGAAGTTTTATTCAACCAAGGTCATAGGACGCGGACCAAGGACCACTAAGGGACGGTTTATTATTTATGAGGATGACCGGATTTGGAAAAAAATAATAGCTTTCCTCTTTCTTTCTAAAGCCCGCCCAAAAGGCATTTTGTTTTTTCGTAGCCCGTTCAGTATTTAGGGTCAAATTTTTCAAAGCCCGTTCAAATTGAACTGAGTACCTTGTGAAAATCATTCAATGTTTATTTACGACTAGAGCAACTAGTGCATGTTCGGATCAAGTACACAACTGTTCGCCGTTCGAGTCAGCAAACGGCTATCAAAGGAGTTCAGCGATTACAAACGATAATTTATTAACATCTGTGAAAAGTGCACGTTAACAAATGCCATCCAGCTTGAGGCATTTCATCGTTTGCCAAATAAGTGAAAAAGTCCTAAATATATCTTTGAACACGGATATATAACCGTTCGTATTAAATGACTTGCAAGAGGCGTTTGGAGTTTTCCAACCTCTCCAAAGAGAACTTCTTGTGGAGTAACGTTTCCCTTGAAAGTTTTCGACATTTTGTTAAAGGAATAAGTTTCCACAAACATGTTTTTAAACACGTTCGCGAGACGTTCACGAGGACATTCAAAACTTTGTTCCAGGTCTCTGTTGCTGCGGCAAGACATGGGAAGACTGGTAACTAATGTCCACAGGGCATGAAAAAATGAAACGGATTTATACGATTTATACTGTGGTGTTTCATATTAGGTTCTGTTATAGCGCCCGAATTAATTTTTTTAAAAAGTCAACTGTTTGCAAACTCAATCAAAACCATAAAATTCCTCTTCATCTGAATCGCTTTGAAAGACAAACCATATCTTTTCTCTTTCATCGATGCTATAACGTTCCCGTTCGCGTGATGAAGTCGCGATCGTGTCTTGGTCTGAGTCAGGCCCACTTAACAATTCTGCAAGGACAATATCCTCCTCACTTTCATCGTCCCCTGAGATGTCAATTTCCTCGTTGTCATCTTCCGTTCCACATTCCTTCGTCTCCTCGTCAGTAAACTCATTCGTATCTTCCTGTTGACCATGGTTTCCGAGAAGCACATGCAACGAGACTCTCCGTATCTTTTCAGCTTTGGTGCCGCTGCATACGAGTTTGTAATGTTTAAGGTATTTATTCAGCTCAGATACAAGCAATTTTTTAAATCTCCAGACTCTACGAGATCGCGCCAGGCATATTCTTCAAACGTTTTGGACATCATTTACGTTCATTTTACGCTTTTGTTCTGCGCGCCCCCTTGTTCTAATGCCGCTTTGTATTTTAAGATCTTCTAAATGGGCAATGTATGCCTTGATCAAGTGCGGCTCCACGGCTAATTTCTCCGAAAACTGCTGGAGCTCTTCTTCCGTTGTCAACATGCCGTCACTAAACATTTTCTTTATGTTTGCACGTGGCTGAAAATCATCGGGCACTCGAGGCTGCCCGTTTTCTGTGGTAGTTGGTGTGTCATTGACCGATTTAAAATGGGTAGGATTTTCAGGATCTGGCACAGGCCGGGGAATACTTTTCATGGGCACTGGACTTGTCCATCCTTTGTTAGAACAAAATGAACAACGTTCAGTGATGGCTGTAGAAAAGTCACCGTACAAGTACTCCATAAAGAGCTCACCAATTTTGTAATGGGAATCGATGAATCGTAGAATTTTTTTAATTTACGCACTTCCAGGGACACACGATTTCTTATTCTGAGTCGCAGATTGGTATTCCTTAAGATTACTTTTGTTGAAAAAAAAGTTGTCAGCTTCATTTTTTTCAGCAAGGAGAGCACTGTGGTGCGTGCAGAAAAAATATTTTCAATTCAGTAGGAGTTGCAACTTGAGATCCTCGATCAAAACATCTTGTTTTTTTGTGTACAGTCTGGCGGAGTCCGAAGATTTAATGTTCCAACCGTTGGAGTTCACTTTGAGTAAAATCCTTGTACATGCATCATTTGAAAGTCTAATTTGATTACAAGCTCTGAAATGTCAAGGAATATAAACAACTATAAAAGAGCAGCTCACAAAGTACATTTGTGTCATTCCGTGGCCTGTCAAAATTCTCGAGTGTTCGATCGCAAAACGCGAGCTTTTTCTTGCGGGTATATCCCTGCATTACCAAAAATATTGTAGCAATATTTATTTGATATGAAAGTACGACAATTTACCGGGTGAATTTTCAACGACGAATACAGTTCCGCTGTTTTTTGTTCTCATCAAACGACTGCCGCGTTTCTACCACAGTTTTAGTTTATGTTGATTTTTTTTAAAGCCTGGTCTCTTTGTTCAAGAAAAAAACACAAAGCCCGTCGCCACGGCAAGAAAAATTTCCAAAGCCCGTTCGGTTTTTTCCCGACCCGGTCATTCCCATAAATAATGAACCGTCCCTAAGCGAAATTTGGTGATATTTTTTAAGAGTCGCTAAAACAAAAATTCAGAGTCTACAGCAATATGCTTCCAACAGCAGAAAAAAGTTGATCTGAAAACCTGTTCTGCAAAAAGGCAAGTCTTCCCGTTGCGTTTTAGTTATTCGCAGGCTAAGTAAACATGACCACGTAATTTACGGTGCCGCAAAAATCCAAACTTCAAGAAAGACAAATTAACCTACCTGTCAACAAACTTTAATTTCGCGTCTTCACCCGCAGCAAGAAGGCTGAAACTTCGTCGTATGAAAGAATGCTAATCAGTAAATCATGATATCTTTCATTATTCAACGTATTTTTTTTCTTGACGAAATATTTTATCATTTTCGGAGAAGACGCGGACCAAGGGCATCGGGGACTTGCGCAGACCAAGGACCACATACTGTATAGGTGATTTTGGACATTTTTTGAACGGTTTCGCTGATTAAAAGTCCACGCGTTCTTCGATGGTCCTGAGTATTGAATGAATGCAATTTGTATAGGTAATAGCATGATTTGTAGTGATATTTGGCATAAATACCACGAGTGATATTTCGAAATTGTTATACGTAATTTCACGAGCCGTTAGGCGAGTGAAATTTGAGACAATTTTGAAATATCCCGAGTGGTATTTATGCCAAATATCACTACAAATCATGCTATTATTTGTTTATACCACTACCCGCAAAAAGGTTGTAATTTTCACATGTAGGTATTTCAAATTAAGCTGAAATACCACTGCTCTAAGCCAATCAAATTGCAGAAATTTCTCATGTAGTTGTGTAAGCCTTGAAAAATTGTGAAATACTGCATTTTGTACGAGGTCTGTATGATAAAAAAAGCGCCTCATAGTACTGTTTCTCCTCAGATGTGGTGTATAAAATAAATAAATAAATAAATAAATAAATGGTTTGCACGCACCCAGATTTATTGGCAAGAATTTGTAAACTTGGCGAACGCAAAAAATTCGGCCTGATTTGTTTTCCAAGAATTTGTTTTCCACGCCTTATCTACTGTGATCAAGAGCCATTATTGCTCATAAATGTGACCGAAGACTATTTTTTGGTTGTACATATAAGGCTATATCAACTCGATACAAGGTTTGTTTCACTCCAAAATCACTTAGCTTTTCCCTCAAAAGTCACATGAATGTGCCCTTACGTTAACTGATTTGTGGAATACAAAATTATTGTTTGATTTAAGTTATAAATTTATCAATGGGAGCTTCGCTTTTAGCTGTGGCTAAATATATATATTAAATTTATCCTTTGATTTAAGTTATAAATTTATCAATGGGAGCTTCGCTTTTAGCTGTAGCTAAATCTATATATTAGATCTTACTTTTGCGTCTGCTGAGAAGAAACTTAAAGTATGACCATTCACTGCATTCAAACAGAATCTTATTCTTTAACTGTTGTGAGCGTCATAATCTTATGGCAGTTCAATAAATCGAGATACGTGTTTTTCTCCTCTTGTAGCGTTTCCTGACAGATGAGACAAGAAATCACTCGTGCACACAAAGGATGGGCGCTTGACAACGTTGCTCTTGCCAACGACGTCACTAATATGATGAAGGAGGATGTATCGTATGTCCCTGCCGAAGGAGTTTACGTTCATGGCTTGTTTCTGGATGGCGCTGGCTGGGATCGAAGGAATTACAGGCTCATGGAACCCGCGCCTAAGGTTCTTTTTACCGCGCTGCCTGTGGTTCACGTTTACGCGGTTAATACGGCCGCTATGGCAAAAGACTCGAAAGATAACAAAGATGCGCTGAAGTTTTATGAGTGTCCTGTGTATAAGAAACCAAGGCGCAGACTTGACCTACATATTCTGTTTAAATCTCAAGACCTCGCAACATCCCGATCACTGGATTTTGCGTGGTGTGGCGCTTTTATGCGACACAAAGTAGCGATCTTTTTGAAGTGTGACATTTTTGTTTGTTTTTCTCTTATCTGTAAAACTTTCGTGTACATTTTTCACTAATAAGGAATCTGGTTCTGTCTCAGTGTGACACTGAATTTCGTTTTTATGGGAGCTCGTTTCCATACAAAAATCTAGTTCCTTTGACCGTCTTTTGTATATCGTGGTCCAAAAAATAGAATGATGCCCTTCTTACCTTCATTTCTTTTTCCGGAACAGAAAAGCATTTTTGTCCTCTCCCAAAACAAAAAGTAGCTGATCGCAGGTTTAACTTAGTGGTGGATGCAAGGAAAAACCAAACAGAAAATGCATTTATTTTGGGGTACTAAGTTGTTCTATAAAGTTTTGCGAGTTATATTTTTATTGAAAACTTGGAAATTTAATTTCTTAACGTAACGTATTTGACGAATTTATTTTTGTGTAACAACGAACTAGCGGCCAGTACTTGCGGGATTTCACTAATTTTATTTTTTTACTTACTTGAGGATTTACTTGCCTGGCATTTGAAGTGGTAAGGGAAATACTCAGGCGGTGTGCGCACTACGATCGCTAAGCATCATGGGCGGTATTCAAAATCTGATCATTTGTGTCAAGATGGCGTGGAGTGAACGTCTCGACTGCGGAGTGAATATTCGTTAATTACGCTGTAGATATATACGATTTTGCTTTGAATCTCTTCCGAAAGCTGTTGAAAGAGAAATTCTGTCCAATTCTCAGGGAAAAAACAGTCTCATTCCGTTGATAAGTGTATTCTGGTGTATTTTGTTCGTAATCACTTGCATCCTGTTTGCAACTGACCGAGAAAAGTCGGCACAGAAACGCTTTGTTCAATGCTTCAATCATGAAAAGTACTGGAGGTAAGACCCGCGGTTCGCCGAAAATTGTGAATTCACCGTGAAATCAGTACAACTAGTGCTAAGAGGTACTGATATGCATAGCTGTGATATACTCATAAAATACGAGGAGCTTCAGAATACCCGGCCACGGTATTTAAACACAGTGAGCTTACTTTGCTTTGTCATTCAGCATGGCAAGATGTTCACTTGCTAGCTGTAATAAGAGAATCGAAGTTAAGGGGGTCATCTTTTCAAGGACTTGTTTCTCTTTTGGTACCAAGTCTGCATTTCGTTTTGCTTAACATCTGTAATTTTGTCATCACATGAAGACAAGTAAATAAAGTACAGAGTATTTGTGTGCAATGAACTTGTGTCCTCTTTATAGATAATATAACATTGAGCATCTTTATTTGCCCATATATTTTCTATTGGTATGAGTCATAGAATGTCTTATAACTGGATTGAAACTGAAAATGGCATATTTGTGATTACAAAGCCTGATGCAGTCAATAGATTTTAAAAGCTTCAGCCACTATTTGTTTAATGATTGTGTCAGTATGTAAAAACACATGTTATCACATATTTTTTTGGATTATAAAAACTCTTCAAAGTGTGAAATTCATACATGTTTACAAATCTCCTGTAATCAGGGCTGGGGCAACATAGCTTGAGACCCCTTTCCTCTCTCCTCACCCCAATTTTATAATTTAAATATGGCGTCATAGGTCTCATCATACTTACAGTCAACTCTGTTAAACAGACACTGAGGGGACCGTTCCTGAGCGCGTCGCGTTGGCCCGTCGCGTAGTCTTCATTTACGTAACCCCGCACAACTCCAGGGAGACCTTGGAACTAGGTTGTCCGTCAAATAGCTTAATTTTACGCACACTTTACATCTCTTGTAATCACTACTTTCATACAGACCATAATGCACCTTGTTTTCCCCCTCAGAATTTTGCATAACCATTGTTTCCAAAATCTCCAGGGTATTTTTAATACAGTCGTTCCAAGAGAAATCGAAAACAATGGTTATGCCAAGTTTTGGGGGGTAAACAAGGTGCTTTATGGTCTGTGTGAAAATGGTGAATACTTTGCTTTTTCCTGAACTTCTCACATCCCCGTCGACCTCTGTCGGACGGTGACGACGGTGGAGAGACCAGGGACCAGGCAACCTAACCACCGACCTTCCAACCGCTCTCACAGAGTAGACCACCGTTAACCGGCCTTCACGTACGATTTATCACGTTCAACATTTTAAAAAATGTTGAACGTGGATCACTTAGGGTGTGTTGACAGTGTTCCTTTAAGCGAATTCAAAAACAGATTTCTGATCCGAGATTTGCCGGATTTCGCGGTCGAAAGGAACGTGAAATCCGAAATTTGATTCGTGATCTTGGTAACCTTTCGCAAACGCGTGCAATATGCATGACAGCCTGAGCCTCTCAAGAAATGCCATGTTTAATTATGCGATTATACCGTGCAGAATTTTGTGGTCGGCAGTTCCAATAACGACGATGGGGCATAAACAGATCAAGAAAGGAGAGCGTTAAAGTTGAAAATTTACTAAAGGTTGTCGGCTCAGTTTGATCCAGTTTCGTAGCTCGGTTTTTTATGTAACACGATCGAGTGCCTATCGCGTCCACAAGCGAGTTTGTAGAAAGATAGCAGTTATTTGTCCCTTTACTTATTTGTGTTTTTAAGCAATCTTTAGCGACGAATGGTCAGCACATGGATATTTTACTGTACCACTATGAACAATCTTCTAGTGTTTTCAGATGTTTTACGGCAAATGGCAATAGTTAGGAAACTCTACGGGAA
Organism: Porites lutea; assembly: GCF_958299795.1. Taxonomy (NCBI): domain Eukaryota; kingdom Metazoa; phylum Cnidaria; class Anthozoa; order Scleractinia; family Poritidae; genus Porites; species Porites lutea. The sequence goes on along the minus strand of NC_133201.1, from coordinate 49,776,426 downwards.
TACTTCAACTGGGAATACAACTGGGTCACCTGACTAATTTCGAATCCACTGTGAATGGAACAGCGTAGATCACTAATCCGTTAATCTGGATTCGGATTCTTCGGATTTCAAATCCAATGTGAATCCTTTTTCAAAAAGGATTCACCAGATCAAAAATCCGAATTTGGATTTGGCGAAAGGAACGCGAAATCCATTTTAAGATCGAAAATCCATTTTGGATTCACCGAAAGGAACACACCCTTAATTGTGAATGGTGATGTATAGGTGTTCTATACGCGAAAGGTTAACTGAGAAATTGCACAACTGTAATGGTTTCTTTACAACGCATCGCTATCCCCCTTTTAATTGCTAAAATTCCGACAAAGACAAAAAAATTTCGTTTAATTTCCGACAGCGACGTGAAGCATTAATAAACACCGACACGAGACGTTTTAAAATTCAGACGAACGACATGGGAGCCCCCCCCCCCCCCCCCCCCTGGCAGGGCCTCTTCTAAGTCAGGGAGTTTTACTGTACTACTAGGATCCACCTCTGCAATAACTGGTAACCCAAAAGCCCTCTTTACGGACAACTGCTTCATACAGACACCTGATCAAGGCTGTGCTCTAGCAGAGCCCTGTGGCCCCTGGCACCAAACTTTTGCTTTTGGCTGACTAGAAAATCTCAGACTTTTCATACAAATCATATGCTGGGCAGCCTAGATTTTACAGGTTCAGAGAACTGGGCTCCTTTCAATGTTCCTTACAGCACAGCCTTGCTCATTATTACAGACAGCTTGCTTTGTTCCTTGGAAAAAAGCCCTTAAATTTTTCTCTAAATTAAGGTGGACAATTTCTACCCTTAGAACCTGAATTTTAAGAACCTGTTAGGCTAAAATATGCCAGATGAGCCCCCTCTATATAAAAACCTGTTTAGCCTCAAATTTGAGACAGGTTCTTATTTTTGAAATCTATGAAAAAATTCTGTACACTTGAGCAGAGATAAATCAACATTTAGAATCTTCTTTGGAGACAAAGCTGTCTTATCACTCCAACTGCAATGTAAATGACAATGTTTAAATTTAAATACACTCTTCGTTTTTTGTCCATTCTCACATAACTTCTAATTTGGTATGCAGACTTTATATGAGGAATAAGGTGAAACAAAAATACTCTTAGTTACATTTTTTCTTCAGAAAATAAGAACCCATTTAAAAACCTAAATAGCCTTAACTTGTGCTAACTACTATTTATATAAGAATCTGTTTAGGCTTACTTAGTTAATTCAGGTTCTTAGTCTCATGATTTTACTGCCCCATTGTTCCACTTTTTCTATTTCCTTTCCCTGTCACCATTTTTGCAGCCTTGGTTTTCCAATATCAAAAGTACATTCAATGATCAATAAATTTATATTTTAACTAAAGCCACCAAAATATGCAAATTGCTTGATATATATTAAACAGCGTAGACGGGTAAACAGATTGAATGACATCACTTAGTCTGTGTGGCAGGCATTTCAAAGAAAAGGGAAAGTGGGTCTTGGTGCAAGAGAAATGTGAGAGAAGGAGGGAGGGAAATGCCTGCCATACAGGAGACTAGTTGTTTTTTGCATTATAAACATCAACCAGGTGAATGTTGAAATCACTCCCTCCTTCCCGATGCACTCTTCACATTTCTCTTGTGCCCAAAACCCCTTTCCCTTTCCTTTTAAATGCCTGCTACAGAGACTAATCACCACTGAATGAAACAGGGACTAGGCAAGAAACTGACAAAGTCATAACATCCACTCAACAACACACACCAATCTTGGAAATAGATTATGATTTTCTTTTCTCAAGAGTAATGTGCATATTTCTCTGAATAAAAGTAAAGTGCAAGCTTGGTGGATGTTATGAAACTCTTCTTCTACACTGCACTATTCTTGCAAATTCTCCCAAAAACCATTTTTCATAAAGGATGGCTGGTTTCAAAATGCACAGGGTTTAACTGTATAATCAAACTTATCATTTAATTCAATACCTGAAATTCTTTATACCTGCATAAAGGGAATCACATGTATGACTGCAATTTTATTATGCTTTTTTTAGTCCTATTACAAAAACAGACATTCCAACATCAGAGTACTCATCAGCCTATTTATATACCAATTTCGAACATTTTATGCTCACCTAATGCTATTGTTTGGAGGAACCAGTCGCCGCTGCCCCGCTATTTTGTGATCAGCTTGTGATTACAACAGTAACACTCCCACTAACATGTCACATTGGTCTTCGCGAGGCTACATTTTCCCATGAAAACATGCCGGTTTCAATTCGGAAAAAGTATCACAAAATGTGGGGCGCGTTGGGGAGCGATAAAAAATTAGCGTAGAACAAGGTTTGTAGAAACACTTAAAAGTATCTTCTACTTTCGACAGGCAATATAATGGAAATTATAGCTTCTTAAAAACCGGGTTCAAATTTCATGCTCTTACAGGAGGAATCTTCGGGCTCCACGTTTTAGATTGAAATGAGGAATATTGATTTGTTTTTCTTCACAGAAAAAATCTAAACAAATATTAGCTTATGAAATCGAAAAAACGATCTAAGGAAAGAACTGTATCTATTGAAAAATAAAGCATATAACCTGCGAAATTTCTCGACCTTCGCCGCCATCTTGAAAATTTTGAATCCACAATGCATCGCAATCGTGGTGCGCACACCACCTGGGAAATACTTAAAGGGTGTTCGGATATGTTACAACATATTCAGTTAGCATTAGATGCTTGAATTGTAAACCAAAGTGAGTGAATTAATTTATTTAAAATACAGTGTGAATGCAAAATAAGGAAGTAAAGAAAAAAAGCTTGCATTGAAATTAAAATTGTCCAAAGTAACATGTTATGTATGGCTATAGCGACTCCAAACGGACGGACGTTCAGTAGGTCAGGGTTCGTACAGAGTCTTGAATTCTTGTTTGCCCAGCAATTTTCCAGACCCGGAAAAGTTTGGAAAATGGAGATAAAGTCTGAACAAATGGTAAAAAGCGTTGACGTTATTTTTTTCAAAGCTATAACAAGTGCTTTAAAGGTGAATTTTTATTTTTCATTTTGGTCAAATCTTATTCAATCTCGCCAGTTTGTTTGCAGCGCACCTGAAAAAAGCGGTGTTTCTTTGTTTTTAAGGTCTCTACTGATCACCTATCTGATAACCTTGAGTCTGAAAAAAGAAATATAATTGTTTTGGGAAAAAGTCCGGAAAACGTCTTGGAGTTTGGATCCAAAAATCTGTACGAATCCCGGTAGGTAGACTGCTTGCAGTCCGCCTTTCTCTTTAAATTCCGTCGAATTCTTATCCCAGCAGGACGTTTTTCAAATTCCACACCTTCCATTGCTTTTTGTTGGCTATACTGTGCAGGACGCTGTTGCCTGATTGTCGTATGGGCTCCCATTCTCGTTCCCAGAGCCCGTCGTATCTTGGTCACGTGTCGGTTACAAATTAAGCCGAGTGGCTCTGGGAACGAGAATGATGGGCTCCGCGAATGTAGGGAACAAGTAACACAGACATACTATCACAACCAATCAAAACGCAGTTGTTTTTCATACCTGTCGAAACTAATCGTCACTAACCCTATTTGATTCGCAAAGGAGTAACGCGAGCCGCAGCTGTTGAATCTGGTATATATCTCTCTAGGCAAACTTGGTCGGTTGCTTTTGAGGCCGTTCGCTTTTGACCATAACTTTCAATGGCAGATAACTTTTGTCGTTGTTATTTTTATTTATTTATGTATTTATGAAACAGAAAATTGAAGCGATTAATTTTGATCCATCAGCTTCCAAATATTTCGATCGATTTAGCTCTTGAAGAGCTGGATTGATGGAAGAGACAATTTGTATTGCTTCTCACTTCGCAGACGATTGTGTAGGCCATATGCTCTTCCAATGCGAGGAAATGCCCTTTAGCTGAGGCTTTTTACTATCAAAAATCTATCCTCAATCAAGATTTCATGTTACGCTAGTGTTTTTACGAGAATATGATTTAAGTGAAATATTTTTGGTGCTGTCCCTACCAGGTTCGAGTACTGGCTCGGTTAGGTTTTATTTTTATGTTTTTTTCGGCATTTTTCCCTATTTTTTACTGTTGGCTTTTTCCTTTACTCCCTTTTCTCCTGCTCTACCTTTTCCTAAGCTTCCCGTGTTCTACGAGACGGATATTTTTGAGTCCAATAGAAATATTTTCCGGTTTTCATCGGCCCACGATATTCACTCAGTTCTCAGACTCGAATCTGCTGCCATGTTCAAAGCCAAACCGCGGTTATCTGGATGAGTGGCTTTGATGGGTGTATTCGCATAATTAAAAAATGCTATGAAACTTTACCATGATGTCTGAACAGTTAAATTTATGCCTTTAACATGTCAATTCTGGTAGCTGAGTTTTTGAGTCTGTGGTTGCGTTAGACAGAACTCTAGGGTTCTCAATTCTCTGTTCAAGATTTCATTTTTACTGCCATGTTTTACAAGAATAATGCAACAGTGACATGCAGCGGCGGTACTATAGTGCCAAAGGGTTTTTTTTGTTATACCTCTATTTTTTTTTTTTTCGCAGACCGCGTGAAAAGGTTTAAATTCCTTTTTTGTTTTTTGTCTTTTTTTTCTGAACGTCTATATGTCTTTCCGCGGTGTTTTTCAAAAACCTTTCAAAACCTTTGAAGGTGTCAATCACACATCAAGAATCGACAATGAGTTCATGTTAAATCATGGCTGACAAGAGAGCGAAGACACAAACTGAGCAGTTTGGTGGTAAGCACACATTGGGAATTTGGGTCTCAAATTTTCCTGAAGTTTATTTAACTTTAAAGCTTAAAATTAACTGTTAAAATCGATCTAACGCAATTACTCATTCAATGTTTATCACCTGTCGTTTTAACACTCGACACCGCGTATTGAAGTGAATTACTGTGCTGAAGGTTTTAATAGTTTATTATAAATTTGCAAAATTAAAAACTCCATGTAACCCAAGGAAGAAACAATAGGCGAAAAGATTACAATAAATGAAGGTATTACAGATCAAACAGAGTCATGGCGGAATAGCAGTTGTATTAAGACCTTATTGGCCACAGAGAAGCAGCGTTTTAATCCAAAATTCGCCGATTTGCAAGTTGCAATAAAAGAGGAATAGTTGGCGCTTTGCCGAGAGATCCGCCCAAGGAAGGAACTTCTCACGACTGCTGATCTTGTAACTCTACTGTATCAGGTATGAAATAAATTCATTAACTACGTACGTGTTCCGGTAAAGACATTTCAAGGGGTATCATCAGGAGAAACCTCCCAAGTTTTACACGTCAATACGCTAGAACTTTTGTTTTTAGGGGCACTAGCTGATGTACAACATGATCCCTGAATAACAACTGAAGAAATTCATTGATCCTTTTTCTAATATCCCGGGTGAACTATGACCATAGGTCTGTGACTTGTTTATTTTTTCTCAAACCAAACGGTATGTCTCCAATTTTTTAACTTCGCCAGACGCTTTCAAGTTTCAGTCCACTTTCTTCCTATCTCCCTTTTGTAAAAATTTTGCATATAGTTACCTGCTAGTATCAGTAAATATAAACACTTCCGATAGATTTCCAAGTAGTAAGAGATCTTTGCAATACTGCCCCTTTAACTGTCACGTGCTCTGACAGAAGTGGAAGACAATCTTAAGTTGTCGACTCGAAGATTATATAATTTAGAAATTCAATATATTGGCTACAGGTTTACCTACAAAGAATTTAATTTACACTACTAACAAAGATTGGTCGAATTGCAAATATCATGCTGCAAAGACCGTCAGGTTCATTCATAGTCGGATTTTTTCTTTGGTCTTTGAGACACTGTTTTATCATCAGATTGCGTTAATATCTGTGCGGCAAAGACCGGGGATATCCTACGATACAGTCGTCGCTCATCGTTGCCTGCTGTTAGGACTAAAACTGGGACTAATTCAATCAGGTAATTCATTGCATTGTAAAAGAAGGAAATCGTTTTTGGTTTCATACGGAACTCGGCTTATAAATAGAGCGACCCCTAAAACAAAGGTGAAAAACATTAGAGCTTCAGACTTACATAATTTCCAGTGAATATTTTCAAATCAATGCTTGTAATGTAAGTGATATCAATTCCTCGGATTTCTGGGAGGCGACGCAATTGTGATTCATAATAAATCCTTACTGTCAAAGTTTTAATTACTATTTTTGCCATTACCTGTCACGTATACTAACTGAAAACTAGGTTTAAATATTCAGGTTTTCTGAAGGAAGAAATAGTTTGAAGAGCAGTTTGTAGATTGTCAAGTAGTCTTTTTGTATATACAAAATATTTTTATCACTATGATTATTCCCTAAAGATTTTCAGTCTACTTTGTTTGATTTAAATGACATCGAAGTGTCGCAACCAGGACCAAAATGTGCTGAAACAAGAAATCAACTGAATTAAAAAGCTTTTCGATCTCAGCGAGAACTTACCCACAATATAACGAGTGCTGTTCCAAATAAGCAAACACGTAATCAAGAAATTACCCGAGTCAAAAAACAGCTGAAAAAAAGGCACTAAAAATACTAAATTTTAACTGCAAGACGAGGTTAGTGCATACGAACATATGGACACGACCGTTCAAATTTAATTCTTGGTAATCAAAAAGGACCCCGCCAGATAATTTGTAACCGTGGTAAGTTTCAAGGTTTTTAAGGTTTTAAGCATGAAGGAAGTACGATACTGTACATGACAGCCAAATTTAAAGCTGATCTCAACACCAGTGTCCATCCTGAAATCTTCACGCATCCCAGACAAGAGAAAGCATTGGGTTGCTCTTAAAATATGTGTTTGCTTTCTGGAGATTGTTTATCGGATTTTTCGGTCTGTTTGGGCCTCGGAGCCGCCGAAGTGTACATCGATGTACAGCCTTAGTCCGCAGTATAATGAAGGTTAAGACGTATGGCAAAACCACCTGCCCAAAGCGCTTCAAAACGACATTGGAACTGTAGCTAATTATGTATTTCCTTTCATCATTTCTCCAAAATAAGCACAGATAAAGTGAATTTGTTTCGAAATAATACTGTCCCCATATGAATCTTCTAAATCGTTTCGTTACGTAATATTCTTTAATGAGCGCTTACAGTGTGTTTGAGGCCCCCTTTGGCAAAAGCATCAGAGTAGGTATTCCTTCCAAGAACCTCGCCTTCTTTTCGTTGGCTTTCTATAGAGTGTTTTCACTCACGTGGCTTGCATCTATGCAAATGTTTTGGAACAAAAGAAATCATTTGCATAAGAAAAGAGTTCATCTCCCACAGGATTGGTTTGGGACACCAACATGGCCGCCGTTTCATTGTTTTGGGACACCAATATGGCCGACGTGACGTCATGTGAAGACACTCTATTGTTCGGCTCTTCTATGCATATACAAAATAACACGTTATTCACCCTAATGTACTCTCAGAGTTTGCACTCACTCATACCCTTTTAAAGTTCTCGTCAAAAGACAGCATAAACATTATGCAAAACCATAAGAATATTAAGAAATTTGTTCATGGCGTGCAATATTATTGGCTTTCAAGACGGCTTTTCCTGATCTGAGGTTATAATTTTTACCGTTCTTGCCTTAAAAGACGGCAGCACGATGGCATTGCAGAGGTAAACCAACTTTACAATGTACTTCGGATTTGAATTTGGCCGTGCAGAAAAGTATGGGTATTTAAACTAAACGAAGTGATATGTGCATTGAATTCCAGTGTTAGCTCATAATAATCTTGTTAAATGAGGCGAAATAGTACAAAAGGCTAATTGTTTTTCTGTTTCGATTTTAAACGCCACACCACTAGATCATCAGCATCATGAGAGGCAACTTTTCGATGAAAATCAGGGGACTTCAGCCTGATCCACACTCAGTAGAATTCATAACTTACGCGTATCAATTTTCTGAGTTACTTGGTATTTGATATAGGCAACGCTTTCCAAAATATTTCGTGTCTTTTCAAAATAGCGTAGGCTAAATAGGCTTCCATTGCTTTAACTGAGACCTCAGAGGAGTAACATTCACCAAAATAACACGGACCATAACTTTTTAAATAAGTTACGGATGAAGAAAAAGTTGCTTTCGAAACAAGAAAAACCTTGGGGTTTTTTAACGGACTGGTAAAATTGTTAAAAAAAAAATGTTACTTTTTTCACAGACACTAAAATGAAACCCTGAATATATGAAAATACACCTAATTGCAATAACGTTGTAGTAAGAAAACGAAAAAAAGAAAAAAGCCAACTAGGAGTTAATTAGGTTAATTAAGCCACATTCTCAAGGTGGATTCATTTGCAGCTAATGCATTTTCCCTCTGGAATTTTCTAAATTGTTTTTCAGCTTTAAAACAATAGCAAATTCCAAAAGGCAAATATGACGTCCATGTGCGGATGCTGCCTATGAATTTGTTGGGCTTATTACCCCAATTAATTCCTAGTTGGCTTTTTCCCTTTTTCGTTTTTCTAAGACAACTTTATTGCGATTAGGTGTATGTCAAATGAACAAACAAAATGGCTTTTATACAGTATATACTACCTAATAATGAAGCCAACTGGTCATAGATAAATAATGAATAAATAAAAATCCGAGCTGCAGGAATTCTGCAGCCTTTGATTACCCATGGTGCAGTTTTTCTTCAATCTTTAATGAGAAATGCTGAAGAAAATCAGTATCCTTTAATAACGCATGCTACAGAATTTCTGTTGCCTTTGATCAGCCTTGCTGCAGAAATTCTTCGGCCTTTAAAAATAACTCGTTTGGCAGAATTTCCGCGGCCTTTAATAACCCGACCAGCAGAAATTCCGCAGCTTTTGATAACAGATGGTGCAGAAATTTTGCAGCCTTTGATTGACTCATGCTCCAGAATGTCTGCAGAATTTCTCTCCTATAAAGTAAGTATTAAGAGCGCCGGTCAGGAAAAATCGACCAAAATCTTAATTTCGTGGCAAGAGTTGAAAAATCAGTTTCTTTCATTTTTTGTTCATAGATAGCTTTTAGGTAGATAATTCAAGAATGAGGGATAGGTTTTCACGATAACAAAAACTTAAGTTCGTTACTCATTTTCGACGGCAATGTTTAACATGTGGTATAACTCCAGATTCTCTTAATGCTATTTAAATCACACATTTAGACATTCATTTAAAACATACCTGGGAATTGGCTTGGGTTATTGAACGTAATCTCCGTAAGACACCATCGAAGTTCAGGAATTTTCATGGTAGGCCGGCGGTAATTGTGTAAACACTTCCACTTTCGAACGCACAAAAGTAGATATCTACAGCCTAAAGGCTCATTTTTTTGTACTTCTTGTAGGTTTTCCCATTGCAAAATTTCTTTTTTCAATCAAAGAGTGGGGTAAAAAGGTGAAACTGGGTCAATTTTAGCCATTTTGAAACGCTGAACCCTACCAGACGGCGACTCTGCGTGACAAGCTAATCCGTGACTGCACGTGACATAACGTACGTTTGGAGAGACGAAGCCGTTAAAATGACAGTCACGGAATCACGGTAGTAACGCAACGCAATTCTTGAAAGAGTAACATTTTCGATCCCGACAGTATTTTGAAGAAGAAAAAGTCAAACGCGCTTTTTCTGGCACTCACTGTTTATCGAAAAATATGGACTTTGACAATGGTAATTCGCTAAGGATGACGGAACAGGAAGATATCTCGTCTTCTTACTTTACGATCGAGGAAACTTGGAGCCGTTAAATAAGTTATTTTGGTCACGCTTCACTATTTTTACCGAACTTTGCTGCTTTCGTTTGGAGGCTGCCTAATGGAACCCAAGCCAATTCTCAGGTATGCTTTAGATGAGTGTCTAAATGTGTGAATAAACGAGGACCGGGAAAATTTGGAGGTATACCACATGAAGAAAAATGCCGCACAAAACAACTACTAAATTAAAGTTTTTGTCACCGTAAAAACCTGTTCTTCGTTTCTGAATTATGTTAGTTCAACAAGTCTTGATATTTCTTTGAACGTAGCTTCTAGTGAAAGAAGAAGAGTTGTTCTATTGATGGAAAGTGTCCAAATTTCTCCTTGCGGCCTTATTCGCGAACGCGAGAAGAGTTGATGTTAGCAAATTTCGGGTTGAAAATACGGCCATTTTGAGACTCCGACCGCGAAAACTGATATTCTTACTTTTTTCGAAAATAAAAGGCTTTTTGCGAGAACAACGTACATCAGATTACTTATCTACCTAAACGCTATTTATGGACAAAAAATGAAGGCAATCGATTTTTCAACCCTTGCCACTCGATGGTCGATATTTCCTGACCGTCGCTCTTAAGATTTCTAAATCTAGTTGTTTGATTTAAATGACGAGAGAAGTCTGTCACCCAGGACTGAAATATGCTACAATAAGAAATCAACTTAATTAAAACACTTCTCTGTCTCACAGAGAACGTTGTATGTAAAAATATAGAGTGTTACAGTGATTTAAACCTCGTAAGAGTTGGTTTTACATAGAAAGAAGTCTTCATGCATATAATAGAGTCATTTTCAAGAAAATGATTTACATTTAAAAACAAGTTTACCTCCAGCCTCGCTTTCACTCAAGGCAAGGAGGATACTCAGTATTATTCAATCTATTGAAAAACTGTTCAATAAATCTACAGAGGACGAAATGGCTTCCAATGAGATAATCCTTTGTGGACTACCAAGCTGGATTGGAACACAGAGGAACGACACGGTTGCCTTCATAAACAACATTCTACTCGCTGTTGTCAATGGATCTTCTGCCATCTTTGCATTCTTTAGTAACCTAGCCGTCATTGTTACAATCATCAAGACCCCCTCCTTACAGAAGCCATGCAACATTTTGCTGTGCAGCCTGGCCATCGCAGATTGTCTTACTGGAGTTGCTGCTCAGCCCATGTTTATCGTGTGGCGTTTTTTTCTTCAAAGAGCCCAGCAGTCATGTCTACATCTAGTTCTGGTGTTTGACGTGTATTACACTATCTATTTCATTACCGTTGGTTTATCTTTCGTCAGCATTGTTATCATCAGTTTTGATCGCCTATTCGCGTTGTCTAGACCTTTGGTGTATATAGCTGAGGCGTCTAAATCAGGTGAAGTTATTATCAGTTATCAGAAATATTAGGGAGCTTAAGCAACGACGACGACGAAGACGAAAACGACAACGTCAAAAAACAATTGGAATTTTGAGCAACACTACAGCTTTGTACGTGTATCACCCTTTTAGTACATTTTTTTGACGTTCACTGAACGACTTCAAAGTGAACCTTCTTAGACGGCATTATATGGGGGACGTGAATATACTACGACGAATTTTCTCTTTTTGAACCTGGGTGAAGTCCTTAAAAATTAACTCTAGGAGAAATCGATTTCTGCAAAATCGAAAAGGTCCAATAGACGCGACAAAGTTTAAAAGGGCGCAAATTCATCTTTTTAAAAGACGTTCTCACTGCATTCGTCGTTGCTTAGGCTCCCTATTAGCAGCATCACGCCCAAATGACTCTCAATAAATCCTTCTAAATTGACCTCGAACCATAACGTTTTAATTCAATTCAAATTTTGAAGGATTTGCTAGACTCATCATAGCTTAGCCGTACCATTAGTCCACCGCCAAAAAACTGCAGGGAAATCCCATCATCACTTCTTTAAACAGACAATGAACTGACAGTAAGAAATCCTCGTTAGGAAACCTTTTTATCAATTTTTATAAGCTTTTGATAGATTTCTTACTAGACTGAAGCGTTTCTAATACTAATGTCTGAAGAGGACTGTTTCTACCAATCGAGATATTGGCCACCAAATTTCTTGCCCTAATTGGTTTTTGTGTTACTAGCTTTGCATAACTATCAATTTTTATTTTCCTTTCTTTTGCCTGATGTTGTTCTACACCGACGTGACGTCTAAATTTGTCCCAGCCGCCTGATTGGCTCAGTTGGGAGAGCGCCGGTCTGCTGAGCGGGAGGTCACGGGCTCGAACCCCGGTCGGACCAACACTCAGGGTCTTTAAATAAATGAGAAGAAAGTGCTGCCTTTGCGATGACATCTGCAAATGGTTAGACTTTCTAGTAATCTCGGATAAGGACGAAAAACCGTAGATCCCGTCTCACAGCAGTTACACTTATCTGGTCCATGTGGGACGTAAAAGAACCCACACCACTGTTCGAAAAGAGTGGGGGACGTAGACCCCGGTGTTGTGGTCAACCTTCACACATCACATCATTCACATCATGGGTTGCAATTGGGTGGGTACGATAAGCTCATAAATGGACTGAGAGCGGCTGCCAGTAGCGCCTTTGTGTGCTGACGTCCGAGCTTACTGTTCACATGTTAAAAATGTATTGTAAAGAGGGCTCGTATGTTGTCCTCTCATCCACGTCTCTTCATTCGTTCCTCGTTTGTTTGCTAATGGCCCTACACTCAGAGCTTAAATAAGGCTTTTTTCACACCACACCGGATAACCTTTCGTGCCGACACAAAAAGTTATCTTGTATTATGGATTGCAAAGGCACAAAACTCACATTGCACCAGAGTGTGACGCAAAAACTATCCGATATGTGACGCTACACTTTCGAGATCGGCGCGGCGAAGCTTTGCTCCGTTACAAAAATCGCACCGAAATCACCGTTCTCATGTGTGAACAAGAGCCCTACCCGGTATGGTTTTCGTTTGAGCGCTAAAACTATCCGGGATAGTGTTAACATAGCCTGTCTAAACTAATTCATGGCATTGTTGCAGGAGTACTAAAATTTACTGTCTTCTCGACCATTTTGTGGCTGCTGGTGACAATCTTATTTCAGTTTGTTTTGAATACTCGGCAAAGCCTCGTTCTCCTCCATATTTATGGTGTGGTGTTTGTGATACTTCCTCCTGTCAATTATATGAGAGTTCTGTTCTTTATTCGTCGTCATAACGCCCCTCTGGCTGTGGCTGTTCCGTCTCAGATGACAACAGTATTTCAGCGCGAGAAGAAGGTAGCACTTGACATGTGCATTATCATCGTCTTGCTTTTCGCTTCTATCTCGCCAGCTGCGTCCATGGTGTTACTTCAAAACTGATATCCAGGCGTTCACCCTATTCTGCTTCCTTCGAGTTTAACAATGGCGTCCATTCTCTCCTCTTTTAATCCGGTAATTTATTTTGGACGGAATAAGATCATGAGAACTTTTTTGAAATTAATCATGAAACTATAGTGGGGCGGGTTTCGCCAAGCCGAACCGTGGACAGCCCTGAACCGCTTCAAAGCGGTTCTGTGATATATATAGGCTATTTAACGAATCATGTGAATAGAATATAATATTGTTTAGTAAAAAGATATGATATATCTTTTGGACTTGGTATATACTTATTTGGTGAACAATATCAGTAAT
>NC_133201.1:49565575-49758075 GCF_958299795.1 Porites lutea | reverse complement strand
TTAAGCAGCTAGAGTGTATGGACAAGTCCAGAGTGTCTTTTTGATGGACTTGAATGTTTCTTTTGCTAATCAGGAACCAAGAAGAGAGTCACCTTAAGACAACCATGGGTAAGAGCTGAGTTTCTTGGCGATATTTACTTTAGTTGAGTCAGTTTAAGGTGTGTAGATAGCCTTTATTTTAAAACGATAAGTATTAAAGCTACATGAGCTTGTGGGGTCGTTTGCAATAACTAATTACAAGTAAACTAAAAAACTAAAAACTAGGGCTATATACAGACAAAACGTTTGAACTAAATTAGCGCTTACAAATATGAAATTGTGAACATAAATTTAAGTATATACAAAGTCATGTTGCCTAAAATTACAAGTGGATGCAGACGTTATCTTGAAGCTGAATTCATTAAAATTAGCTTGCGATTTAAGTTTAGCCTGAGATCACGATAAGGAATGTTTTTTGTCAGGGCACTACAGTTGTTGGTCACTGCATTCCACGGGACTGAGCCTCTAAACGCGACAGGGTCTTTCATGCAACGCGTGTTGAAGCGTGGAACAATTAAAGAAGCGCAAGTCCGGGTTGAATAGTTTGTGGCCGGCTTCTTAGAAATCAGGTCGATTAATGTGGCAGATAACCTACCGTGGAAAGCTTTATGAAGACAGATAAAAATGGCTAATTTATAATAAATAGACAGAGTCGGCTATTGGGCCCGTTGTAGGACATCAGCAGATGCCATGTCTTTCGGCAAATGGAGGATAAGTCTCGCAGCCCTGCAGTGAAGTCTTTCCAGGGACTGAAATAAGTCGGAATTGTAGCAAGATCCCCATAGTACAAGACCATAGGTCACTGAAGGCAAGGTGACCTTAAAATAGAGATCCTGACAAACTTTTCTAGGGAGAAATCTCGACTTCTTAAGTAATCCTAGTTTTCTAGCAAATGATTGTTTGAGTTCCAGCATATGCTGAGTCCAGGTCAGTTTCTCATCGACGGTCATTCCCAGTAATCGTGATTTCGATACCCATTCAATCGTAGAGTTTCCGATAAAGATCGGGGGAATGTTAATCGGGGGAATTTCTTCTAGAGATTAGCATAGCCTCACTTTTACTTGGGTGGGGTGTTAATCTGTTAATGAGGCACCACTCTTTTAATTCACAAAGTGCAGAATTTAACTTGGCAATACTTTTTTCTGCTGTGTCACTTATGCAGTAAACCGTTGTGTCGTCGGCAAACATATAGACGGATCCGGAAGATACTGAGGACGGAAGATCGTTCGTGAAAAGAGTGAAAAGTGTCGGCCCCAAGACAGACCCTTGAGGAATTCCAAAAGAGATCGGTATCATCTCTGAAGTTGATCCATTAACAGCCGTGTACTGCTGTCTTTCCTTTAAGTAACTTTTAAGCCAGTCCAGGGGTAGCCCTGATATGCCAAAGTCCCTTTCCAACTTCGTTTCGAGAATGGCGTGCGACACACTATCGAATGCCTTTTTAAAATCCATGAAGGCAACTGCTACCACTAAGCCTGCGTCCACAGCTTCTCTCCATGTTTCAGTTAGTTGTATTAGTAACAGTTCTGTTGAAAATCCTGCGCGGTATGCCCATTGTTTGTCCGTGACTAGATTATTAGCTTTATATACATGACGAACAATTGTGTCGTTGACTACTGATTCAAGGATCTTGCTTGGGACGCTTAGCAATGATATCGGTCTATAATTGCAGCAGTCGGTTTCATCGTCCTTTTTATATACTGGAGTAAGCCTCGCAGTTTTCCAGCTAGTGAACACCCTACCAGTGGTAATGGAGAGTCGTAATAGGCTGAGGAGTGACGGGACAATCGCATCGCCTGCTAGCTTTAAAAGCTTTGGAGGTATGTTATCAGGACCCGTGGATTTTCTTGTTTTTAGCGCCTTTATTTTGTCCGCTACTAAAGACTTTGAAAAATAGGCATCTGTGACTCCAGGAGCATCCGTCTCGCCCTTGTCTGCGTAAGTTATCCCGTGTCCACAACTTGTAGGAGGGGGTAAAGTGTTGGATAGCTTTAGGCCAATCGTAGCAAAATAAGAGTTCATCAGGTTTGCTTTTTCCGAGTCCGTAAATTTCAGGGTGCTGTCATCCTTTTTAAGAGGCCCGATGTTTTTGCGGACCTTGGGGTTGGTAGCCCTTTTAAGAAGATTCCAGTATGCACTCGAGGACTTGACTGCATTAAAAATGATGGAAAAATAAGATGATTTAGCTTTTCTTAGATCAGACGTAACTTCGTTCCTGACTCGTTTGTAATTAGACCACTGCTCTGGACATTTACTAGAAATTGCCGCTTTAAACAGTGTGGACGCCTGGAGTCCGATAGTACGGTTTTCATAAATCCGGCTAGATATATATGAAGACATAATTTGGTTCATCGAAAACACAGCTTTGATTTTTTTTTTATGAGACTTGCGTGTACTTACTTCCTCAGCAAAAAGTATGAATCGATAGTTGTCATTCGTCGTTCGTGCTCAATTTTGGCGCGGTCGCACGAAAGAATTTGCCGTCCTGGTAAATCGAATTTTTCCCACGTTACTGGCGGCTTGATCACGGCTACCCGTGCACGTGGGTAAACCTCTCATTCATAGTTCTGAATTCACAGAGTGACAAAAAGAAAGAATATTTCAAGGTTTACTTCGATCGATCGATTCTTTATCCTCATGGAGTCAGATAGTTCCGTTGAGTTTTTGGGGGCCATACGATTAGCGTTGCGACCCGCGACATTTAGACATACTCAAGGTGAACTCCTCGAAGCAAGAAAATCGCTCAAAGTTTTCTTTCTACAGCCAAGTTTAAGTAAACAAACAAACCAGCCATGAATAACAGAAGACTCGTGACAGCAGCTGTATTTTATTTTGTACATCCGGAGGAAAAAAACAGTTAAAAACATCACCAGTTGACACAAAACTCTGTCAGCTTCAGCTGTCAAAGTAACAACTTTCAAGATGCTCCATAAATTGTCCGCATGAACTCACCTGTCAAATTTTGACCAATCAGAGCATAAAAATTGGACGTTGAGCGTGACCAACGCGTGACCATAGAAAGAAAAGGTCTTCCCCGCCTGTACTTTTAAAAAACTGGCTGAATTTTTTCGTCCAAGGTCAGTTTGAAATCAAAATCTTAATAGTGCGGGGCCATATTGACATAAACTCAACATATTTGATATGAATATTTGGAAAAAATAAACTTAAGCCTGCGATAATTTGAAACTGATAATCTGTCAGCGGATGACTTCAAAAAAGTACTCGACCTCGATGGGTCGACACTTGAGCCCGCGGTACGGTCAGGTGATACTGGTCAGCGGATGCCCTTTCTTGACAGCTGTCAATTGATCACAACATTGATGTACAATTAGTTTTCTCTTGGGCTCCCAAACTAGCTAGAAAGTAAGAGAGTAAACATTGGTTTCCCTGTGGTGCGAACGGACGGTGGGCGGGCGGTCGGTGTACGGTCACGTGATTACCAAATTTTCTGGGATGGGTAGATTTACTTAGCTATGGGGCTCCGCCTACGCGCGGTGTTCCGCTTTGAAATCAGTAACCGCCTGCCGATGTTTACTTTCAAAAATTTGTT
Source organism: Porites lutea (assembly GCF_958299795.1). NCBI lineage: Eukaryota > Metazoa > Cnidaria > Anthozoa > Scleractinia > Poritidae > Porites > Porites lutea. The sequence continues at coordinate 49,754,486 of NC_133201.1, read as the reverse complement.
TACGTTGAAGGTTTTTCTTCGTGTCCTATATTTCACCCAGGGAAACAAATTAATTACGTTTCTCTTCATATCTCAATGTTCACCTCGGCTCATCTGTGTAAGTCAAAACAATAGATACTTTTTTCATGTTATAAAGTTTATAAAGGGTTTCATTTACGATTCAAGAGACATTCATTGCCTTAAACGCACTTCTTGCTGGTACCGGTGTTAAGTTTAGGCAAAGTTCGAAAAGTTCGTCTGCGGGACAAACGTGGATCTTCAAATGCCACAAACTAAACTAATAAATCAAAAATTTGTACAAATGAATGATAAATATTTAGCTTCCTTCGAGTGAAAGTTCGACGTCCAATAGACGATCTTAGCGTAATTTTGTTCGACCCAGATTAGAATTTGGTGGCTTATGAAAAGTTCGACCTTTGGCCTTAAGGCCTTGGATACCTTTACTCAGGTGTATTAAGGCCTGGGTCTCCCACTTTTTTGCTCTGAAGTGTAAGGGGCTACAAACATTAACCACAAGGGACTGCAAAGGACCGCAAAGGAAAATATACCGAAGAACGTAGGATCTATAAAGACCTGATCAGCAAAAATAATAATGTAGACATATTAAATTCTGCAAGCAGAATACTGCAATGCTGATCGTACTACGTGAAAATTAACTCCGCAAGACATCAACACGACACCGAAAGAACTCAAAACAGAGCGGGATTGTAAGGGGGTAGTCTATCTTTGAAAGAAAATGTGTGGTAGGTTTGCAGACTTGGTCATTCCATTAATTATCTTTGTTGAGATTGACATGGTAACATGTTGACACCATGGTAACGTGTTGCATGGCCAAGTAACGCTTCACTTCGGTATTTTTTCTTTAAGGATTCTGCAGGCGGAGTAAAAATACTATAACTGAGAATTTTTTTGTGGTGTTGTTTTTACCTATCTGAAGTACTTTCCAAATGTAACAGGAATGGTGGTATGCCTACCCTTGATGAATGTTTTCCGGCTGTCACGTGAAAAAAAATCGTTAGATTTTAATGACCACGTGACCTGGACACTCCTTCCACTTAGTTTCGTGTACATCCTGATACGCATAACACTTTTCACGCATAATTTTTTTTTAAGATAAGTGTGAATACGTTCTCCTGCAGCTGGCCTGAAGCCAAATATGGTAATTGGATACCTAAATGAGTCACGTGACCCCTATTGTGACAACTTTCAATCAGACTTAACTTTTACAACATGTTTAAACTCTTACCTAAGTTTCGTATCAATGTGTTGCATATTTACAGAGATAGACAACCCCCTTCATTTTCTTTCGTGTAGCTTACGTGCCTTAATTGACCCAGTCCTTAATATACCCTTTCCATATTAGGTCTGTAAGCACCTCGAAGACGGCATCGAGATCGTCACAAAACAGTTGGTTTAATAGCAAAAGAACGGCTCGGCACGTGCATGCTGGTACATTTCTTGAACATTGATTGACCGACTACGACGTGAACCTTCCTAATGCGAAGTAACACCGAGGACGTGAACGAAAAATTCCTTTTTAGTAAAATTTCACTTCTTGTGTATTGTCATCAGTCTACATGCGGCTGCCTTTAAACTAACCTTATTTTATTCGATATCCTGTTTTGCAGGAGCAGTTAAAGTTACCATCTTCGCAAACATAATCTGGCTGTTGTTAACAATCCTCCAGTTCACTTTGCCTTCTCTACCAAGCTTCATTTTGGTGACTTCTTTTGCTGTGCTTTTTATGATTGTCCCTCCTGTCAATTATGTTAGAGCCCTGCTAGCTATTCGTCATCATAACGTTCAGTTGGGTGATGCAGTTACGCTCCAGATGTCAATAGTATTGCAGCGCGAGAGGAGAGTTGCACTTGACATGTGCATTGTTGCCGGCTTGTTGTTCACCTCTCTGTCACCAGGTCTTTCCATGTCGACTGTTCAAAAGCGATATCCTCAACTACACTCCATTCTTTTCCCTTGGAGTTTGACAATGACGTTTATTCCGTCCGCTGCGAATCCACTCATTTACTTTGCACGTAATAAGAACATGAGAAATGCCTTTAAATCTATTATCAACATGTAGTGGCTCGGCCTTCTGGAGTCAACCATCAGTAGGCAATCGCTTTTATACAAGAGTTTTGACCTAGCCGAAAGGATTACGGAATAAGTAGCACTTACTTCGTTTACTGGTCATTTAAACCTTATTTTATTCAGCTTAAAACATTAAGGTGTTTCGATAAAATTTTTCGGAGACCATATAGATGATATTTTTCAATCGCGTAAGCCAAACTCCTCCCTTCACAAGACTGGAAGGCGCGTTTCAAAAATCTCAAGGAGTTGAATGCAGGAGGTTTTTGTCACTGCCTTCTCACTTCGCCTCCTCCCCTATCGTTTTCCTTTTCCTCCTCGGTTCACCTTTCGCGGGACTGAATTTGTTACTTAACGAATCAGAAAAAAACACACACACTAAAAAATTCATTTTAGTCCTCGGTTAGCTTTCGTGGGTGGATGGCGAGCGGACGTGTATTTTTCAGCTCCGTCAATTTGTAATGTTTTTCTCTTTGCATTTCTTCTACTGGATTTTTGTCTTAGCTTAAACATTTCTATTAGCATTTTGTCTTAGTTTAAACATTTACAGAGGAATTATTTTCATGGTAAGCTGAAAGCATTCTTCTTATCATAAATAGTAATTTATATATATATATATATTTTTTTTTTTTTCTTCCTTTGCTCTTTTATTTTCTTTTGTTTTGTTTTGTTTTGTTTTGTTTTTTTCTTTTTGTCATTTTGCTTTTTTAGCCTAGAACTATGATTAGTACGACTATCTAATATACTTATTTTAAGATTTACTGTAGCTCTGCCATTAATTTTCCGTGTGTAATTATGTTAATATTTTGTTCTAATTATCTAACTGAGGGAGCCCATTCCTTATAAGCCCGGTGGCTTCTCTTGGGCTTCCTCGCCATGAGAGTTAAGGTAATTAGATTTTATTTGATTTGTATAATTTTTTGGCAAACAAAACAATAAACAATAAATAAACAATAAACGATTACTTTGCGAAGTGATTTTCAACAGGAATTTCCTCTATTTCCCAGTGAATTCGACACCCCGAGGGGTAGGGGTACTTCCTAGTAATCGGGTAATCGGGAATTGTCGCTGGATTGTATCGCATTTTCACGGCTGGATTGACTATAATGCAGTTGCATTTTCATAAGAGAGGGGAATCAGAAAATCCAGGTTGATAGGGATTTAATAATGGGAAGATTTTTTACTTGGTTTAGTTTAACCAATGTGTCAATTACTTTCGCGATAACCTAGTTAAAAGGCTCTATAAGGTAGATGCAAAAACAGAAAGTTGCGACGTTGGAATCGCGAAAATTGCGATGGGGCTACTATTTGACCACAGAATAGACTATAATGGGGTAAGGGTTATGAGAGGCCAGCGGCACATACCCAGCAAAAGTTAACCCAAGTAATCCCCCCCACGAGTTCGACGCTCTGATCGCAAGTGTCGGTAGAGCATGCGCAGAAGCTTGAGTGTATAATGTCAATGGATAGGAGTAACTGTAGCTTTAAAAATCATACAAAACAAGGCTTACACACCCTTAGCTAAACGTTTTCTTGCTATTTCTGGTCGGTTTAAATGGAAATCAGAGCTAGTGTACACAAAATAAAAACTATTTCATATTTCATGACTCTTTTAATTTTTGGTCGAATATAGTCGACTGTCCCGCTCCAGCTCTCTTTTGTGATCTATAATCCTGATAATGCTCTCTTGCCGGTTGTGACATACAGTACGTCTTGGCTACCTGTGGTTCTTTGTACTCGACGCCATGATGCAGGGACACCCAACGACGGTTTCCTCCTAAATACATTGCATTTCCAGAGTCATTTTAGATCTGCAGAAATGCATTCTAAGCGGCGCTATAAAATTTGTATCTGTTTGGTCATAACTTGCGTCTTTTCGACGAGGGCTTCAGTATTAGTTTTCCCGAAAAGTTTAGATGCAGTTAAACGTATTACTAAAGAGAAAATTTTACTTATTCCTCTCGACATCACATTTTTGAATCCGAACATTTTAAGCTTCCTTTTTTTCTTCGAAAAATATAGGCTAACCTGAGGAGTTAAAAGTGAAAAATTAAACTTAAGAAAATCGTCGGGAATTTATCAGATAAGCTTCGAAAATTGTCCATGCATGAAACGGTCATCTAGAAATTTTTAGCCGTCCTCCATCTAATTTACCATTCGGGTAGAATCCCTTTTAGACGGAAAGATTAACTTACATTAAGAAATAAACTGTGAAATGGAAGCAGACAAAGAGTTTCGTGAATGGCAACCAACCTTTATAAAACAATTTAATGTTTTAAAAAGGCTAAATATTTCGTTGGCAATTAGCTTGTTAAGATCTCTTAAAAGGGTAGGGTGGGAAGAGGTGTGGTTCAGTGATGTAGAAATTAAATTATTGAAATCAAAAATCAAATTTAAGTTAAGGTTTATAGAGGAAGGTGCTCTTAGTTTATCCAGCTAGTTTACGGGCACTCCACTCAAACAATTCTGAAACTAATATTTGGCAGGAGGCAACCAGTTGGCTATTTACAAGCGTGGCCGTATGATTAAAAATAGACCATTTGCGCTAAGAGGTCATGTGACATTGTTTTCATGAAAATGAAAATTATATGGTTTTGCCTTCGAAAAACGATTAGTGGGTCATATCTTAAACAAAGTAATAGTGATTTGGTTTTTCAAACCCGCACCATTTTCTTAAAATGAGTAAGTTCGTAGCTGGTAACGTGACCAAAATGTGATTTTTAAAATTATGAATTACCTCTTTCTGAACTTTCTTAAACTTCAAGGAAAATGTTGAAAAAATGATGTGGCGACGTTTACAGCACATCTTAGCGTAACTAACAAACGTTTAACAAGATATAAACAAAACACAGTTTTGGCCGCCATGCTAGAGGACAAGAGTATGCCTTCCAACAATTCAAAAAAATAACTGATTGTACAATAAAGCGTAGCAGCCATTATCCACTAGATGAATTCCCGTCGATCAACCACCAATAAAGCACTTTCAAGAGGTTTGTACTTAATCAAAGGTGTCGGAAAACAGACTGATGATACAGTGTTTCAGGTGATCATACTAAGCAATATACTTTGATTCAAAATCGATCGTGTCAAGGCTTCAAATTTGATTTATATACTCCGTGGTGAGTGATAATTTTTTACTTTTCTCGCTTTACTAGGTGCTAAAGAAATACAGTTGTTAGGAGCAGTGTAACCGAAGTCACGCGTATTAGTGTCCAACCGCTTTATTTTATAAATCACACTCCTACGGTACTGTACAACCAAAAATACAAACAATACGAAATTACGAAAAATGTAGAAATCAGTACAAAATAACAAATACATCAAAGAAAACGGAAAAGCGTACAAATGGCGTATGACTAAAATTTACCTTAACGGTTTCTTGACTTAACGTTAAAAGGAATGAGCTGTTCTTGACCGATAAAAATTGTAAAAAACACTGAGTGACAAGACTAAGTTTATACCAGAAAACTTGACAGATTACGTAACATTAGCAACGGTGGTGACACCAAAAAGAAAGTAAACAATATAACAAAAGAAAACTATAAACAATTACAACTAATTGCAAGTAGACGCGAACAAAAAAAAACAAAGAAAACCCTAAGTTCTAGAAGTTTCGCTTTAACACACCGGCCTCGAAAGGCAGACGGGCATTCAAGCCTTGCCTTTCTTAAGAAAACTAAGCGAAACTAGTAAACGAAACTTATTTAGAATATTCAAAAACCTTATCTACAATTAACATCTTAATTGCTTTACACAGTTCGCAACGTATTTATGAGCTAAGTGATCACTGCAATCAGGGACTTCCTTTCCAGCAACTGGCTCCTTTTTGTCCAAAACCTCGAAGAGGTCTGTCTGTCCTTACAAGTTACATTGTGTCAACAGCTGGGATTAATTATCGGCAGCTTCCAGCAGCAAGCATATCTTTCTAATATCTCGCTTCAAAATTGCTCTGGCGGTTCTAACTGTAGCTTGTCGCACAGCACCATAGCGATCTGGTGTAACTTCTTCAACAACACCCATTGGCCACTGTATACGCGGACTGTGCTCATCAGCTATGAGAACGAAATCTCCAACAGCTACATTCCGGCGCGGGAGAATCCAGTTCTGCCTTTCTTGAAGAGATAACAAGTATTCATCTACCCATCTTCTCCAAAAGATGTTACTCAGGTATTGTGCTTGTCTCCAGCATTTTTTGTACTTGTCTGTGGACGCAGTGGAGAAGTTACCAGGGGCAACACATGCATTACGGTGAGACAACAAAAGATGATTCGGCGTTAATGGTTCCAAGTCATTTGGATCTTCGCTTAATCTTGTGAGTGGGCGGTCGTTCAGGATTTTCTCTACCTCGGCCATAACAGTGAGAAGGGTCTCGTCATTGACTATTTGGTTTCCCAGGAGAGCGCGCAGTATCTTGCGAACAGAGCGAATCATTCTCTCCCAGACCCCTCCTTGGTGACTTGCTTGTGGGGGGTTGAAGTACCATTGAATACTGCGCTTGCGTAAACTCTCTGTGATCCGTGATTGATTCCACATTTTAAGAGCTTTCTTCAACTCACATTCTGCTCCTTTAAAGTTGGTACCATTATCGCTGTAAACTTCTGTTGGTGCACCGCGCCTACTGACAAATCTTGAAAACGCCATCAGAAACGAGTCAGTCGTCAAATCTTGAGAGACCTCAATATGCACTGCTCGCATTGTTAGGCAGGTGAAAATGCACCCATATCGTTTAACTCGACTTCTCTTCAACTTGACTGGCATTGGTCCGAAGTAGTCAATTCCAACTGCGGTGAACGGTGCATCTCCTGGCGTGACGCGAGCCATAGGTAGCGGAGCCATAATCTGTGCTTCCGGCTTTGAGTTCCATCTTCTACACTTGATGCACTTGCCGACCACTCGTCTGACGGCTGAACCACCTTTCAAAATCCAAAATTTCCTTCTAATTGCAGCAAGAACTTGACTTGATCCTACATGGCCTATCTGATGATAATGGCGAATAATCATGTCAGTTACGTGATGCTTGGTTGGTAGAACTATTGGATGCTTCATGAAACAATCGATAGCCTCTGCATTATTAAGACGACCACCAACTCTGATTAACCCATTATCAGCTACTGGATTGAGTTTGCGCAGTGGGCTGACGTACGAACCGTCACTAAGACGTTTCCCCGACACTCTAGAGATACTACGGCGTTGCTGAGCTTCAGTCATCAGTGCATTCAACTCCCTCGGAAAGAACAGCCTTTGCATGTACTTAATGACCTCCACTTCAGCGTTTTGGATTTCGCGGACGGATAATTCTCCTCTTTTGACGTCTTCTTTTGCAATCTTCCCTGTGCGATACAGCAAGTAATTCTTGAAGCGGCTCAGCCAAGCTAGAGCCTTTTTCAAACCATACCACGAAGAGTAGTGATAAACCAACGAGTCAAACCCTTGATCTTGCATAACAGCATGCGCCTGGACTTTCTTCGATCTTTTGACGTTCTGGTCATTTTCATCAATCTCAGGAAGCTGGGTTGGCTGATTTGGCCACTGGCTTTCGTCCCTCAACAAAAATCTTGTTCCCTCGAGCCAAATCTTCAGTTTGGTACGTTCATGAGAATTAAACCCACGAGACGCGTAATCTGCTGGGTTCAGATCAGAGCTAACATGACGCCACTGAGACGGGGTAGAGATATCGTGGATCGTTGCCAGCCGGTTGGAGACGAATGTCTGGAATCTTGTGTGACTGTTGTTGATATACTGCAAGACAATAGTAGAGTCAGTCCAAAACGTCACTTCACGTATAGGCAAAGTGAGTTCTTCCTTGATCTGCTTGTGAAGCTTTACAACGACTGTGGCAGCCGTTAACTCCAGTCGTGGTACTGTCACAGTCTTCAGTGGAGCAACTCTTGCCTTTCCCAGTAAGATGCTACATTTTATATTACCAAGCGCATCAGTTAAGCGCAGGTATGAGACAGCCCCATATCCCTCTTCCGAGGCATCTGAGAAATGATGCAGCTGGACGGAACTGAGCTCGCCAAAATCTCTCGGTTTCACACAACGTGGTATGGCTACTTCGGTAAGACCAATGATGCCCCTTGTCCAATCTTGCCACTGCAGAAGGTCGTCTTCTTGGACTATGTCATCCCAACCAAGCTCGTCTTTGCATAACTTCTGAAGCAGTCGCTTAGCTGGAAGTATAACTGGAGCAGCTAGGCCAAGAGGATCATATAGAGATGAGGTGACAGAAAGAATCTCTCTCCTTGTGTTGGCTGTAATATTCGGAATGGTCCTAAACCCAAAGGTGTCTTCTTCCGTGTCCCACTGCATGCCAAGGGCGCGATCTAACGGTAAATCTTCTAAGTCTAGGTTAAGGTTCTTCACCGACGGTGCTAGGTCTTCCTTAGCGACTGAGGACAAGATTTCTCGACGATTACTGATCCACTTTGTTAAGCGGAAGCCTCCCCTACTCAACAATTCTGGCAGTTGCTCAACTAATCGTACCGCCTCTTCAGTTGTTGCGACCGATTTAACACAGTCATCAACGTAGAAGTTCCTATTAACCGTATCGATGGTTTCCACATCGAAGTCCGTCTTGTTGTCTTCTGCGGTTTTCTTTAATGCAAAACTTGCACAGCTAGGAGATGATTTAGCTCCAAAGAGGTGAACAAGCATCTCATGGTCTTCTGCTTCTTTAGAAAGATCGCCACCAGGCCACCACAAAAATGACAGAGCGCAAGTGTCTTGAGGAGACACTCTCACTTGATGGAACATCTTCTCTATGTCGGCCGTAAGACCTATTTGCTCTTGACGAAAACGAAGTAGTACTCCGACGAGATTATTGGTTAAATCTGGCCCTTGAAGCAGCTGTTCGTTGAGTGACGTATTGCGAAATTTAGCGGCGCAATCGAACAGAACTCTGGTCTTCTCAGGTTTCTGCGGGTGTATCACAGGATGGTGGGGAAGATACCAGACAGAACGTGGCACTTGATGTAGAGATACTTTCCTCGCGTGACCTTGTGCAATGTAATCTTCAACAGCATCCTTGTACTTCTCTTGGAGAACTTTGTTCTTTTCCAGACGTCTTTTCAGAAGATTTAGTCTTTTTTCGGCCATAGGTCTGTTATTCGGTAGGCACGGATTATCATACTTCCAAGGAAGGGAGAGCTGATAATGGCCATCGACCATCTGAACGGTTCGTTCCATTATTGCCAGGGCTCTTCTATCTTCAATCGACATCATTTCTTTAGATGACGCAGACGATTCGCCGAACTCCGCGTTGTACATTCGCTCAATTTGTGCTGACAGCGTTTCTTGACCTCCACTTAAGAAACTGACGGTCGCTTCAGGGTTGCTTGAACCGCCAACTGGTCCGATAAGTGTCCAACCAAGCAATGTCCGTGCAGCGCAAGGCTCTTTACGGCGACCACGGCGCTCTTCAAAGACCCAGTGAGCCTCGGGAACATCATTGCCGATTAAGATGGATACCTCTTTATCGAGCTTAGGTATACTTATACCCTGCAGATGCGGCCAATCGCGGATATCTTCGGTGCTGGGTATGCTTTTCTTTGAGACAGGTAACTTGTCAACAGTCCACACACGATCTAGTTGTATGCATTCATCTGACGACAATGCTCTCACAGTAAGACTAACTTCTTCTCCAGACCGTTTGGTTCTCTCGGCATTAATGGTAGTTAAAGAAAATGACGTTGGAGAACCTCTTACTCCTAACTCATCCAGAAGGCGTCGTAGACACAAGGTGGTGTCAGAACCATCATCAATGAAAGCATATGTCTCCACTTCTCGTCCACCTTTAGCAGAGACTCGGACGGGCACAATCCTCAAACTAATTCTGTTTTTTCCGGCATTTGTCGCATAATCCGCCCCGGCCTCGATGTGGTGTGGACTTGCTTCAGTCAGATCTTCACGAGTCGCTGTTGGCCCGGTAACAGGATCTTCAGAATCACCTCGCGTTCTAGAAGTCTCATTTGAAGCTATGGGAGCGCTCAATGAATTAGGTGGGTGCAGCAAGGAATGGTGCCTTTCTCTACAGCCACTCAGCAAGCAAGCATCAAGACTCCTGCATCTTCTAGCGATGTGATTAGGCTTCAAACAATTTTCACACAGATTTTGTTTCCTAACAAAGTCCTTCCTTTGAATATATCGTTTGTCCCGGAACTTAAAACACTTCTCCAATTCATGTCTTCCATCGCAAAACTTGCATTTGACTTGACCATCCGTTGCTGACCTCTGATTTGAGCGTTTGCTGTTGGCTGTATTGGCTTGATTACTAACATCCTTCTCAACTTGAGTCAAAGCAAGCACAGTACCATCACCATCAGCTGCTTTTCTTGGTTGTTTTGTGACTCTTGACTCTCCAAGCTTGAATCCAACTAACTTCCCGAACTCAGTGTTTGCTATCAGAGCCCTTTTTTCGAGAAAGTCTGCCAAATGAGAGAAGGTTGGCTCAGAACCCATTTCCAAAATCTTCCCCGATTCATCCGCCCATTTTGCCTGCATGTGCACAGGAAGACGCATAACGATCTTCTTCAGAGTGTCCAAAGAGTTTATATCGGCTTGATAGCTTAATTCCGTAGAATTCAACAAACAGATTCGCATGTCCCTTGCGAGCTGTAAGAGTTTCTCTCCATCAGAAGATTTTAGCTGTGGTCCTTTGACAACTTTATCGATGAACGATCGGATGATGACATGACGTTGTCCAAAATTCTTTCTAAGAATTTCACGAGCAGCTTTGTATCCTTCAGGCCCTGGCAGAATTACACAGTTTTCAATTGCCTCCTTAGCTTTGCCAGTGCAATACTGGATCAAATAAGATAGCCTTACATTGTCATCTGTAATCGAAGATTCCACGTTTAGCTCAAAATTCTTAATAAATCTGGGGTACCTTGAAGGATCGCCATCAAAGTACAAGAATTCCCGCTTTGGCATGTCCAACTTCTCAAGACCAAGAACAACTTTATCGATAGACATCTGCTGTTGCTCCATAATCCTTTGAAATTTAACCGTTGTTTCGTCAGTGCTATTTCCAGTAACATTCTTCGCTTCCGGTATGTCAGCTTTCACTTCCGGTAAAGCGTGCGGTTTGGTTTCCGGTAAAACGCATTTCTCAACATCCGGTTGACCAGGAACGGCGGAAAGTGACAATCCTTCCAAATATTTCCTCACGTTCTCGTGACCTCTAACTGATCCTTCGGAAGAAAAAACAGAGTCAAAATCAACCTGCTCCCCCAGTTTGGCTTCAATCTCAGCCTGTTCTGCGTCAATCCTGGCTAACATTAATTCGCTTCGAATGTTCAAACGTTCCTTCTCGGCTGACAAACGTGTGTTTTCTTCTTGTAGTCGTAACGCAATTTCACTTTCCTTTATCTCTTGTTCAGCCAGAAGCCTTTTCACTTTAAGCTGAGCCATTGTACACTTGACATTCCGTGCCGATAACTGACTTCCTCTTTTAGAACTCTTTTCCCTTGGGTGTAATTGACTTGGCGTCTTATCGCCGCCACTTGCATGATCTTGAGTCGCATTAGGTGTTTTTGTTTCCAACAAATCACTACGCGCGCCCGCACGGGAAACTGAAGGATTTGTATTCCGAGTTCCTTGAAAGGCACCCTCTAATCGTACAACAGGCGTTTTGGAGCTCAAATCAAATCCAGAAATATTCGCAATTCCTTCACCGTAAACTCCTCGACTTATTGGGGTGTAAACATCGTTTAACCATTCCTTGTATTTGTTTTCAAACATCTGCATTCGATAAACATCCTTGGCGTAGTCATGAGTAATACGCTCTCTATCCTCTTGCTCCCCAGACAAATGATACCACTGCGCACAAGCCCGTTTAAGCTTCTCGAATATGCTCACCAGCGAACTGTGCTTTTCAACAACTTCTTTAGAAGCAATTTGCTCCAAGAGTAGCGGATCTAATTCATTTATAATCCGCGTAATGTGTCCACGGTAGGCTATAATCGTCCGTCCCAAGCTGTCTCTTTCACCAACCGAAGACATCGTTAATGGTAATTTCAACTTGGAACTCCTTTGATCTGTCGCCAACCAGAGCGGCCAACTTTTACCAAAGTCGATCGTTAAGTACTATGTAACCGAAGTCACGCGTATTAGTGTCCAACCGCTTTATTTTATAAATCACACTCCTACGGTACTGTACAACCAAAAATACAAACAATACGAAATTACGAAAAATGTAGAAATCAGTACAAAATAACAAATACATCAAAGAAAACGGAAAAGCGTACAAATGGCGTATGACTAAAATTTACCTTAACGGTTTCTTGACTTAACGTTAAAAGGAATGAGCTGTTCTTGACCGATAAAAATTGTAAAAAACACTGAGTGACAAGACTAAGTTTATACCAGAAAACTTGACAGATTACGTAACATTACGCAACGGTGGTGACACCAAAAAGAAAGTAAACAATATAACAAAAGAAAACTATAAACAATTACAACTAATTGCAAGTAGACGCGAACAAAAAGAAACAAAGAAAACCCTAAGTTCTAGAAGTTTCGCTTTAACAAGCAGTGTGGAAGGTAGAGGTCAAAGCCTTTTGGCAGTGAACGTTAGATTTAATTTAATAATATTTTTAAACTGCTAGATAACAGTGTAGGTGGATATCATGATTATCGAAGAAAATCAAATTTGCGAAAAGAAATTTAAAAAGCCAGTGAATGTTAGCTAAGCTCGCTTATCTATATGTCATCGAATTGAAAAGACCTTTCTTTTGAGTTTCTTTTTCAAACAAAGCGATGGGAAATGTTATGTCTTGAGCTATCCAGTAATATTACGCTTACAACATTTAGCTTGCGGCCCTTCCAGTAGTTGCACGATACTTCCCTGTGTTTTTATTTGTCTGTTTTCTAACCGGAATTGAAAGTTTAAAGGTTAGTTTCCCGATGGGCTGTGACGCATAAAAAAGGCCCCTCAAAAAATCTCTAATTTCTGAGCTTACCATTTTGCGGTAAACAGCTATATGTTTCATTAAAAAACACACACACATTTTCGTTGGACCTTAAGGAGCCGATCGAGATCAATTTTTAACAACAAGTAGCATTCATGCTTTTCATAGGATGGCAAAAGTATCGACCTTTTTACTAATCACAGAACCTGAAAACTTTTGAAAACGAAACTCCATTAATAAAACGCTGAATAATTCTACAAACTCATTGCCTAAGTAGCGGCTACCAATTTTTTATTCCGAAATTAGCCTCGGTTCTGGTGTTCAAATTCTGAACATCTGGGCGTCTGTTAAGGTCGTTCCGTGTGAACGGAGTAACTATTTGGTCGACATTTCGTCCACTGAGTGCTGTGTGAACATAACATTTGCATAGGTCTGCATACACTTTAGGCGTGCAGCTAGCAGATAAGTTTAGTTTAGTAGCTAGCAGCTAAGTCCTAGGCCAACTGTCATTTGACACTTTTGAGGAAAGAGACACTCAACTCAACAATTAATTCAAAACATGACACGGTTAAAATAATGAGCGATCCAATATTGTCAACAGTCATCAAGCTCTTTTTCGCTTCACACACCGCTCTAAAGAACGAAAAGGAGAAATCTAAGAAAGAAATAAGCCTGCTTTTTTTCTTTTATCGGGTTATAAAGAGAGCTACTATTTCTTAGATAAACACACTACAGATACATTTTGAAAATTAATTTTTTGCATTAATTGCTTTTTATGGATCTTTTCAAAAAAAAACGGCCTGTCTTATCCACAGAAGACAAATGGCTGCCATTTGCGGAATAAAACCCTGGATTGGAATACACAGGAACGACACAGCCGCCTACCTAAATGATATGATACTCGTAACTGTCAACGGATGTCTTGCCATATTTGCATTTCTTAGCAACCTGGTCATCATTGTCACAGTAATCAAGACCCCTTCCTTACAGAAGCCGTGCAACATTTTACTGAGTAACCTGGCCTTTGCAGATTGCCTCACGGGAGTTATCGTCCAGCCCATGTTTATTGTGTGGCGACTTTTTCTTCAAAGAACCCGGCAGTCATGTCTACATCAATTTCTGGTGTTTGATGTGTATTACACTTTACAAGTGTTGACCATTGGTTTATCATTTGTCAACGTTATAATTATCAGTTTTGATCGCCACTATGCCTTGGACAGACCTCTGGTGTATATAACTCGCGCCACTAAAACAGGTGGGTCTTTTACTTGAGCATTTGATAAATAAAGCCTCTCAGAAGAAAAGATATATGGACAATTTCACTGTAAGTAACTATAGTTACTAAGGGTATAATAGAGTTCTAACTGGTCCAGGATTAAGGCATTTAATCAAAGAGCTGGAATATTTTGCCCAAGATCGCGCGCTCTCATTGGTTACGTGGAGGTCACATGACACCTAGGCCTAGAAATAGACTGTTTCCCGCCAAAAGTGTCTGAGTAGGTTCCATTGCAAAATGTATGAAATCAGTGACCGCTTGCTGATGTTTACTTTCAAAAATTTGTTCACATAGGTTTTTCTTTGTGTGCTATATTTCACCCAGGGAAACAAGTTAATTATGTTTCTCTTAAATCTCAATGTTTACCTCGGCTCATCCGTGTAAGTCAAAACAATAGATACTTTTGTCATGTTATTAAGTCTATGAAGGGTTTCATATACGATTCAAGAGACATTCATTGCCTTAAACGCACTTCTTGCAGTACCGGTGTTAAGTTTGGGAAAAGCTCGAAAAGTTCGTCTCCGGGACAAACGTGGATCTTCAAATGCGATGAACTAAACCAATAAATCAAAACTTTGTACAAATGAATGATGAATATTTAGCCTCGTTCGGGTGAAATTTCGACGTCCAATAGACGATCTTAACTTAATTTTGTTCGACCCAGATTCGAATCTCGTTCGTCTTATGAAAAGTTCAACCTTTGGCCTTAAGGCATTGGATACCTTTACTCAGGTATATTAAGGCCTGGGTGTGCCACTTTTTTGCTCTGAAATGTAAGGGGGTAGTCTATGTTTGAAAGAAAATGTATGGTAGGTTTGCAGACTTAGTCATTCCATTATCTTTGTTAAG
The DNA here is from genome assembly GCF_958299795.1 of Porites lutea. Taxonomy (NCBI): domain Eukaryota; kingdom Metazoa; phylum Cnidaria; class Anthozoa; order Scleractinia; family Poritidae; genus Porites; species Porites lutea. Next base: position 49,739,369 of record NC_133201.1, on the reverse strand, counting down.
ATAGTATTTTTGAGACTAACATCATCATGGTACCGTGTTGCGTGGCCAAGTAACGCTTCACTTCCGTATTTGTTCTTTGAGGATTCTGGAGGCAGGGTAAAAATACTATCATTGAGAATTTTTTGCGGTGTTGTTTTTACCTATCTGAAGTACTTTCCAAATGTAACAGGACGTGAACCTTCCTAATGCGAAAATTCCTTTTCAGTAAAATTTCACTTCTTGTGTATTGTCATCAGTCTACATGCGGCTGCCTTTACACTAACTTTAAACTAACCTTATTTTATTCGTTTCCTTATTTTATTTTGTTTCTGGTTGTTCCGCCTGTTAATTACATTCGAGCACTGCTCGCTATTCGTAGTCATAACGCTCAGTTGGGTGATGCAGTTACGCTCCAGATGTCGATAGTATTGCAGCGCGAGAAAAGAGTTGCACTTGATATGTGCATTGTTGCCGGCTTGCGGATCGCCTCTCTGCCACCAGCTTTTTGCATGTCGATTGTTCAAAAGAGATATCCTCGGCTACACTCCGTTCTGCTTCCATGGAGTTTGACAATGTCGTTTATTCCGTCCTGTGCGAATCCAGTGATTTACTTTGTACGTTTTAAGAACATGAGAAATACCTTTAAATCTATTATCAACATATAATGTAGCGGCTTTCACAGTCACCCATAAGTAGGCGACTGGTTTACATTCTCAACACATTTATTACAACTCTAACATGGCCGCTCCACGTGAAGGCTAACTACATGGATAGCATAATGTACACGTGACACGTAACATGTGACCTATATACTGTGAAATCCCCCTCTTTACAACAGTGTCTAAGATCATAGAAATCTTTTAAGAGCTGACAGTAATTAAAATCAATGTTCAATGTTCATCAGCTGAGACTCAGATAAAAAAAAAACTGTAACATGCCTTAGCCATAAGACGTAACTGTAACGAAGAACAATAGCGTTTACATCTAACTTTACTCTGTAAGGGGAGGTACGTTTTTTCTTGGCGGGAGAGGGCTGGGTAATTTCCGTACTTTTTTACAAAAAGGTTTTGGCCCTCTCTTTGAATATGTTTGAACATGAATATATCTCGATATTGAATGTGTGGGCGCTGAAACAAGAAAATAGGGACTTTGTGTTCCTTCAGTCTTTATAGCGATTATTCCTACCCTATTCCTTACTTTGTCAAATGTACGCGAACCCTCCTGAAGCTGAATATCAAGGGACCATGGCCAAGCTCAGAAAGAGAAATAAAATTTCGTCGTTGCTTGTTTACGTCCTCCATAAAACGCAAAATTAGGCATTCAGTTTCACGTCGTAGTCGTGCGAAAACAGGAAAGAAATGTACAAAAAAGCGTGATGCACGTGCAAAGTTGTTGTCCAATTGTTTTTTTGCCGTCCGCGTCGTTGGATCTTAAATTCCCTAATGCGAACAATCAGTGTGGGATATTTACGTTTTCTGGCTGAACTTTGAATATGGGAGAATAAAGTTTGAGGATTTTAAAAGTTTTGAAAATAAAATATAGAAGGGAAAAAACATGCGCTTCTTTCTCCGACAAGCCGGCATTGCCTTTGGTTGTTTTTTAACAGCATGCGAAATCTGGCTCTCAAAAACAAATATTTCCTACATTTTCGAATTCTGTTAAAGGCAGGCAGGCTTCTGTAGGAAAGGGAAACTTCTCGCACATTATTGAAGCATGATTGAAGCGTGCGCAAAGAAAGCAACAAGAATACAATGACATTGACTGGAAGATCTCTATCACAGAAACCAGTTGTCATAGCATCCCTTAGAGTAGGTGAACTTGAACTTTACATTAATCACCACAATATTTGCATTTAAAAGAAAGAAATGTGAGAAAGTGAGAGTGGTGAAGGCACATATTGGTGGTAAGATTATGACTTTTATTGTGTAGGACAGAAAGAAAAACATTCAGCCAGCTGCCTCTAACTCAAATTCAGAGTCTGCCACTGTCAGTTACAGGGTAAAGCGCATTGTTGGACCTACTAATAGTAACTTTTTGGAACTAAACGTCCCAAGAGACCTGGCAGCGGATAGTCAACAGGAGCAAGAAGCTGAAGAAACGATACCTGAGTCTAGTGCATCTCGATACGGAAGGAAAGGGACACGAGTCCTTCGAGAAAACTATGTGCCATGGCATAATATACATGGAGAAATGCAACCTAGTACCTATAATAAATCACCAAATTAAGTCAAAGTAGGTGAAAAGAACCGGTCGGATGCAACGCGTCTTCCTGCGTGGTACTTGCTCGTCCTGGTCTCCAGTTTTATCTGGAGTACCCCAAGGAACAATCCTCGGACCAGTCTTATTCATTTTATACGTCAATGACATTTCGTCAGGTATTTCATCAACGGTTAAACTGTATGCAGATGATATCAAGGTTTACACAGAGATCTCCGACATAGCTAGAGACACAAGAATCCTTCAGTCCGACTTATTCCACCTTAGAAATTGGTCTGAGGTCTGGCATTGAAACTTCAATACGACGAAATGTGAAATTATGCGAGTCACACAAAATCGTGATAAATCTGTCCCACATTACTCCCTCGTCCCACGTGGAGAATGTCTAAGTTCAGTGAGTTCTGTAAAGGTTTTCGACAGCACAATCTCGCATGACCTCTCGTGGTCTTTACACGTTGTTGAGGTTGTCAATAAGGCCAATAAAGTTCTTGGTCTAATCAAGCGAACAATCGGTTCTATAAACAAGGAAATCTTTTCCACACTGTACAATGCTCTTGTGAGACCAATCCTCGAGTACGCTTCCCCTGTATGGTGCCCTTACCTAGTTAAGAATCTTGTTCTCTTAGAGAAAGTTCAGAGAAGAGCTTCTCGATTGGCCTTAGGTCTGCGAAGGGGAGAGATGTCATACGAAGATCGCTGCGAAATGTTACGGTGGTCGCAGTTGACTGATAGAAGGCTATATTTTTCTTTGATTGAATGCTATAAACTCGTATTCGGACTGAATAGCCTTTGTGTTTCCGATTTTTTTGAGTTCGCTTCAAAACGTACCAGGTCCAATCACAACTACAAACTGCAAGTTAAATCGGCTAACTGGAATTGTTATAAATACTCTTTCTTTGTTAAAATTATTCGTGAATGGAATGACCTGCCCGCCAATGTTGTTGTGGTAGGAAATTTAAGACGTTTTAAAATAGCTCTTAAATCGTACATGCGTGTTTCTTAGGTTTTCATCCATCTTAGATTCTTAGATTTTATTCATAAGCATATATTTTTTATTTTTGGAAGTTTATTAACATAGGTTCAACCTCTTAAACTTCCTTTTTAGGGTATTATTTGTATCGTTTATTTATTATGATACCTTAAATAAAGTATGTATGTATGTATGTATGTATGTATGTATGTATGTATGTAAGTATGCATGTAAAAGAAAAACTTAATCTGTAAGAAGAATGTAAAGCAACATCACAAAAAACCTCATTAAAAAATTCTGGAAAAGATGTGTGACCCTCCCCTGGAATAGCTCACAAAGAGGTATGGCCCTCCCTTTTTGGTGATTCAAGCATGGGCGGAACAGCCCCTGGGTACCGACTCTCACCGGGCCATTTCCAAACGGTCAAGAGAATGCTGGTTCCTGATTGGGCACAAAAAATGCTTTGTATTATTGTGCCCAATCGGCGAACAGCATCTCCTGAGTTCTTTTCGTGAGTTCGTACACGACGGCTATTATCTCGCCACAATTGCTCGTATTTATCTCGTTCACCAAGCTTTCCTAACCAGAAATGAAAGAACTACCGAAAAACGTTTCAGATGCTATCAGCAGGAGCAATTTAATTTGCATTGAGAAAATTCTGTTCTGACGGATCACAATGTATCGTAAATAATATTAAGTTTAAGATGAAGCGGCGACAAGAAAGTAAAAAAAGCAATAGCTTGGCAAGGCAAAACAACAACTTTGCACGTGCATCACGCTTTTTTGTATATTTCTTTGCCGTCGCTTCACGACTAGCACGTGAAAATGCCTAATTTTACGTTTTGTGAAGGACGTAAACAAGCAATGACAAAATTTTATTTCTCTTTATGAACTTGGATATGGTTGATAGAAATTCAGCTCCAGAAGAGTTCGCTTGCATTTGACAAAGTAAGTGAGTTGGAATAATCACGATAGAGACTGAAAAAATGTGAGTTCACTCTTCATGCGACGTTTTCTTCGTTGTCAGCTGTCGTGGCATATTACACTCCCTAATAATTACGAAGGCGTGATCAATGCAAGCGTGAATACCTGTTGTATGCTCGAGCTTGTATTTTTGGAAAAGCGTCTTTAGTTTTCGAGTAGACAGTGGTTGTCTTTACACTAGGCTGTTAAGTAAGACTTAAGAGCTGCTAAGTTTTACTTAACCAAAGATGCGTGTGTGAAGGCCTAAGCAAAATCTTAATTAACTTTACTTTGCATCTCATTAAAACCGACTTAGCGAACGGGTGTCTGTAAGACGCGGACCGGATACCTGCGGATGGCGGATGCGGATGGGAAAATGCGGATAGAAAAATGCGGATGGAAAAAAAAATGCGGATAGCAAAAAAAGTAAGAAGAAGAAAAACGCGAAATGTGGATGGTACAAAAAAAAAAATAAACAAACAGCACTGGCCCCGTTTAATATTCTTCTCTTTACCAAATAACGAGCCAGTGGTCCCTGCAATCACGGGTCAGAATGCAGAATGTTACCATATCAGCATCCTAAAGCGGTGTAATTCACGAAGCAGTCTGTCTTTACTTTCGGGAGTGATCGCTATTTTTTATTTAACATTTACTTCATTGTTATCACGCTAAGAAGGAGAGGCATGATTTCTTTGCTCTCACTGGATATAGTGTACTCAACTTACAGAAAGAATATTCTCGGGGCAATCAATTCAAGACTTATTTGTTTGAGCGGCTCAAGACAGAAAAAATTGCAGTATCAACCAGAAAAAAGGCCGAACGTTCCGATTTGGCAGATGCCAATCAACTCCGCCTGATCCGCCCATCATGTGGATTTATTTTTTACCAGTTCTACCCTTTGGGAATTTATAAGTGCACGAATAATGAGTTCGAATTTTTAAAATTGCAAGTATAATGCAGATTGAAAGAAAAAAACAGACTTCTTGATCAATCGCAAAAATTATTTCCCGACAAGGTGTAAAAATAATCTGCAAAATTAAACTCCCGCAAAAAAGTGTCGCTTGGAAACGCATTAATGAAGGCTACTTTCTGTTTCATTTGTTTTTGTTTCGAATTTTTCTGCTAGCAAAATAGTTTCGAAAACATATCCTCAGTGAGTTTTTAGAACGTCTGTATCGAGCAACTTAAAACTCGTTTTTAAAAGCGTGAAGGGCAGAATTCGGAATCGAAAATAATTTATATAATATTCGAATTATTTGGCCCGCTCCCGTCTATCTGCGAAGCAGCAATCAAACATATTTTTTCTACATGGAAAGATGTTTAATTATTACAAATCAGAAAAAATCCAAGCTGCTTCTTAAGAAGATTATATAAATTTTTTAGCTATGTCTACACCAGATCAGCATTTTTTATATGTTGATGGAAGTTTTTCGTAAAACTGTGAAAATGGAACGAAGGACAGAAAAATGACTCCGTTGAGGGTGCGGCATATTGCTTGAAAATGAATTTCTGTAGAAAAAACCTCATTAAACAAGACCGATTCACACAAAACCGAGAGGAAATTGTGTAACAGAAGACAACTAGTGTAACAGTAGCTTAGCTTTTGATCTCAAAAACGGGCTTCTGCGGGTGTCTGCAGTTCACAATCACACTCTCAACTGTCTGCTATGGCAGAGTCGACCAGAGTCAAGGCATAGCGAAAGTTGATTTGTATTATGAGCCCATTTGAAGATCAGGCTCCTTTGTGAGGAAACATGGCGATTTAGCGGAGGCAAGCGTGAAATAGGCGACGCAAAGCACGCCGATTTTTTCACGTAGCTCACCCTATTTTTTGGTTTAGTTTGTTTTCTCTAATTTTCTTTTAATTTGAGGAAATTTAGTCCTTTTTTGTTGTTGTTGTCCGGACAACGTTATACACGTTTTGTTTTGTTAAGAAACGTTTTAGTGACACAATTTATATATCCAAATTTGTGTTTTTTTGTTTTTGTTATTGTTCAAATTTTTTTCTATCCTCATTTTTCCATCCGCATCCGCCATCCGCAGGTATCCGGTCCTCGTTTTGCTGACACCTCCTTTGCTAGCCGATTTTTTGAGCTGTTTACCTTGCCTACAAGCCTTAAGCTAAACACTCAATGGAGAAGTGCACCAAGTATGTGTGCATTTAAGGAGGAGGAACGGAGCGTCCTTATTTCTGTGACATTAATGAAAGGAATTACAGGGTACAAAACTGTGTCAACTGTTGGCATCACGTTCTGTACGTAAGTGAAGGGTCCAACCATGTGACAGCGACTTGAAAGCAAGATTTCTTTCCTTTGTTTGTTTGTTTATTTATTTAATTTTGCCATCCGCATTTCTCGTTTTTTTCTTCTTAATTTTTTTGTTATCCGCATTTTTTTCCATCCGCATTTTTCCATCCGCATTTTCCCATCCGCATCCGCCATCCGCAGGTATCCGGTCCGCGTTTTACAGACACCCTTAGCGAACTTGCGGTTTCCAAGCGTTGAGAAAGGCGAAGCATGTCAATCAATCTTAATTACGTTGCGTGGGGAAACCTGAAGAAAAAGGGTAGGTTGTGTGCGAAGCTTTCTTTTACTTGAAGAATTTAAAATTTACTTGTCTTGAAATATTTCTTAGCTTATTCAGGCTCTAGTGTAGAGACTACCAGTATTTTGAAATGTAGCGTTTATATCAAACCGAAAGATTACTGACTGCGTGCATTTCTTTGGTGCATGAAACAGACAAGCCGTGATCGAGTCAATAGCCGTCGTGTACAAACTCACGAATAGAACTCAGGAGATGCTGTTCGCCGATTGGGCACAATAATACAAAGCATTTTTTGTGCCCAATCAGGAGCCAGCATTCGCTTGACCGTTTGGAAATGGTCCGGTGAGAGTCGGTACCCAGGGGCTTTTTCGCCTGTGCTTGAAAACTTTTGTCACGCCTTTTCCCGGCCCGACTGACCGCCCCTGGGTCACCGAGGATGGTGTTAATGTTGTTTACATATTTTTTTAACGGTTTAGCTAAAAGCCCACGCGTGCTTCGATCGTCTTGAATATGGGCCGAATTTATACTAGAGAGGAATTATCCACCTAAACGGATTACCCGTCTCAGACGGATAAGTCGTCTGTAGTATAAATTCGGTGCTAAGATGAATTATGAAGCAAAATTCGTCTGAGGCTGATTCGTCGCTTAGCGATAATTCGTCTGTCTCTAAATTTATATCTAGATGGAACGTAGACGGTTTTTTGACGAAGTTTCCACATTGGAGGGACTGGTTTCTCTATTTTGGCAATGTTTACTGTTTCCCGCGGTCGTTTTCCCACTTAAAATATCTAGACAAATTATGGAGCAAAATTCTTCTTCGAATTTATACTTAGACGAATTATCCGTCTGACAGATAATCCGTCTGGACGGATAACTCGTCTCTAGTATAAATTCGGCCATTGGCGGAGTGCAATTTGTATTGCAAAATTGTGAAATACTGCATTCTGTCCGAGATCTGTATGATGAAAACACTGCCTCATGGTACTGTTTCACCTCAGATGTGATGTATAAATGGTATAAAAGGTTGGTTTACACGCACCCAGAAGTTTGTTGGCAAGATTTTGTAAAGTAAACTTATCGAACGCTAAAAATTCGGCCTGATTTTTTTTCCTGGCCTAATTAATCTACTGTGGTCAAGATCCATTATGGCTCTCAAATGTGATTAAAGATGATTACAAGTTTTTGGGTGTACATATGAGGCTATTAAGTCGAAGTAAGATTTTGTTCACTCTTGGGCTGTTTGCAAATTATTTATCTCTAAAATCACTTGACCTTTCCCTAAAAAGGCACATGAATGTGCTCTAAAGTTAACTGAATTGTGAAATACAAGTTAATTGTTTGATTTAAATTATAAATTTATTAATGGGAGCTTCGCTTTTAGCCCTAGCTAAACCTATATATTACTCCATCTGGAAGTCGATAATAGGTTGGGAAAATGAAAAATAAACCATGTAAATCGGGCTTCGAAGTCGTCGAACTTGAAAGAAGCCGTGACTGTCATTGACTGCTCGGCCAAAACAGGATAATCGCTTCAAGCGGCCTAGTCGTTTAAAACATGCGTATTTGAAATATGTAAGGGTTGATATGGAAAGCTTTGGAATCTAATAAAAATATATGTAAATCTGCGTTTGAAAAGTACTCCTTCCTTCGCAGATGATGGCGATTTTGTGGAGCGCCCTGGCCCTTCTTGTAATTTGCATTACGTTTGTGTTGTGTTGTGTAGAGGCCGTGCAAAACGACCAAGAAAAGAAGGAAATCGGCGATGGTAGGAAATACAACTACAAAGGATATCCATTATTTCAGGCCCAAATAAACAAGTAATCTTTGAATCTGTAAATTACAAGTTGGTCGTAAATTTATTAAGTTCCGCTCGGTTCTCATGATCAGCAACTGATAAATGTTCTATATTTTTGTTGGCAGTAAACTTCTGTACTAATTGTACCATTGCAAATCTGCACAACAAGACGCTGATTATCGTGATGAAGAACTGGATCCAGAGGAAAGCTTAGGCAAGGATTCTTATAACACAAAAAGACGGAGAGGAGTGTGGGATCCCTAGTGTGATAATAAATCATAGACTTTGAGACGAACGTGGCTCCCTATTCCGCGATAAAATCTTCCACGGCACAAGTACCCTTTTCGGCCACCATTTTGTTTTGCCTTCTTCATTCAGCCCCATAGCCCGCTTATTTAAACTGCGCATGAGCAGAACCAATTTTTCAGGCTCAAGACCATGTAAATCGGCCTCAAGGAGGTCATTTCTTGCCAAGAATTGTTTCTCGTAGAATTTAATATGAAGTAACAAAAAATAACTATTTTGGGAGGTAAAAGTGATTTTAGGTGTTGCAGTGAGGTAGTTGTGGAAGTAGTGATTATTTGCTTATGAAGGGATAATGTAGTTACACAGTGTGTTGAAATAAAGTGGTGGTTGTGAATAATAGTCGAAAACATACTTGTACTTATTTTAAACGTTCTCAGGCTTTCTGTTTAGGATTGTTTTTCGATTATTTTTGATAATATTTGTATGGAGAGGACATGGATAAGGCTAAAAGCCCATTTAGTATAGAGAAAGGGGTATTGAAGATTTTGAGAAGGGGCGTGGGGCTGACATTTTGTGTGTGTTCTCGTGTACCTTTGATACCTTGTTTTTCCTGAACATTTGTTTTCTATTGCCGATTTGTTTGCCGTGGGTTGTCTGTGGGTCGTAGGTAACGAAGATAAATGCTGTGTTGTGTCACACCGCGCGGCAGACATTCGCGTCGCTTGGCTTGTTTACGCTAGCAGGTACGGCGTGCCTATTGCAACTTTGCATCAAAACAAGCGAACTCGATTACTCTTTTTGGGTGACGCCCAAATAAAAAGGAAAGCCTTAATACTGCACGCAAATGCTCGCATTAGCGAGGTTGGCTTTCTTCGAGAATCTCTTGGTTGGGCGAGAATCAAGTGTCTGTTGTCCGCATTGACAAGTGTCTATGAACGTTTTCCCGTTACCAAAAACTTTCGGAAACTCCCATGGAAAGGTCCATCGAGTGAAAAATGTGTTCCATTTGGCACAAGCTCCATTCGTTATGCTTTTGTCACCAATATTCATGCTGGTAGCACAGATATCGCTATGAATAGCCTGGAACGGCCGGTGATTCCTTGTGAAAACTCGTAAATGCAACATGCTTTTTCACCGGAAATTTTCCAACGGGAAAACAGGATTACCTTTTTAAAATTCCAATTATTCCCGGGAACTTTCCAATGGAACGCCCGGAAAACGTATGTTCCATTAACATCCTAACCGGAATTTCCGCTATTTCGTAGTAAATGGAGAGCGCCTCATATTACATTTAAGAGGCCCCCTCAGGGCTTCAGGTGGTTTACGTACGTCTCTAGTCTGAATGTCAAAACCTCTTGTTTCGCGTATTGAGGAGGAATCCATTTCGCTGTTGGTATATTGCTATTGTCTTTTCGCTTTTCTCTGTAGCTGTCGCAGTTCCAACCCATTTTTGTGTCGCTTGTCACCATTTCTGCTCCATTGTCGCAGTTGAAAGGCTATGTCGATTGTCAGAATTTACCCTAACAGGGTTCCTGCCCTAACAGGACCTTTCCCAGGGACAAACAAAAATGACCGTATCATAAAAACGTCAAATCACTTAATTGTGTCAATCAAGTTACATGTAGACCTAGATGTTGGAAATGTTGGGTACATCGTATCACTCTTCGTAATTTTGGTTGCCGTATCATAAACAGTTTTATAGTTCATGTTCGGCCGTTATCTATAGAAAACGAAGCGCTTTTGAAGTGAAATTTTATTTGTCTTTAAAAACGTGAGTGAAAGCGCGAACGATGTAGAAAGAAGGATTTGATTAGTATGTACTGAGGCGCTCTCTTTTGTAAACATTTTTGGTCTTCTTAAACAAATAAGCGAATAATTTTGAAACCGCTCGATGGATTTTATTAACAATTTCAGATTCTCGAGATTAACCTCTTCTTGTATGACCCTTAAGTTTCAAGATTAGTAAAAGAAGACAGTAAAATACGAAGGGCTGCGGCGACCCCAAAGGCTTGACGCGTTTCAGACTGGGCCTCCTTTTCTCCTCCTCGATCAAGAAGACAAAAGGAGGCTCTGATCGTCGAGTGGAGTCCTCATGATACGAGACATGATTTTTTTTTGTTACCATGTAAACTCTTTTCTAAGTTTGGGCGGCCCATCTTCTGTCTCTGGTACAGTCGACTCTGTCTTAACGGAATTTTCTATAAGGAGGGTATCTCAGTGAAACGGACATCTACGGATGGTCCTTTCCTTTCTCTGATCCCTTTATTTGACTGTTTATAAGACGGACACTCAGTGTACGCCCCAAAGGTGTTCCTCTTAGAAAACGTTGACTACATGCCTGATGCTCCTACTAGTGTTAATCGTGTTTTGCTGTTGTTGTTGTTGTTTCCTTTGTACTACATTTTTGAACCTGCATGGTTAGGAGAAGCTTCTATACGTGAATGATAATACGCTGTTTAGTGACCAGCTAGGAGAATGCATTTTTAAATCTGCCCAGACTTGTTGTCTCGACTAGCAGCTTATACCTCACATTCGATAATTAACGTTAAAGGTCTGGATAGGTATAAACCACTTAGCAAATAAGGAGGAAATGCCTTTTGAGTGTCTCGGCGTATCGTCTTATAAGGAAGTAAATGTGTTGAGATACTGATCAATTACCCTTATAAAAGAAAGTTGCCCGAAAAGATAAATTTAGCCCACCTAAATAACGTAAGCCGGCCATCTCTTCACTCTCGTTTTTCGCTCTAACAGGTTTTCGTTATCGTTATGGGACTTCACATTTTATTTTCACTTTAATAAGTGTTAGACACTTAGGCGACCTGAAAACAGCATAAGAGAGCTTTAGCAGTGTTGTCATAAGTCAAATGTTTTCTCTGGTCGCGCATAAAACTTGCATACAACATACATGACCTAAAATAAAGGATCAATAAGACCATTTAAATGTGAAAAACAACTGTTTGAGTTAGTTTTCTAATTTTCAGGTCTCCTCTGCTAATTCTTGGGAGGGTGATTCCTTCAGTCTAAAGACTGCTTAATCGTCGATTAAGCGGTATTAAGATGTACCGCGGTCAAAAAAGCTGTAGAATGAAAAGATCTTGTCAAATTAAGTCTAACCGGGAAAATAAAATGATTTACTCCTGAGTTTTACTTTTTACTACATGTGTGGCTAGATTCTCCGAATATCGTGTACACAGGTTGGATTGAAAAGTCTGAAACTGGATTTCCAATGTATGCAAGGTTAGCTGTAAGATGTTAACGCCTACATATGTTTTAATTTAAAGCCTGACAGTGTGAGGTTTATTCACTTGACATGCGGACGTTGGAATGCAGGGTTTCACTAAGGGGGGTAGCCTGCGTAGCAGGTGTTAAAAGGGGAAGGGGAAGCAGGAATTCTGGCGCGCGAGGATGTTGAAAACGGGAACCTTTTCCCCTCTTTTCCCATTTTTGCCCCTCCTCGCGCGCCCCTTTGCGCTCTGACGCACCCAATTCCCGCGTTCTCCTTTCCCTTTTAAAGCTGCCACGCAGGCTACACGTAGCGGATTAAGCCCTTCTACTGTTAAGTGGTTTCTAAAAGGTTGCGGTTGTGTACATTGGCTTGCACCTCACACAAACTGCAAGCAAATGTGACGACATGAAGAAAATATGATATCGAGGGTCAACCTTTGGAAAGTGTTAATGTGAAGATTTAGGACTGTTTACTGCTGGTGACTTCTCATGGAACCAACAAGTTGATAACTAATAACTGCTTAGGCTGATGGGGTTTTAGGGTTGGTTCAAAGGACCTGCAGGGACTTGAAGGACATTGATACTATGGAAACACTTTACCGTAGTCTTGTGAGACCTTTATTAGAATATTCATGGGAAACTTGGAAGCCTCATGCTAAACGTAACATTGATAAACTAGAGGCTGTACAGCGAAGAGCCACCAGATGGATTACCAAGTCTGATGATGATTATGATACTATACTATCTAAGTTAAAATTGTTGTCATTATTTAATAGGAGGTTCATTTGAGATGTTACGTAATTGATGGACATTATGATATAGGCATATCAAACAAGCTCATATTTTGTAAGGACAGAAACACAGGTTATAACTTGTAATGGGGAAAAATGACACACAGGACCTTGATTATAGCCATTGACTTATTATGTGTTCTAAAATTGGTTAAAGATATCAACAAGCGGAATAAAAACTGCTGCCACTGCTCCATTGAGCACGGTGAATAAAGATTTAAAAGAGGATTAACTTCTGTACTTCTTACTTTGGCTTGCACCCAAAAATGCGAGAACATTTGTCTTCAATCTGGATTTTGTGTGTGGGTTTGTTTATTGTGCTCTCTGATTTCGCAAAAAAAAAAATGTCGGTCCAGTTAGATTCTTCTAATTTCGTGTGGGAGAAAAGTCTAAAGTGACAGAGGGACGGCAAACGCCAAATTCAAGTTGAGAATTTCTCAAAACGGAAGGTGAGCGGATAAAAACAGCTCACAACAATTCTAATTAATCGAATGGATAGAAAATTGCATGAAAATACCAACATTTGTGTAGATATAATGAACAGTAAACGACAAGTAAAGGGGAAACTTAGTCACGTGGTACAAATTCGCGTTTGCCGTTTGACGTAAACGTTATGTTTAACCTCTCTTAAAACTTACTAGTGGATTTTAGGGAGCACTAACATCCCGGAATATCCGATACTCGCAAAGGCGGTTTTAGCTTTGACTGAGAAGACGTTATCGCTTATTTTGCTAACTTATTTTGTTAAGTTTGACTGCGGTGCTTGCAGTTCACTCATTTGATATGCGGAAGTTCAAAGTAGAATGCCATGGAATGTAGGATCAGGGGGTTTATTCTAAGTAAGCCTTTCTACTTTTAAGTGCACGTGGTTTCAAAAAGGTTTCGGTTGTGTGCATTGGCTTACACCTGATACAGACTGCACGCAAATATGACGTATCCCTCTAAGAACACAAAAAAAAACCTGAACTAATGTTAGCTGCTTGTACTTAATGACTGTTTTAGATCTCCTTCTATAACGTCGGAAAATCAGATGCACGTTTCTTACTATGGACTATAGGCTTATCCTTTACTGACTGTTTCAAAGCCGCAGAAAGAATACTTCCTGAATGTTCCATGAAAGGGATTGCGTGCGGCATGCGGACGTTTTCTAAACATAATCCATGCATACTTACCACGGATCATCACCAAAAACCCTTAACATTTATTTGGCTTTCGGAAAGAAGTGACAGTTTTCTAAAAGAATTATCATCACTGAATCAAAGCAAGTTAAACCACGAAACAACGACTGCGTTCGCAATGATTGCATTGAATGACCAAGAAAAGAGTTGAGGGTTTATCTAATAACAGTTTCCAGGATCCACTGGGTTTCTTCCTTTCAGGAAACGTAGTGCATGTGTGGGTGGTGATAAAGTCTTTTAAGACTCATTACGTGGAATACCGCATGCATATAGAAAGAATAAAATTAGCTTCCCTTTGCCAAGAGGGTCATATCTCAAGTTTGACCGGCTAAACTGCCCCTATGCAGGGTAAACAACTAGAGTTTTGGCAACAAACTTTAGATAAACGTTGCTCTTACAAATACCTACAATTACTGTTAATTGTAGGAATATTTTTAAGCTGCTTCAGAAGGAGTTGTTCTTAAAATATTTTGATAAACTATTTCCACTTACACGGCTGTCTCTCGCACTGCACTCTGGGACCGAAGCGACAATTCTTTTGTTGAGCTCCTGAAAGCGTGCCTTTGTCTCTTAAATTTACATAGTATATGAAATCAATAAAAATTAGGCAAAGTGCCGGACAGCGTGATTCTAACAGTGTGCCCCGAGCTTCATAAGACAGTCGGTTTTCATTAGTTTGAATCTAGTGATGAAATACTTGGCAGAAGTCACTGTTCGCGAGTCCTTTTGTTCTTCTTGTTAATATGCAAGACATGAAATTCGCTCTATTAAAACATAACATATGATTAAGTACACGGCTACTTAAAGTTGTCATACTGTGAAAAGCCAAATAAAATATTGTTTTTGAATATGATCGACTACCAAACGTCGGTTTAACGTCTCAACAACAACCCTATTCAAGACTCAGACTCCAACACAACCCAGACGATCACATTCCACCTACGTTTGAAATGACTCCTCGGCTCAAACCATCAACTGTAAAAAAGAATTTAAAATTTGCATCATATTGCACTTTCACTACCCAATCAGCTTGTTTTTACTTGTTAAGAGGATTTGGTGTACATGGCTGACTTGTCAAATATGAGCCGAGGAAACGTTTGTACCGCTATAAAGCAACTCATCCAGATGTCGACAGGTCATTGCATCTAGGTCTAGCAGCCAGATGGACCTCAGAAAAGTTGCTCCTTTTGTCTTTCTCCTAAACCTGGGGATTCTCACTCTAACTGTAAAAGGTATGCCACTCTTCTTTTCATCGTAGGCTGTTGCAATCGGCATTTGTACGTTCTTATACCTAACAAAAGGCAAATATTACTTTTTTTCTTGTAACATAGTTGAAAATTGCTAAAATTTCATCTCCTGAAAAGCAATTCATCTCGGTCGAAGACTTTTTATTTTGTTCCTTATTTTTTAAGGAACACGGCATGTACTTATTTAGACCTCATATAAAGACAGAAGATCTGACAGCTAATATTTTTGAATTTCTTAGTTCTTCTGATTTACAGCTTTGGGGAACACAACAAGCCCCTCCCTCTCGTTTAAGTGACTAACTCAGTGCTCGAGCTTGCGACTAGAGTATTAAGGTCAAAGTCTCTGATCGATGAATTTTTCCATCTCATTTAATGTGCCAGTTTCTATACATCCCACGATCTCGAGAAAATGATTATATTACAAAGTTTTCGATGGACTAATTTGTTTGTTGTAACTCGGTTCTCCAAAATAGCACAGTCTGTTCCCGTCAGCGGCCTACCACTTGGATTGAAGGAAAACGAAACAAAATTGTAAACACAGACAGGTGATCGATTCTTGATACGATATTTCATATCCCCAGAAGACCTACAGTTTGAAGATTTCAAATCTAGAACATAAGATTTTGACGGTGGGGTGAGAGCTCTGAAATTAAACCTGCCCCTTACACTCCACGCCCACATTCTGATGCAACGCGAAAGTTTTAATCCATTTCAAACTTTTGACGGCCAAAGTGATATCTGGCAGTTCATCAACCCATCTTTTACAGAAAACCTTAAAAGAGTTTTTATTCTTTGATTTTCCTATTTTGGAATCAGTCATTTCCGCACTTCTACCGACGTTCATATTTCCTAATCCGTGCAGCTCTGTTTTAATCCAATCAGAGATAACTGTCATTCGCGGGCTACCCTTTTGGTGCAAGGAACCGAGCTTACTCTACACATTGCGTGTGCGCGCGTAGCAAAACGGTAATTTGATTAATCTAGATATTTAGATTTGCTCTCAACAAGTGGAGTAACTGAACATGAACGAAAAAGGAGCTAGGGGAGATAAAATTGGACTTAAAACAAATCTAAAGAGAGTTATTGCAGTAGCTATTCTCCGAGTTTGCCATTTGGACCGCCGCGATCTTTATCAAATATTGTCCAAATCAAGAGTTAAACATTGAAATATGATAAAGGTAAAGCAAAAACAATATAAAAACTAGATGATATTAAAATTTGCATAAGGATACTTACCTCCAAGACGAGAATGCTCTTGTATAGAGCTGACCAGATATGCCATTCACCAAATTGTTCAGTACAATTCCAGAAAAGCATGTTAAGCAATTGGGGGGGGGGGGGGGGGGGGGGGGAGGGTGTCCAAGGAAATCGGTGGTTCAGTCCGCCCGCCAGTATGACGTCACGTCTCGCGTCGGTGACTTTTAAAATGGCGAGCAAAGTGTTCATCAAAGAGACAGATAAAAATTTTTAATTTATCACGGAAATACTGTTCCGATTTCTTGGATTTGGAGATTTTAAGGTCCCTCTTGTCATAGAAAACTAGACTTTAGTACTTTTTTGGAATGAAACGTCTACTGGTGTAATAAATTGTAAAGATTCCTTTCTATCGTTGAACAAATTTTACGGGCAATCATACCGACCGGCCACACTTTTGAGGGCCAGTGCATAGCAAGATTGAGGAATTTAGACACAGCAGTAGGAGGTTCATCAAAGGATTTATTATACTTTACATTATGCGTATTTTCAGCTCTTCAGAGCTAGTGGAGCCCCATATCAATCAGTTTCAAAGTTCGCTTAGCTGTAGCGTTGAAAGAGGAAGCTGCATGACAGATATTTGTGAGAGACTGTGAGCATTGAATCTTGTTGCTTTAACATATTTTAATACTGTACTGTAATTCTGTAATTAAATCCCGAAAACCGATGGTTTCCTTTAATTATTTTTTGGGGGCAAACCCAGTGGAGATTTTAGGGTAATAATATTGATGATTAAGCCGATGTACAAAAGGCAGGTTTAAATTTCGCCAGTGGATCACTGGTGGGTGTTTGGTGTAAACTAGTACAGTCTTGTGGTGTACTGTGTGTTGTTTGTCATGATGTCAACTAACATTGAAAAAAATTCAGCTGTTTGAGAGGAGAGGGGACATAAGTTGACAGCTTGTGGTTTTTTGTGGCCGTAAGCTTGGCAAGTATGCAGATCAAGAACTTTTGAAATTCCTTTTCCAAAATAATACTCTGGACTTAAGCTTAAAATATAAATTGATCCAAGTGCATGACCAGCAGGTTCCGCAGTAAGAATAAAGAAAAACAGGCGAAAAGGAAAAACCAAGACTAAACAGAAAAAAAAATAAAAACGGTACAAACAAACAGAAAACAGCGTCGCCAGGAGTCGAACCCGGTTTATCTGCACGTGCAAGCAACTCCTTGACCACTGCACCACAGTGACACATATGTTTTGGAATCCATTTTTTAGTCTAACATAGACGCTGTTTCAAGCTGGTGGAGCTGTATTTATCATGAATTCAAACATACATTAATTTGAGGAAAATTAGCTTAAGCGCGTATTTCGAAGCTATTTCGCATTATTTCGGGTTCAACACCGGCCGACCCGATGTAGATAATCGATCGAACTAGCTTTACTGAGTTTGGTGGAGAATTAGTAGATGAACAGAGGCCCACACTCGAAAGGATTGATATGAAGCAACGGAACCTCCTATTCTGGAGACTAGACCTTGTCTATATCAGAGAAAAAAAAGATTTAAGTTTTGATGACCTTGCCGGTCCCATGAAAAAGACGGCGATCCCACAAACGGCCCGCAAAACAGATTAACAAAATTATACAATTACGGACACAAAATATCAAAACGGTTTACACAAGCAGATTATAGCAACACCAAAGCTCACACACATTCGTTCAAATTAGCGATATATAGCGATATCTGATAGCTTAGCTTTTCCTCGACCTCGCTCATCCTAATAACTGTGGTATCCCTTGCTAATTTGGACAAGCGACCCGAGGCTCTTGCCCGTTACTATGTGATGTCATACTGGCAGGCAGAGTGGGTCAAGAAACTTAGGAATAAAACAATAGAGTTACCTCCCCTCCCCCCATGATGTTGAGTCTGTATATATAAACTTCTTCTTCCTAAATTTTCTCCACATAACGAAAAGGCAAAGATTTCACACCTCGCCTGGAAATGAAAAGTGAAAAAATGCTAGGCTACGTTTTTTAAGCGCATATTTCTTTTCCCTATGACGCCAAAGTAGAGTCGCTTATTACCCTCTAGACTCGATCCGTAGGCCAAGTTAAGTTTTTGCAGCGCTATTTAAATGAAAAGAAAAGTCACAATATCCTTGCAAAAGAACAGCTTTTGGTGACATTTCTTTCAAACTGAACTTCACTAAATGAAGAAGAATTAATTTTCTGTCTTCACATTTTAATAACACGCGAAAGCTACTTATCTCTCCTCAACTTTCAAATAAACACAGACACACCCCTAGCCGCTCTTCATTTCTTTTCAAGCAACACTCCATCTCGTTCCATCCCATACCTACACTACATTAAGACATTTTTTTCTATTTTACAGGCATTTCCTATCAGGTTGGAAAACTGAACGCATCAGAGACACGTCAAGAATGGAATTGCAACAGCGGATGTGAGGCGCCACAACATTGTACACTGCCACGCTGCACTAACGTGGTATTTCCTCAAGCGTTTAGTGGATCTGGAACAGTAAGTAAACCCTAAGCAATTAAAAATTACCGTATTTCTTCAAATAATCGCCTCGAGCGATTATTCGAGGGAGGCGATTATTTCAACTATTGGTCACTGGAAGTCGATCCCTAAATATTTTATTTTGTTACCCGTTAAATAAAAATAAAGAAATAATCACATCAAAATATACTAAACATGGGCTTTATAAGTTTTCAAAAAATAGTTCCTTGTCAGGAGCAATCCTGTTCCTTGGTTATTTTTCAATTTCAATATCCTTGGCGTTAGAGCTTGAATCGTCACTGATCAGTTTTGCTGGATGAGATTCCACTTCAGCTTTGTTTGTTTTTTAACTCGACAGGGAGGTGGTAAAGAAAGAGAAGATAGCGAGAAGGGTGGGGGTTAGGGGCGATTATTTGAGGGGGGGCGATTAATCGAGGGATGACTATTTTTCGAGGAAATGCGGTAGTCTAATCTTAAGGGTTGGTGGCAACTTTCTTTTGTTAGCAGAACACAATAAGCTTCTTTAGAAACTAATGTTTTTAACAAATTTTGATTTGCCAGCATTGTCGCCTTTGTAATGTTATGACCTCAGACAATTTAGTGCGCATAGGTGTTCTCAAGTACTCCCTAATCCCTAGGATGCGAGTGTTTTCAAACAAAACAAAACAAGGCGAAACAAAAAAGCCAGAGAATTCTGACAATAAAAATAGGCTAGAATATCTTTAATCCTTGGAATGGGGCCGGGAATGGAGGGTTGAATTAGATCCTCTTTTTCTTCAGATTTAGTGTGAGGAGTGCACGCGCGCACGAGCGTTGAAACCACCAGACGCACGCGAGAAACGAGAGCGGCAGTCTCGCCCCTTCAGTCGCGCGTGGTCATTTTCGTTTCTCGCGCGTTTCGCACGACAGACAGATCAACATTCCGGAATATCCCTAAATTTAAGGACAGGGCCAAATGGTCACGCGACACTGTTCAACCAAGTAGATGGTGGGCTTGTGTTTATCAAAACATCGACCAAGTGATCAAAAATTTTCACAACAGCGCACGGAGTCGTACAGATTTTAAGATAAGCTTACAATACTCGGCTAGGTTTCACATTATTTCAAAGAAAACATTTGATGTAAGAGAATAAGAGTGTTATTCATCGCAAGGAATCATTGGGGTGTTCGAACTGATTCTGGACCGATCGCAGAGGTCGTGGCTTCACTGACCTGGCTTGCAAGATTTTTGATAGAAGCAAACTTGAAAATTTGTTGAGATCGTACGAAACAGGAATGGTACTACCTATTAACTTCTACAGGACAAGAATCAAAGAACCAGTTATCATAACAAGAATAAAAAGTAGTTCAAATTTATTAATTTTCCTTGTTTGTTTTTTGTGTTGTTTTGTGTTGACTTCACGCATCTGGTGCTTTCTTTGCTTGTTGTCGTACCTGCAATGTTTTTATTTTATCCCAGATAATCAGTGCGTGTTTAATGTGTAGCGAACTACATCATTTACAGTTGAAATTTGTCTTCTTTCTTTGATTTTTTTAACTGTGGATGAACATTTGGAGAATCCAACAATAATAAATCTCTCCTGATTTGGTGAATTACAGAAACAAAGCGGTTAATAACTACCTTGCGGTTATGATTTTTAATTTTATCCCCGCAAATTCGGCAAAGTGAGACGAGATGCATGTTGGACGTGAATATCCATAAGACTAATAAGGTTGTTTTGGCCTTGAAAAGAAAAAAGGCAAAGGCTGGAATTAATGCGAAGAAAATTAATAACACGGCTCTGCCATGTCTGCGTGAAACCTGGGAGTGGAACACGTTCGATCTCACGTATCAAGGACAATTTCTCACATCTGACTCTCAAATCCGGACAAATTGTTCTCAACACATCATGACTTTGTGTCCTTTTTTGTGTTCTAACGAAATCATATCAAAGCACGCTAAAAGTGTCGTCTTTTAAGTACCTTCGAAAGTGCTCAAACGTCAGGTCTTCCGGAACCTCTGCGGACATTTAACTTTCGGCAACGTTCGCAAGTCTTCGGTAATTCGTCGGAAATCTTTGGAAGTCGCCGGGACGTTTCGTGAAATCTTGGTTATGACAAGGTGAAAATCTCACGTATTTGACTCAGAAAAAGCTGGCAGGTATAACATTGGGACGTAGATCGTAAGAAGACCAAGAAAACCGTCTCTAAATCATCTCAGTAAAACCCTGCAATTGCCTTTGTAACGCTTTCATTCTGAGCAGCCATCGTATGCTGGCGCGTTCTCAGAGAAACGTAAATTTGAAATCATAGGTCACTTGCAGATGGTACATGACACACATGAGATTTTAAGTGTCTTGCTGCTAAGATTACCCCTAAAAACGCACATTTGATCACATTATACGATGAAAAGAGTGGAACAATGCTATTCAAGGCCTTAAGAACAAGTTCTGTAGAAAATAAAGGACAATCAGGTCCTTTGTCAGCTGACAGTAAAACCCAAGGCAAATGTCAGTTGTCAGTTAAATTTTCGGCTATTTGTGAGTTGTCAGTCGTCAGTTAACCCCATCCCGACCCTCTTCTAGGTTGTCTACTATCCCCACATTCAACGTGATAAACGTTAATGGATATGACAATTGAGGAAAAATATCTAGAACTTCGTAAAAATCTGTACATCGAAAAAAATAATAGATACTTGTTCACCTACCTTCTCAAACTCATTAATAATTCATTAAGAAAATACAAAGGAAATTAATGTTTAATTAGTGTTTGGAAATCGGATGAAACACTGCTTAGTATTTGCATCCTTAATTTCTCCTTCAAAAATGATTTTGTTTGAGAAGAAATATCAAACATTCGACAGAGTGTTTCATCACCAGATGAAACACCTCGAAGTTCGTCAAAAATACTCCGCTGCGCGTCGTATTTTCAACTCTCTTCTCGGTGTTTCATCTGGTGATGAAACACTGCATCTCATGTTTGATATATTACTTGAAAACCGACCAAATTCTCGCCTACATCGTGTTGTTTAAAAGAAGAAATAAGCCACAAAATGTGCTGAATATTTCACGAGACACTTCCAGTATGGCTTTCGATAGGCTTTCCACTTGAAAAAATTGTGTATGCCTCATGAAAAGTCTTACAAATATGCCTGAGAGTCTCCAAACGGTGACTGTGGTCGTTTAGGTAATCTATCCGCCATTTTTCTCGAGAACAATAGCTCCATGACGTCACAACTGCCCTTAAATTTAGAGATATTCCGTACTGATCAAGGTAGAAGAAAAAAGAGAGACTGCTCGTAATCTAGGGTTGAATTGTCGCCTGCAAATTTTCATTGATGCTTATCTTTTCAGGTTCGAGTCTTTGTGTCATTAAGCCACGAGGATCAGTCTTCAGTTGTTCATTCGCCTTCTGCTGTGTGGGCAGAGTCCATAAGTACAGCTGGATTTCAGTTATGCTCGCGTGCAACAGGTTCTACAAATGACACTGGAATTATCAACTGGGTAGCGTTTCAGGACAAACCCATGTTAACGCATGGAAGCGTTACTTTTAGTGGAATATGGACAACAGAAACCAAGTGTGAGAAGGTGGCCTTTTCTCAGGTTAGATAACTATAACGGATAACAAGGGTATAATTTTGTTATAAAGGTGTAAAACGTAATTAAATAGTAGAAACAAATAAAATAGGTTCAGAAAGTATAGTTCTAAAACAAATGATCTCTAGTTCAATATCCGATATGTGTTCTTATTGGATAATCGGACCTATCAAAGTGCATTGCTAAAAGCCTTTAAGCTTCCTCTCGGGCTTAGATTCAAACTTTTCCTTCTATCGCCTACAAGCCATTTTCACGTTTTACTTTAGAACATAGTTAATTGAGTGGAATGGTTATGAAACCCGTCAGACTCCTTTGTTATATGTTTTTGTGGACCTGAAAGTGCACAACGTTCAAAAGCATTCCTGTCATTTTGATTGTTTTGACCAATAAAAACGTTGCATTAATTTATTCTGTAACAATTTGCCAAGAGAAAACAAAGGATTGTGCGCTTTCTGGGTGCTTTCAACATAAACAGCAGCATTGTAAATTGTTTTTATCATTGATGTTTGCCGCTTTTCACAACCAGTCTCCTCTAATAACTATGTTTAGAAGTAGTGATTGAATAATGCTTGACCGTTTTGATTGTATGGATGTATCAAAGGGAATTGGGAAAATAGAAGTCTATTTATTTAATGATGTTAAATTTTTGGCATTAAACCTAACAAAGTTAGCCGAACAGAAACCTTGCTGTTAGTAGCTTTATTTAAGTAATGGGCCAAATAAAATGCATTCAACAACCTTTTCAACACTTCGTAGAAAGAGGTGAAGAGGGGTAGAAAATTGAGTCCATGTGAATAGACAAGTAGTCAAGATTTAATTAATCTGCTCCCATTAGCCTTTGATAAATCCTTAATTTCATTTAAGTGCCACTGAGCACTTCATTGATACGATCATGTTGATTTATATCTCGAGAAGCTTGTTTATTTTTTAGTCAATAGTTTTTCCTGTATCTAACATCTTTTTGCAGAGCTTTGCTTCCAAGCCTCGTGTATTTGTCTCTGTTAAGTACACTCGCAGTACAAAGCCAAATGATGCTATGTACTTATGGTTAGAAAACGTCAATTCTGGAGGATTTGAAGTGTGCTTAAGGGAATTCTTGCCCTTTGATGGAAAGCACCAAGATGCAGTTGTGGTAAGTGAAGAAAAATGCTCGAGTAAACTATAATATTGATGAAAAATAAATAAATAAATAACGTGACTTTGCCACACTTCGGCAGCCCGGACAAGCAATTACCTAGAACGTTCGTAACACAATTAAGGTCAGTGTCCTGTCTCACGTGTCTCATGCAGTCATTTCTTGTTAAAGGAAGTGTCGTTCGATGCCTGACGCAACTCGTCTTGCAAATTAAACATCATTTTCTTGTCCACAGGACTGGTTCGCATTCACTGGAAATGGGAGTCAACTTAATTTCACAATAACTGGAGAAGAAATCTTTCCAAACAGTGGAAATCCATCGGCCAAAAACAACTACGGCTTCTGTCAGGTGAAAACTTTAGTCCTAACAAGAACATTTAGCAAGCCACAGAACATTTTCGGTGGTTGAGGCCACACTAGAGAAAACTTAATATAGTAAACCTAAATTTACCAGACCATGGTGATCGACAATGTATCCAAAATGGCAATTCCCAGATGAACGAGACATGCTTATCTCGCGACTTGAATGTGCGCATATTTTGGGATTTTTAAATTTCGCGACTTTGCAAGAATTTTATATTTCGAATCACCTCAATTTCGCGTTGTTGAGTGGGCGAATATTAGAAGCGGGGACTTTACAGACGATGGGCAAAAATAGAGGGAGAAGTGAGCACGTTCACATCCATTTACTAACCTACATTACTTTTTTACCTATTTATAGGAAGTACCTTTCAATACGACCTTTTACAAATCGCCAATTGTGATTCTTTCCGTAAATCATGAGTATAATCTTCAGGTCAAGGGAAGCCGTCTTCCAGAAAATAATATAATATCGTCCTGGGTTGAGGTAGGTTTGAATTTTTATTCTAACCTGAGAAAAAAGCCGGCATTTCACGCTACGCCACCACTAGTTTTTCCACAAAATGACGTCTGATGAACGACGATAGCAAAAATTGTATACTGATGATGTGTCAACTGGGCATGCAGTGCTTCTGATTGCGGCACGACCAATCAGGAGCAGTATCTTGATCTGGGAAGTGCAAAGTCATCATTATGGGATTTCTTCACTCGTTCCACAGACGTCTTTTCAACCAGCAGTAATTAATTGCGTCGCGAAATGGGGTTTTCCTCACTGGATAATATTCTTGTTCAATAAGGGAAGAGAAGTAATCCGTACATTCTAGTAAATTGATAAAAGGACCGTGAAAGAGCCATAAGAAACAGATAATTTGGATCTGATCCGTAAATTTCATGACTTGTATTGTCGTCGTAGAAATTAAGAAGAAATTATGGATTTTCTAGTAACTGATGAGTGCTATCATATTTTTCTGTAGGACGTTGGATTAGAATCTATGAAGATATGCGTTAAAGACCTCAGTGGATTAGGATCGAGTCATGATCCCTTGATTGTCAGCTACGCCGTTACTGGAGGTTGTTATTAATTTTCCTATTGTAATGATCACTATTTCTAGAATTATTATTATTATTGCATTTTTTGTATTTGCAGATTTTATCTCTTGTTTGCCCCCTGAGAAACCACGCAACATTGCTTTAATTTATTCCATCAGCCTTAAGCGCGTGCAAAGATGGCGGTATGGTTAATAAGGTCTTCTAACGATAAAAATAACAGGTTGAGTTGCCTGTATGCAAACATGTCACTACTATTTAGTTTTAATTCAAATATGAAAAATATGTTAGAAATTTATGTTTTTTCCGAATGGATAACTACTCAATATTATGTTTTTTTTCTTGCTGCAGATCTTAATCCTTGCCTTAATGTGCATTGCCCTCGATTTGGAGTCTGCAGGACCTACAGTGCGCATGACGCTCAGTGTGAGTGCGATGACCAATGCCCCTCATATAAAGACCCAGTGTGCACTGCGAACGGAACAACTTACGACAACCGATGCTGGCATAAGTTAAGCTATTGCAAAGGACTCGAAAATAATCTGGTCTATCACCCAGGAAGCTGTGAAGGTAACGAAAAATGATTTCAACGATTTTTTTGGCTTTATATGCCACATAAAATAGTCTGGGAGTTAAGCTCTCGATCGCTAAGAATTATAGTTGTTGGCTCAAAATTGCATTCAATTTGGCTTCTAGCTATAGGATGTTTATAACTTTCCGTTACTTTTAAGCTCAATTCTAGCTCCTCACGCAGGCTAAGCAACAATAGACAGCTGTAACAAGTTACTTCGTCTCTCTACTTTGGCAAACAAACATATAGCAGCCCAGACTATAGCCGATGTTTGATCTGTGTAAGATCTTTTATTCTCTTTTGCCTTGCAATCTAGTTTTTATCGCTTAAAATTAGATTTACACAAATTTGCTCGGGGCAAATATGGTTCAAAAAAGTGCAAAAGAGGAGGAAATCAAAGACAAGGGTGGTAAATATCACATTTAAATACCAGTTTACATGGAGTTGCATATTTGAGGGCAAATGCAGTATTTATTATCTTTGCCCATGATTTCAGCCTCTTTTGCACTTTTTTTTTGCACCCTATTAGCACAGAGTAAATTTGCTGAAAATCAAATATTTCGCGCAGTGGCGAGCGCTCCCACGCGTACATGTCATCAGGTACGCTTTTGATTTATAATTTTTTTGTTGGCCTCCTCCAGTACTGCATATGTTTATCTTTATACTGGCATATGTTTATCTTGGGCACTGAAACCAGCAACCAGCATGCAATAATAAGCAGCCACTATACATTTCGTTGTTGAAAGGTAGCCGACATTGCAAGTTATAGCCTAGTTTTAGTTCAATTTCCACGCTTTTTTTGTCACCACCTTTCACCTGACTTAGAGTTACACTACAACGCAAGCTGACTACGACCTTAGCGATAATGCTTAAAGAGTACAATGATGCTTCCTTTTAAAGTACTTAATTTATTATAAAACAGGTTTTCCAATTGTACGGGGCCGTATAGATCTGCTACAGGTTCCAAAATGGTCAGATTCAAACTGTCAGACAGTCACATTTCCTCCATACCGGTTTTATCCCGATAAACAAGTTCATGTTCAAATAACCGTCAATCACATGAAGCTGAATGACTCTGTGACAGTACACGACGCTGTTACTTCATGGACAGAAAGTATCAACACAAAAAACTTCACCGTCTGTGTCATGCAAACCGGGAGGAAAGAAGAAGGTGCGAATCAATTTGCCACCATTGATTGGGTGGCTTATCAAGGTGCACCGCCCGAAGGATTGACGGGAACGGTTGAGTTGCAGAAATGGTGGTCTGGTACCAAATGCGCAGATGTGACTTTTCCTACGGTGAGAGATTAATTGATGCAAGTCCCCAAGGCAAATGTTAGACTTTCGTTCATCAGACAGCTTTAATCCACACCGTCTTTAAATTAAAAAATAACGGATCTTTACGACTAGGAAGAAAAAAGACGATTGCTACAATAAATAACAAGGCAAAGTTAGGTTATAAATAAGAAGGGGAACTTACTCAGTGATTAGCTACGTGTAATTTTGCAGCAACATTCATCTTAATATGACTTCAGTTGTTGTTATTGTGTTTTTTTGGTTTTTTCTTCAGGGCAAGTTTGCTGAGGCGCCAATAGTCCTTGTGACGTCAGAGCACCTGAGGACTGGTAAAGAGTATGATGCTGCTCTCATTTGGATTGAAGACGTAACTAAGGACTCAGTTAAAGTCTGTCTTCGTGAAATGCAAAACTTTGACGGTAGACACCAAGATATCACTGTGGTACGTTCTAAGTGATTTTCTTAGAAACTGGAACGCAAATGTCTGCAAAATTTGTGAGGATTGTTGGTCTGTTAACCATAACAGCGCGGTTAAGATGAAATGGCGTTGATAGCTTTAAAGATCGTCCGGGCGAGTGATGGTTCAGTCGAAAGAAGGGAACTGCAGAAAGAAAAGCATAAAAAGAAACAGAAATATAATAATAATGAAAAGAAGAAAAAGAAGAAAAAAAAACTGAATATCATCAGAGGGAGTGAATTTTAAATAGCACACAAATTGGTCTGCCTTTTCCCCATGTTTCCCTTCCTGACGTTTTTACGCGATTCCCCCTATGTCGTAAAAAATTGTGGATTTGCATCCTTTCCTTGACTTTCTGCGCTCTTTGTTAATTCTAATCTCGTACCCAGATCTCCCACGGCCAGTGTAAAACAGAGTGAGATCTGGGTACGAGATTATGTTAGTTCACCAATTTATAGAGTTCAAAATGCTTAGGTTCACTGAAAGGGCCTTAAAAATGCAGTTGATTTTAAATAAATTTTCTGTGGGTATATTACGAAACTGTTACAAGTATGAGTGGCATCATTTTTGTTTTTTTCCTCTTTTCACAGAACTGGTTTGCCTTCTCCAAACTGCACAAGCCTCTTTTCACTGAACATGGTGTCATAAGTTTTCCAAATACGAACCCACCTTCGGATAAAATGAACAATGCTTACTGTGAGGTGAGAAAAGAATTCTTTGCAAAATTATAAGCATAAGCGTGCTATTCACAGGATTTTCCCTCACAAATATTTAGCTTACTTACATCACTGTTTATATCTTCAAAGCACTTATAGTCATTATACACTGTGCGTGGTAGAGATCAAATTAACCAGAAAAGCTAAGAAGCTGGTCCACAAAATAGTGTTTGAAAAACGTTAATCAAAATATTAAAAGGGCAGTTCGTTCTGTTAAAATAATTAATCGCAAATATTGTTTGTCCAATCGTGACTTCAAAAATAAACACAACCGAAGGTAACTACATTTAAAGGAAACAGTGTTAAACGTTGTATGTTTCTCTTCCATGGCAGTTCGTCACATTCACGAGAGCTTATAACTCGACTCCGACAGTCCTTGTCTCAGCCAATCACAGCACGACAGTATCTGGAAATTCAGCACCGATCCACAACGGAATTACAACTTGGATCGAGGTAAAAGTTTCCGTCATGGGGCGAATGTGTAGGGATGTGTCCTGGCAAAAAAAATTCAAACCGAAGCTCGACGAAAGATAAAACTGAACGGAGTCACGCTTGAGGCGATAATAGAAGTGGCTCAAAAAAGGACCAAGAAAATTTGAGATTGCTTATTGGCTAACTTCATGTTTTCGATCGCGAATATAATTATGTAGGTATTATTCATTAAAGTTAGAATAATATCTTTAAATACTCAGGCGCCGCGGTGGTCTCAAACTTTAGATCTGACAGTACGGGTTTAAACGTTACCGTATTTTTTTTCATGGAACAAGAAATCATTTGCTGTCTTCATCAAACTGTTTGGGCCTTATAGCTCCTGCGCCACCATCATACCCCTTATTAGGGTAAAAAGGATATTTTGGATAACATTTGAACCTTTTAATTCTTTAAGCTTTTATAACTTTTTTATTTCTAAACCTTCCAATCTTTTAATTTTCTAGCGGTCTTTGCAAGCTTTCATCAAACCACGGTTTTCAGTTGGCGAATCTGTTTGCATTTCTATGTCACATAAAAAGGTGTAGCAGAAAGGTTTAATTTCAGAGACTATTCTAACATTCACTCCACGTTAATCCAGTTGTTTATGGTTACAACTGCATAAAATGTACCAGCTACGTTAAGTGTTTATTTTTTCAGAACATGAATACCTCTGCATTCAGAGTCTGTGTCAAGGAATTATACGGGACCAGATATGACCCCTTGTCCGTCAGTTATGCTGTGCTCACAGGTCTGTAATAAGTACTGAACTCATTTATGAAGTAGTTTTTAGCAAACATCTTACCCGATTCATGAGGAATTTATAAATACTTTGGAAGTGCTCTAAACTAACACAAGCATATGGTTTTGCGAGTCATGCCGAGTGAGAGTCAAGAGAGTAACAAAATTCCAGTCGCTTTTTGTTCAAATTTTCTTCTTTCGATTCCCCATTCACTGCTAGCAGCAGGGTACCATTTTGAAGTTCTTGTCGCAAAGAAATTAGAGACTTTAAGATGTGAGGACGGCGACGGCAGGTGAAACGTCGCTTAAATGGGAATTCGGGGTTTTCAATCTTCATCGCGATTTTTCCATCTCGCTTACTTTGTCGAAAGTACGCTACTCCTCCTGAAGTTGAATTCCTAAGAGCCTTATAACAGTTAAGCCGAGAAAGAGAAGGAAAATTTCGTCGTTGCTTGTTTACGTCCTCTAAAAAACATGAAACTAGGCATTTTCACGTTGTAGTCGTGCAGCGACTGCTAAGAAATGTAGAAAAAAGCGTGATGGCACGTGCATAGTTGTTGTTTTACTATAATTAAACCTATTGCTTTTTGGCCGTTCTCATTGCCGTCGCCGTCGTCGGATCTTAAGGTCCCTAATAACTCATAATGACAGAAGAGCTCAGTTGCCGAAATGAAAACCATTATGCATCGAACAACGTTAAAAGTTAGTTTTGCTTCAGAATTTTTACTCTAATTTGATAAAGTGATTCCTCTTTTATCATTGTGACACCACTCCTACTCTCCTTCAAGATAAAAATAATGATGATGGTCTACTCGTTGCCCCGAAAAAAATGTTAATCATTTTTAAATATATTTTCTTATCACCCTTGCAACAGTACTCCTACAAAAGTGCCACTAAGAATAATTTATATCTATCAATCCGACCATAATCATATTTATTATATAACAATTTATATATCAGCAATCTAAATCTTTTCCCCTTTTTACCTTTTGTTAGATATTTGTGATCCTGGATGGAACTATTTCAACGGCCTTTGCTATTTCACAAGTAAGACTTGTCAAAATTGGACCACATCACTGGCTAAATGCCGACAAGAAAACTCAGTTCTTGTTGATGTCCAAAACAATGAAGAAAATGTGTTTTTACAGCATCTTCACAATGGAGCAAAATCCTGGCTGGGAATGAATGATATTTTCACAGAGGGCTCCTTTACTTGGGCAGATCGTGGTAATGGGAACTTTACAGCTTGGGCCAAAAACCAACCCAACAATTTTCGAGATGAAGACTGTGTACATACACTTGGTGTTGAATACAAATACGAATGGAATGACGTGAAATGTAGTGACTGTCATCAGTATACTTGCAAGAAAGGTATAGTTTTTCATGTATGTTTACGTGTAAGGTTATGGTCATAAAAAGAGATTATTATCTCTGAAAATTACATGATTAAATGATATCTTGTTATTAAACAGAGACAAACAAGACAGTTGAAAAAAAATAATTAAGTGATGCAATGAGTGAACTGATGGATATGTTGCGGTGGGTCATCCTTGGTGTTTAAACCTGTGAAGTTTTTCTTTGTTTTCTATATTGTAACTACTAGTTATATCTATCGCTAAGTGCCAACGAGCAAAGCTGTTACTTATTGTTGGTTTTCACATGACGTCACTAAAATTCAAACTAAAAAACTATCGATCCTACCGTGATTTTGCTTTCACGATGAATTAGAGCAGCTGAAAACTAATTTTCATACAAATTTTCGCTTCAAAAAGGTTCTTGGTTTTGTGAGAAAGTACGCTTGAATTTCTAAACTTTTGCGAGACGCGGCATTTACATGACGGCCAAGAGAGCTGTCATGTAGGTTAAAAAAATGACTTATCTCAGGAAATTTTGCTATCTAAACAGTTCATGTATTAGAAAAAGTATTATGAGTTAGAAAAAGTATTATGAGTTTCTCGAAGAAAAAAATTCACGCTTCTACTACTTCTGTAGCAAAACTCAGTAACAGATGTTTCTGTTG
Source organism: Porites lutea (assembly GCF_958299795.1). Lineage (NCBI taxonomy): Eukaryota > Metazoa > Cnidaria > Anthozoa > Scleractinia > Poritidae > Porites > Porites lutea. The sequence goes on along the minus strand of NC_133201.1, from coordinate 49,708,116 downwards.
GTTTCCGTCCGCCATGTTGGAGCTCATCCAGGTGAACACCAGCAAGGCGTCTCTATACTATTTAAATCTCTATAGGTTTGGGTAAAACATTTCTTCGGATATCTCGTATACGAAATATTCCTCTGACCTGAATCTTGGCAAGGGTCTCTGTATATGTACCTCCTTTCATTTCCCAGATTCTGGACTTTATCTATTGAACGGTTTTGATTTTTATTTTGATCTATTTTGAATGGCGTGACTCTGGAAACCAGCAATACGCGCGCACTGTTCAATGTTTTTAGAAATGTCATGAATTACAGTAATTTATAAAGAATAGATTGAACTTAATTCGATCGCATAAGCGAAAATTACCTTGAAACGGGTGCGACCTTAAAGCAAGGGGCACTCATATACCATCCTACTGCCAGGCCAGTACCTCAAGCATGAGTACAGTCCTATCACTAATAATTCCTAATTCACTAATAATTTCTCAGAAGCAACCTTAATTGAAATAGGTGTATACTAAACCGGCTAAATAAAACAGGCTACAATATTTTTAATATTGCAGCCTGCACACTGCAATATTTTTATATAAAAATATTGCAGTAACCTGTTTTAGCAAATTTAATGTGTAGATTGCACTATACCTGATAATTTAGAATGTTGTCAACAGCACCGTTTGGGTCGAACTCTCGTTCATTGCAACTCAATTTTTTGTTTTTAAGTGCCACTTTAATTAACTAAAACTTTCAAACACTGAAAATAAATGGAATCACGGAGACTGATCGGTATGGAGGGCAGTTTATTGTATCATTTTAGTCATAAGTTTATTTATACGAAATAACAATTTTAGTGCAATTTGTTCTAACAACTCGTCTGACATCTCGTCTATATCTTCTTCCATTACTGGATCGCCATCGTAATCTTGTTTCAAAAGCGCTTCATTTCTATGCTTCTTCCACGGCATTGCAAAGACTTTCAAAACCCACGCCCATTTCCGGCGGCTGGCGTCTGATACCCAGCTTTTGTCAAACTTCCCGCAATTCTGAAGCTGTAATTGGCGTTCTACATCTTCGCTCTATTTTAAAATGAAAATGGAAACGCTGCCTTTAGAGGTTGATAAAGAAGTAAAGCACTGCCAGAAATGACTAAACGTTACACGCGATTACCTTCGATTTCAGCTGAAATATCTGTTTTCGTAGAGCTCTGTGTGATAGATAATGCTTCGTCTTCCGAGGAATCCATCTCCTTTCAAAACTGAGGCTTGTACTGAGCAGAATGACTGAATTATCTGGGTTATAAAGAATACAGATTTGTAGTGTTACACGCCTTGCACATGTTAGGGCCTGTTTACATGGAGTGGGGGACCCCGGTCTAGTGGGGTTGGTTTCTTTTGTTTTCAAGCTCTGGGGGACACAAAACAAAAGAAACCTACCCCACTAGACCGGGGTCCCCTACTCCATGTAAACAGGCCCTTAATTTCATTGTTAGAATTGTTTTAAACAACAAACAAATAACAATTATCAAAATTTGACAATTATCAAACATAAGTGCAACTAAAATCGAAGATCCAACACAGACAAACAACAATAGGACAAGGATTAATTATAATGGATAATTACTTCGGCACATGGCATTATGAGAAATATTGTGAGCTCAACTGTTCTACTGCATAAAGAATTTGAAATCCCGACTTTACATAGCAAGTTTTTCGAGATATTGAAGTTAGTGGTTTTGTCCGAAGTTGAGCACATATCATTTTGGGTAAAATTTAGTGGTCTTATAAGCAAACTTAGAATCCTTGAAAAATCATATCAAAGTCCGCGAATATTCATCGTACAGACTTAAATTTGGTCTCTTTTTAAAGCTAAATAAAAATTATGGTGCGCCGATGAACAATTCCGAATTATTTTGCTTCAAAAACACAAAAAATTTAGCGGCGTTATTTTTCCTAGCGGCAGGCAATAAAAAAAGTCCAGCGGGCAAATGCGCAGCCATACGCCGCAGTATGTTGCAAATAAATCCAGCCGATGATTGGTTGAATGAACACGAAGGATGAACACAGGACTCACAAGCACTCACACGACTCGTGGATTCTCTGTTCTATACTATCAGGTGTTCCCTCGAAAATAATGCATTCTCTGTTCTGCATTACGTCGCAAATGTTGCCTTACATTACTATATGTTACATCGATTCGAGTTTTTTTTTTCTTGCACGGCCCTATTAGGCTTGCGCCTCTCGCGAGGATGCTTGTTTAAGCAATTATTTCCCTTGGCTCTATTATGTTGACTTGTCAGTGGCTTCTTTGTATTAATTGTTCTACGTCACTCGTGAGTTTCACGTGTTTTTACACCGCGGAGTATGACCCGCTGTAGTTGAATTTTGTCCTTGGTTTAAATTTTATTTCCCTTTTTTCAAACTCATTATCATATCTGAATAACATACCCCAAAAGAAAAGAAAAGAAATTAAACCATAGATGAAATTGAACGACAACCGAAATAAATGAGTAAACGACAAGCTTATGAACAATTCCTAATTATAATTCAAGAATTCTTATATTTATTCGATTAAACGCCGCGGCGTCTGTTAAATTTTTCGTTATTCGAGTGCGGCGTTTATTTAATATCCATTTATTTCTTGCAAACAATAGTATGGTAACTGAGCATTTAAACTTTAAAAACAGAAAAATGTTTTAGTGCTTGTCTGACTAAAGTCATTATCTATATCTTTCTCAATTTCACAATTTGCATGTTAATATACTACTGGAATACATAAAGTGAATAAAGTTAATTAATTAGTTAATTAATCCTTTGAGCTTCGAATGTCCTGATCTTAAAGCATTGTTAAAATCAAAGAAAATAATTTTTTCAGGCTTGCTCAAACATGATTATTACTGCATGTATTTACTTTTTGAGTCTATTATTGGAATAAACACCGCATCATGACGTGGCGTTTATTCGAGGGCGGCGTTAAATCGAATAAATACGGTAATTAAAGAATTGATAGCTGCTGTAATTGCAGTTACTAAACATGGTATCTTTCGTACATTACAGATCTAAATGAGTGCAGCAGGGACAAGTATTATTGTCATCGTTTTGCCACCTGTTCGAATAATCGTGGTTCCTTCACTTGCACTTGTGACCTTCAACAAGGTTTTATCGGGGATGGCTTTGAGTGCAACTTAAATTATGCAAGTAAGTGATCTTATGCAAAGAATTAATTTTACAATGCCGAAGTTTAAAGATCACGAGAAGGGCAATTTTATATCATTTTCAACCACCGAGAAAACGGTTTGAAAACAAGGACAGGAAATTTTTTGTAAAATTTTTAATTATTAATCTGTAACATGAGAAATCAGTTTTAAATTTGCAGGCCTTCTGTTACAAGCTGATTTTATATGACAAATGAAGGGGTGTTCGAGCAACTCGCTCGCTTGGCGTAGAGGTACCAGGTATCTGGGCCCAGTTGTTCGAAGGCCGATTAGCGCTTAACCCAGGGTTAAATTTTACCCGGGTTTCTATTTCGTTTTGTCAAAAACATTTTCTCGGATAATTTTCTCTGTTATTTTTAAGAGCATCCAATCATCAACTTGTTGACAAAAAGAATAAAACTGAAATTACTGTCTAAGCTTTTATTTCTGAATTCAAATTTCGCACTAACCCTGAGTTATCTTAACTCAGCTTTGAACAACTCGGCCCTGATTTACATTAGCTTACATTTCGGGATTCTTTATTCTTCGCAGCAGCTCATATGGTTTCTTCTACAGCATCACTTTCCGACTGCTGCTGAACATAACTACAACATAACCGCACTCCACTCTAACTGCGCAAAATATTGCGAAAAAGGCTTAATAAATAACTTAACGTTCGGGCTTTCTGACAATGAGAGTAACGAACGCACCTTCCTAATGAGTTTAGGGATTTCCTGTTGATCACCAAAGTGGAAAAAACAAACCTATAAGGTATGATAATGACATGAGCAAGAAACCAATGAAAGCTTGACAGCTGATACCACCGGGCTCTACCTTAAACCAAAACAGGAACTCTGATGTAGGTAACAATCACGGTCAGCGATTATCCCTAAACGTGCCCAATTCAGGGGCTGACACTCAAATTTTAATAAATGACAATTATGTTGAAAAACTACTAAGAAAGGAAAATAATAGAATTGAAACCTGTGGATACAAAATACGGATGAACCTTGATCTACAAACCTAATCATAACGAGACTCTATAAGGTACGAGTGTAACGTCAAATGCAAACATGAAATATACTAAAATAACCTACAAAATACGGCTTCACAACAGAAAATGGGACGTAGCAGTACAGCTGTAATTCTTACTTTTCCCTTTTGCCGAGAATTTTTCCGCTACCTTAAGTAAACGAGTGTTAGCACCGGAGGAGACCATACATCGCGCGTCTCAGTCAAATCTTGAAAACTGGAATAGTGAGTGACAAGAAATAATTACTCTCGACATATCATAAAGAACGTAAATGCAACCTCACCTGAGAAACAGGTTCTGAAAGGTTAAAGCAAGGCCTGCATGAAGTTTCCGAAACTCCCGGCCGTTATGCGACGCTTTCCTCATGCCAACCAAAAATAATTAAACAAACCATCAAACAAGATCTGAACAGCAAAAGAATTTTGATACCTTTGTCTTTATTTGTAATCTCTCGATAAGCATTGTTTATATTATTTTGGGTTGGTTTTTGATCGTCAAGGGGACAGTACAAGTTTGGTTTGAAAGGACACAATGATTTCAGCTATTTCAGATCTGTTTAGGAACAACCTGTTTACTTCGACGAGCATGTCCTAGGTCTTTTTCCATTATATCCTTCGAATTTGTCAAAGTCTGTGGGATTCGTTTCTCTATCTGGGAAAGCCTCATTGGTTTCTATATCTGTTGCTATCCTATTTCTACGATCCTGGCATGTTTATTTTTCGTTGGAGTTCGAATTTCGTGGAAAAAGTTGTGTTGAAAGGGAGCATGGCGGCGAAAATGGCATCTCGTGTCTCCTTCCTTGTACATTATTATTGTATATAGAGTGAATTTGAACAAATTATCACGAAACTTCGTTGGAGCATTAAGGACAACAACATCTAACTACAGAGTAAGTTTTATTGATCTTTATTTAGTATTTCCTAGAAATTTTAGGATCGTATTTTTACCCCATACAAACACTGTAATTTTACTGGAACCGTACTGTGGTACTATCACAGAGCCTGGGTTACCTGTGCACCCAGCAGGGCAGGAAATCATCACATTCACGGACAATAGTCCAGTTTTGAATTAATAAATTACCACTGAATAAAAACATTAACGACACATTCATACAGGGTTAGCCTCGACGTAAAGTAAAATATTCAGAAATTCTGGCAAGTAAGTGTTTGAAATTTGAACATACACAATAGACAGAGTAATAAACAGGTCTTTTTCTCGTTGGAATTTGTGAACATATTACTTCAGACGGAGGCTAAAGCTGTAAAAAATTCGTCGCTTCTTTAATTCAGCGGTCATAGCGAACTCGAAAATGGACTATTGACTATTTTCCAATTGCCCAAAATACACTCTGTTTGCCCCCCAAATTTTGCATAACTTATTGTCTTAAAATGCTCTTGGGAAAATGCAATACTCCCAGGAGCATTTAAAAACAATGGTTTATGCAGAATTTGGGGGGCAAACAGAGTGTATTATGGGCAATTGGAAAATAAAGAATTACAAAGAGCAAAGGAAATGACCTGTAAGTGTCACACAAACAACAGCAAAGATAAGACTGATTCGCTCAATTAAAGTTTGGAATCCTCCACAGCTTAATCTACGGATTTGGATTTAAGAACTAATAAAACTTTGCAACGCCTTGCAACACGAACAATTCACGAAAAAATAAGGCACGTAATATCGGCGTCATTTTCGATAACACCGTAACGATGTCTTTTCATATTAGCAACATAGTTAAAGTGGCATTCTACCGCCTTAGAAATATAGCTAAGATTCGTAAGTATATCAATGTCACAACGGCTGAAGTTCTTGTGCACGCATACATAAATTCGAAGCTGGATTTCTGCAACTCGCTTTTACATGGTCTTCCCAAGTATGAAATTAACAAACTGTAAAGTGTCCAAAACGCTGCAGCGCTCGTGATTGCCTGCTTACGTAAGTTTGATCACATAAGTGATACTATAAAGGAGTTGCACTGGCTACCAGTGGAGCAAAGAATAATCTTTAAGATTAATCTTATTTGTTTTAAGATACTCATCAATTTAGCTCCTGATTATAAGAATGACCTAATCCCTGTTTTTTTAAGGGCTTTTTCAGTCATTGCCCCTATACTCTGGAACGATTTGCCTATTGACATTAGATCGCTCGATGATGTAAATAAGTTTAAATCTAAATTGAAGACCTTTCTTTTTAAGCGAGTTTACGAACTATCTTAGGTTTTTTATTTTGTATTTTTGTGACTATGTATACATATATGTAAATGATTTTAGGATTTTTATTTTTTTATCCAGACCTTTTTGAAGCATTGTAAAGCGCTTAGCACTGAAAAGTATAGGCGCTATATAAATATTTATTATTATTATTATTATTATTATTATTATTATTATTATTATTAACAATTCCAAATTAAACGAAACCAAGGATCAGTTTAGAATACGATCCACGAAACGCTCACACATTGAACCAGTAATGGCCCCGAAATTACACACGTCACAGATTTTCAAAGGCCTTACATACGTTTGTTTGAATAAACAACAAGCAAATTTACTCTAGTATCTAGAAGTAATTTTTGCAAAACCAGAAAAAACTTTTACACACCTGAAATTTGCAAGAATTCAAAGACCACTCCACTCAGAATGCATGAAAATCACAACTGTTCACATCACGTTCGGCAGATCTTTCTCTGCTTTGCAGAGACGCACGCCATCTTTCTTTGTTTCACATGTTCCTCTCATGGTCCTTTACAAATAACGCGTGGTCTCCTGGGATTTGAAAGGAAACAAAATAATGGCGGCGCAAAAGCGTTGCAAATACTGATCTTTCTTTGAAGGTCCAACATGGAATTATCAGTGACGTCATCATATATCCAGAAATGGATATCTCCCGGACTGATAAGAAAAATGTTAATAAAGATGTTAAATTTCATTGTTTTTCAGTGGATAAAGCCTCAAAAAATGAGGCACTAACTTAAAGTACGAAAAATTGGACACCTGTATACAATTTTAAAGGGACTCATTTTCAAAGTGATCAAAATATCTCGAAACAAAATTACTGAAACAACATGACATTCCTTGCAAAAAAACTAATACAAATTCACCACGACTAACAAATTCGAATTTTAAACTTCAATTGGACATGACAGGCTAAGTTAGCTTAATTCAAACTCGTTCCAACTGTAAGAAAACAAGACAGTCTATTTTCTGCAACTGACTCAACATTGCTTTACTTTCAAGTGCTACTTTTCTTCGTCAACTTTACCCTCGCAAGGCAATTCATTGCATATAGCCCCTACATACATTCAGAATCTAGTTTCTTTGAAATCGCAAAGCAGATATAACTTCAGATCGCCTGGTTGGATGTTTTGCTAGCGTCGCCAACAATGAGAATTAAGGTTCAGCAATAGGCGATGGGTCCTTCCAGGTGGCTACGCCAAAGTTATCGAATACTTTATAAGACCCACCCTTTAAGATTGTTGCGATATTGCATTATTGTAGTAGGCCAGGTCACGTGTTACTGTTGCTTTATGTGGTCCATATTTGGTCATTAAAAAGCTAGTATGATTCTCACCGAATCTGGTACATGTCTATTGAAACATGGTGTCAGAAGTAAAGTTTACCTTCTGAAGAGTCCAGCTCCTCTTACGAATAGTTAATGCTGTTGGTGGCACACTGATGCTGTTTCCTTCTTTTGTGCGTAATTTCGAAGCAAATTGTCCGCTCAAAGTGTGAGAAGATGCCGGCAGACAACGACCTCGTGGAGTCGAGTGCGCAAATTTCCGCGCCATCAGCGTCAACACCAAGCACAGCGCAAGCACAAGCTATTCCGCAAGTTTATCCTCAGCTTATTGCGTCAAATTTTCCGCTGCCAAGTTCCATGAAACGTCAAGGTGATGTTGCTAGCAACTGGGAGTTTTTTAAACAGCAATGGAGCGATTATGATATCGCGACAGGCCTCGACAAGCGAGAGGAATCGGTCCGTCTTGCGACTTTGCGATCAGCGACGGGACGAGAATGTCTCCAAATTCTACTTAACCTTAACCTGTCTGAGGAAGATAAGAAGAAAATCGACAAATGTCTAGAAGCTCTGGAAAAATATTTCAAGCCGACCAGAAATGTCGTGTACGAGCGGTATGTTTTCAACACTTGTTCACAGACAAGCGAAGAATCCGTTCAAACTTACGTCACAAGATTGAGGAAATTAGCCGCGTCCTGTGAATATGGAGCTTTAACAGACGAGTTTATACGAGATAGATTAGTCATCGGATTAAAGAATCAAGGTGACAAAGTCAGGCTTCTGAGAGAAAAATCCCTGACCCTTCAGAAAGCCATTGAAATGTGCACATCGAGCGAAACAGCTTCGCACCAGATGAAGACGATCGAAGCCACTGGAGACAAGCAGACAGAAGACGTCAAGAAACTTCGTGACAAGAAAACCGGAGATACAAATCGTCGAAAGAAGAGAGATGGATCCAGATCCTCAAAGAAAGAGAAGAAAAACGAGAATAAGAATTCCGAAAGTTCTTCTGAACCGACATGCAAGTATTGTGGTCGTAAACAACGTCATACAAGAAGAACAGAGTGTCCCGCGTTCAAGCAAACGTGCAGTAAGTGTCACAAAAAGGGCCATTTTGCGTCCGTGTGTCGCTCATCAAAAAAAGTGCAACAATTTGAAGAAGACCAAGAAAGCTCTGATGAAAGCTGCCTGCAAGTGGAAACTGTCTCCCTGGTACAGACTAAAGCAAAGCAGTGGTTCGCAGATGTCAGTTTCTTCAAATCAGCTGAAGAAGATTTTACAACAACCCTAGCCTGTCAACTGGATACTGGAGCTACCTGCAACGTATTTTGTTTGGACGACCTCTCAATCATTACACAGTTAGGAGATCCACCCATGGACAACTCCTCTGTCAAACTGAAGCTATTTGGTGGTTCAACGTTAAAGCCACTCGGTGAATGCAAATTACATGTGCAGCACAAAGGCAAAAAGAAGACTCTGAAGTTTCAAGTTGTTGAAAGCAAGTGCAAACCCTTGCTGTCAGCCGACAAATGCGAAAAGTTGCAACTCATCCGTTTGAATGTCAGTGTCCCTGAGAGTCTACACCAAATGTGCGAGAGTCCAATGCAAAATCCTCTGTCAAGAGAAGATCTGCTGAACAAGTATCATGAAGTTTTCAGTGGCCTAGGACACATTGGAGACGGAAAGATTGTGGTTGATAAAAATGTTACACCAGTGCAGCACTCCCCTAGACGTGTGCCTGTAGCCTTGCAGAAAGATGTAAAGAAGGAGATTTTGGAGTTGGAAGAGCAAGGCATTATCAAGAAAGCAGTTGAGCCCTCAGAGTGGATCAGCAGTATGGTGATAGTTGCAAAACCTCAGAAGATTCGAATCTGTTTGGATCCAAAAGACCTAAACCGTGCAGTCCAACGCCCTAGGTTCCAAATGCCTACTTTAGAGGAACTTTTACCTGAGCTCAGCAAAGCACGAATCTTCAGTTCCTTCGACGCAAAGGATGGATTTTATCAAGTTAGCCTTGATGATGAGAGTAGCAAACTCACTACTTTCTGGACACCCCTTGGAAGATATCGTTACTTAAGAATGCCCTTTGGTATAACCTTAGCCCCCGAAGTTTTTGAGAGCAAACTACAAGAGTGCCTCGCAGATCTACCCGGAGTGAAAGTCATCAGAGATGATATCCTTGTGGTTGGTTGTGGTGATACTGACTCCCAAGCCCTTGTAAACCATGATCAAAATGTGATTCGCCTACTTGAACGAGCCAAGCAAGTTAACCTGAAGCTTAACAAGAACAAAGTAAAGCTTCGAGAAGCAGAAGTGAAATTCATGGGCCATGTGATTTCAAAGGATGGATTGAAGCCAGATCCAGAAAAGGTCTGTGCCATCAAGAACATGCCCAAGCCTAGATCTAAACCTGAAGTACTCACTTTACTTGGTTTCGTTAACTACCTCTCTAAATTCCTTCCGAAGCTTTCAGATGTGTCAGCACCATTGAGAGAGCTCACAATTGGCCAATCCAAATTCACCTGGGCAAAGCAGCATGATGAAGCCTTCGCTACAATTCAGCAACTTGTCATTCAACATCCAGTGCTTAAGTTCTACAACATCGAAGAAGAAGTCACCATCCAGACTGATGCCAGTGACAAAGGCCTTGGAGCAGTCCTCCTTCAAAGCGGACAACCAGTAGCTTTTGCCTCTAGAACTCTCTCCCCTACAGAGAAGAATTACGCAACCATCGAGAAAGAATGTCTGGCCATAGTCTTTGCATGGGAAAGATTCAATCAATACTTAGCACGCAGAGAGAAGATTTTTGTAGAAACAGATCACCAACCTCTTCAATCAATTTTCAAGAAGTCTCTCCTTTCAGCTCCGTGCCGTCTTCAAAGGATGCTTCTCAGGCTGCAACGATTCAACCTGTCAGTCAGCTACAAACCTGGGTCGCAGATGTTCTTGGCTGATCATTTATCTAGAGCAGCACAGCACGAAACCCTGAAGTCAGAAGAATCATTTCAAGTGTTTTCTTTAAAGTTAGAGACCCTTGACCCTATGTTAGCCCTGAAGATCACACCAGAACGACTAGAGCAGTTACAACGAAGTACAGGTCAAGACGACACTTTGCAAACCCTGAATACAACTATTCTGACCGGTTGGCCAATGCAAAAAGAGGAAGTGCCAATCAAGATTCGTGAGTACTGGTCCTACCGTGAGGAACTGGCCGTTTACAACGGTGTTCTTTTCAAAGGCTCAAGAGTAGTCATCCCTCAGCTACTAAGACCCGAGGTAAAGTCACGAATCCATTCAAGCCATTTGGGAGTAGAAGCTTGCCTTCGTAAAGCTAGAGACACTGTTTTCTGGCCCGGCATGAATGCTGAAGTACGTGATCAAATTAAGCAATGCTCAATCTGTAACGAATTTCAAGCTAAGAATCAGAAGCTTCCAATGCAGAGTCACAAGCTTCCAGATCGCCCTTGGAGTCGAGTTGCTGCAGACCAATTCAAGCTTCATAGCCAAGATTATATAGTGCTTGTGGACTTCTATTCCGACTTTATTGAAGTCAAGAAATTGGAAGAGAACACCTCTAGTTCTGTGGTTGAATTCCTCAAGGAACAATTCAGCAGATACGGTATTCCGGATTCATTAGTAACCGACAATGGTTCTCAGTTCTCAAGTCAAGAGTTTCGTCAATTTGCACTCGACTGGGAATTTGTCCACGTGACATCCTCCCCACATCATCACAAAGCTAACGGAAAAGTGGAGTCTGCTGTGAAGACTGCTAAGTCCTCAATCAAGAAGACACTCGAGGACAACAGAGATCCTTGGTTAGCCCTACTAGACCAGAGAAACACACCAACGGAGTCAATCCGAACAAGCCCAGCACAGAGGTTGATGTCTCGTCGCACCAGAACCTTGTTACTCACAGCTACCAACCTTCTATACCCCAAAGTTCCTAAAAGTGTTACTGAAAAGCTGAAGTTGAAACGACAGAAAGCAAAATGGTATCATAATCGATCCTCCCGCATTTTACCAGAAATAGAAATAGGACAAGATGTCAGAATTGCACCTTTGCAGAAGAATCAAACCTGGAAAACTGGCACGTGTATCGAGAAGTTGTCAGGCCGATCCTATGTGGTGAAAACAAATTCAGACAACCAAGTTCTTCGCAGGAACCGAGAATTCTTGAGGCCAGCTGAGCAACCAGCAGCTACTACTCAGCGGCAGACAGTAGTGGTCACTGAGATTCAACCAACAAAGCGTGATGTGCAGACGCCGTTACCTGAACAAAAGCAGATGTCTACACCGTCCCCACTTCCAGCTGTCAAGAAGACACGCACCCGAGTCGTAAAACCACCCTCTAGGTTCAAGGACTTTGTTGCTTAGTTAGTTTTCAGTTGCAAAAAAAAAAAAGAAGGGTATTTGAACTTCAACAGACTTTTACTGATCTTTCTGCAAAGACATTGCCCCTTATGACAGATATTATTATTATTTTTTTTTTTGTAAGTTTTGTAACATTTATTTTCTATTACTTCTTTTTTTTTTTTTACTTTCGGTTTTGTAAGATTATCAAATTTTGTTATTTTTCATAAGCTCGTTCACCTCAAAGGAAGGGAGATGTTGCGATATTGCATTATTGTAGTAGGCCAGGTCACGTGTTACTGTTGCTTTATGTAGTCCATATTTGGTCATTAAAAAGCTAGTATGATTCTCACCGAATCTGGTACATGTCTATTGATATAATGATCTGCTTATTGTGAACTGAATGGACCTTTTGCGCCAGACAGTTTAATTTTCTCCGCCAAAAACTATCTCCAGAGTAGCTATTATAAAAACTACGAGCGCAGCCATTGCTTTTTTTCTCTTCTCCTCCTTTCCTCCTCCTCGCTGTTTCTTTTTCTCCTTTCCTTTTCCTTCGTTTCTGTAATCTTGGAGCTTCTTGGGGTTAAGAAACCTGCCTTTTGACACCTTTTCACTCAAATGACTGCAAATCTCGTTAGGTTGGTTTTCAAAAAATAGGTTACATATATTTCTGTTTCTATTCATATCATTATTTGTTTTCGTATTGTAAATAGATTTTTAATGTTTTTATTACCTGTTAGTGTAAGGCGCATTTAATCATTGTTATGGATACTTGCGCAATCTAAGTGGATAAATTATTAATTAATATTGAATAATAAACAATCTTTAATATTTAAGTATCAGAACAATAAGTAATATTTACAGTTTCAAATTATGTCGTCTTGTTTACAAATTAAAAATTAAATATATGTCCACGATAGAAAACTATTTACAATTGTGAATAATTTAAAAGTGGGAAAAGGAAAATCAAGCATTACTAAGAAAAATTATAAAAAAAAATCTAGGCCTAAAATTATGAGTGCAGATGTAGACCAGCTACAGCGAACGTGAAGTCCTCTGAGACCTCACGTGCCGTTTGAATGGATATCTAGAAGCTCTGACGTATCTGTGTACAGTTCTTAATATAGCAAATGAGAGCTGTATTCGAAGCCAGGAAATAACGCTGGCGTAGTGTTCATTGTTCTTAGTCGAAAGCTTATTTGCGAGAGTTCTTAAGGTGATTCCATAGTAAAAGAACCTAACATAGATTTTAGCTAAAACTTGGTACACTGATGTAACAAGTCAAGAAGATGATAAAAAAGTAATAAAAAGTGGGGGTCACCGTGCTCGTTTTGACGTCACAATGCTGACAAATACGGCTATTTAGGACCCTTTTACAAAAACCGCGGGCAGCGCAAAACTAGACAAAAAGGAGAGATTTTTTCGATGATGCATGTGACATCACACAGAATTTGACTTTTATGTATTGTTTATCCACTTACGTACCAGAAAAATGCCCTTTAATGCCCTTGTTTTTACTTGACGCTCCAAAGTAGAATTAAATTGGACGCGCGCTTTTCGACCCGTGATGGCTCAATCCGTACAATTTAGTAAAATTGCCAAAAAACTGAACATAGATTTGTGCCAATTTTTTTCTCATCGAAAGGAAGCACTGTCCTTATTAAAATCATGAAATAAAAAATGGGGGTCACCGTACTCGTTTTTGCGGTAGAGCTGCAAAAAGTGCGCACCAAACGCATTTTCTCCGATTTTTGAGAGAGGACTGGGGCGAATTTCAAAATAGAATGTATGTGAAAAGGGGAAGAAAGTATTAAAAAATCCGTTTTTACAGAATTTACATCGAGATATCACATTTAGGACACAATGTGATAAAGAAAGTGTTTAAATGAAAATCAAAGTGAGTAAGCACAAGTTAAACATCCACTATCGAGGTTCTCCGAGAGGAGGTCGAACTCAGCAACACGCGTACTGCTTACGTTATGCACATTCGCAACACATTGAGTCTCACCTCGGCAAGAAACAACAGCAAGCAAAAATTCCAATAGCGTTTCTCTTCAGTCAACTTCATTTTAATAATATTACTTCACATGCTCTTTTTTACGGTGGCCATCTTGTTATGCGCAGTAAGAGATGCGCAGTGCAAAACTAGGGATTCACCTTAAAAAGTTCTGACAGTCGAGTCCCATGCCCCCGTTTGTACCAAACACCAGTGGTGTAAAAGTTCCCATCTCTACATTTAAGGCACTCTCTGGCTGTATTTCCTCTTCTTCTCGTTTTCTTGCTCTTTGAAGACCGTAGCTGTGTACTTGCCCTGGTTGGACCGGGAGTTAACATGCGTTACACGTACGTCAAAGAATGCCGTTACTCCTGGTGTCCAAAAACCTCCTGCTTTCATATCCAGCCTATCCAGCTCGACTTGTAACAGTGGACTGAAGGTTGAATATATCTTTGTCGAGTAGTTGCAGGAGTGGCTCTGTCTCCACGTTTCTGCACACTTTACTGATGTGTGATGTCAGAAGATCTCTGATTGTATCATGTCTCTGAGCTACAAAACCTCCCTTCTTACATGACAACGCATGGTTGACAGTAAACATTTCTCCACAAGCACAGTAATTAGGGAGATTAGGCAGAGGGAGGTTATAGCGAAGGCAAAGGAAGTCCCTAAACTCCTGCTTGTTCAAAGCCAGTCCGTGTTCTTCGATTGGAATAGCATTCAGCCACGAGCTGACTCCCTTGTCCCTTGTCCGCTGTACCGCTTGGAGTAGATCAGCAGATCAGGATTCGTCAATCCTGTCAATTCGGGACTTTGCAGCGGCTCTCCTTTTAGCATTGATTTCACACTTCCTTTCCTCCATCAGCTCTCGTGCTCGAATGGTGGAGCTCTGATATTTAATATTGAATTGACGTTTTTAACTCGTTTAGGAATTTAAAATAGTATTCATTGAAGTAGACTCAGGTTAACTTGGCACTGTTGTAGTTCTGAAAAATGTGTATCTATATTAACGATTTTGAGAACAACGCAAGAAAATAAAATTTTAAAGTGTCCTTCTTTGTTCTTGAAGCCGTCATGTTTTTTTTTTTTGGCCTCGGATAAAGGCAACGTCCGGTCTTAGGCTGTTTCCTAAATCCGTTTAAATTAAATGGCTCTCTACATCACTATTGCTAATTTTTTTGTTTATATCTCGTAGGAGGATTGACAGGCTCTGCTATTGTGGGAAATGATGTTAGCTACTTAACATATTTGAGCACTTTGCTCAAACCAGTCTCGAGCAAATCTTCACGATGGAGGCGCTGTTGGCGTGCGTCCGTGGACGGCTGGGCTGCCAGTACTTTTCACGGTCGATGCGACCATAAAGGACCAACTGTCACAATAATAAGAGTCGGGGGGAAATACATATTTGGGGGGTATACCAGCCACTCTTGGGGTAAGTGGAAGGATTTTCTAAACCTGAGCGTGACAGCATGTAAAATTGTGTAAGGAAGAATTTGTAATGAATATTTTTTTGTATATACAGTGATCTTGGTGATTTAAGCAATCTGATTGGTTCGCTATCTCGGACTATTCGACAATATTCACCTCCTAGCGAGTGGATAATGTGCGAGCTCGGTTTTTTTCCCATTTTCTTAGAGAAAGATCTTTTAAAAGTCGACAAAATCCTAGGGTTGACTTTTTTTCAGGCAAGAAAAGACTTCGAAGGATTCAAAACCGCGTTTTTCCATTTACTGTTGTTGAGTTTTGTGGTCGATGGATTGTTTACAACTCCCGTTTATTCGCCTAGAAGAGACCGTTTCTTGAACTCAGCGTTTCCTAACAAGAAAAATTTGGCCCAAAAACGAAGTTTATTTATGACAAACAAATTTGAAAGCAAATGCAGGAATTCTAATTTTCAAGTAAATACGAGAAAGAATGCTACATGAAAACGACGTCTTACCTCGAGGAACCGAATCGCCATTTTTGTCGGCACTTCATGCGAAGAACGACACAACAAACCTCTTCAGCTATAAACTTGGCAAGTCAACAGAACTGACATCAAAGCTCTTCTTTTCTTCTCAGGTAAGGAAACAATTCAAACTTTTAGCGGTTCCATTTAAGTCATTACGCTGTTGTTTGCGAAGTGATAAGCTTGTGAATTGCCATGTTTGAAAATTCTACAAAGATCTATTTTTAAACTGTCGCGTGTCTAGCTGACCTGATCTGTCAATCAAATCGTACTTTTGAATGGTTTCCTCTCTGATTTTGTTGAGATCACTTCGTATGTATATACTAAAACAATTATTCTTTTCAATCTCGGTGAATAGTGGCTTTAGGAATATTTACCTCGCCACTTCGTGGCTCGGTAAATATTTTGCCACTTTTCACCTCGATTTCAAGGAATAATTGTTAAATATTCATTTACTTCTTTTTTTGCAATCACTTTCGTTACGGCTTACCATCAGACATTTGTGAATCATTAGGAGCTTAAGCAACCACGACGGGGAGGGGGAGGATGCCCGGCATTTCTCTTATTATCCTTTTTTTTTCCATTAAAACGCAATGCACAACTTTTTTTTCTCTTGTTGCCACAAATTTGGAATTTAAAGGAGGAGAAAGACAGAGAAAAAAAGAAAGTAGGCGGTCTTGAGCGAGAGATAACAAACAGAGGAGACATTTTTTTGTTGGAAGAACTACATGAAAATTTTGTAGCGGCGGTGACAAAATGGGAAATGCTAATGGTCACCAATGCAAGGTGAAAATAAGGGCAGTGAAAAAAAGAAGTGAACTTGAACACGAACGACATTTCCTCCACAAAACGTGTAACTAAGACGTTTCTGGAAGTTTCACGTTGTAGGGGTGCAAAACATAGCAAAGAATGTACAAAAAGGTGTGCTGCACGTGCAAAGTTGCTTTTTTTGCTAATTAGTCCGATTGTTGTTTTTCACCGTTCTCCGGCGTTGCCTTCCCGCTTAGCATTACACGATTTTATATTTGGTTTGAACAAGCTATAAATATTATCGAGAGCTTCGCTTTCAGACCCTGGCTAAATCTATATATAATTTATATTTATCACTAAAACTCTAGAAGGAAATAACAACGGACAATTTTAACAAAGGTCACACGAAGGGTTCACGCTTTCCCTTCAGTGAAAACTTATTTTCAAAACTGTGACAATTTGTCCTGCGACTTGCTAAGGGAAGATGCAAAATACTGGACAAAAATTGCAAATGCAAGTTTGGTTCGTCAAAATGTAAATGGCTTAAGTTCATTTATTTTAAATACTAGTATACCTAAAGGGTAGAAGTGTTGCCGTAGGCAAGGAATAGTGAAGAAATTGAAAATTAAGTGTGAAATGTTTAGTAGAAGGTGATATGACGCTAAGACAGCTATCCAAAATCTTTGTGACCTAAATTTAGAAATTATCTTCCTTTTGATCGCGTCTAAGGTGACTAACTTAATTATGAGCGAGTTTTAGTATTTTTCTAACGTGCTCGCATCGCGTCGGAACTCGATTTTTGATATGTATAAGTTCAATCATTCTCGCTTTCAACTGAATGACTGAAATTTATTTTGAAGCTTTGATTTGGCGATACGAGCAAATTATTTTCTAACTTTGGTGTTCAGTCTTTCTGTTCGCACAAAAATCGAGCAATTTCCACGAAACTTAAAATTCTTGAGTTTACAACTGTTTATTTCATCTGCCAACAGTATCCCGTTACTGCGCATGCACCAATTTTGATTTTTGGACAGGATGTCGCGAAATCAAAAGATGCGAGGAGAGTAAGAGAACCTTGAAAAATCCGTTTGCATCGCGCTTGGCCGGGTTCAATACGACAATTAAACTTCTCAGGATTACAGACCAGTGATATATTGTTCCGGTTAAGTTTCGATTTGGGCAAAATCTGGATTTTATGTCGTTACTTTTATTGCCGTTTGCCAGAGGACCAAAAGATTGGAAGCACTTTGATGCCGATTGAAGGCTTATTTCTTCTGCTAGCTTTCATACAAGCTCAGATAATTGTGAAAGGAATACGCAGAAATGAAACAGCAACAATAAAGACTGTAAGAAAGAAACAATTGAGACATTGATGTGAATGAGGAGATCTTGTGGAGGGGAGCTTCGCGAAGCTGAATGTCTTGCAACGACACGTTAGTAAACTTTTAAATGAATCTGCCTACGGCCGACAAAATCAAACAAACAGGCGCTACATGTTTAGAAAAACAAGTGCCCTGAAATCATAATATAATTTTTGACTAACCTTTGTGATGATTCATAGCGTTGAGATTGCATTTTTTTAATGTCTTTCAGTGTTTGAGGCTAGAACGCGAGCAAATCAGGCAGATATTACTGGACTTGGCACAACTGACCTCTGACACGAGTTTCAAATTTGAAAATATGTTTTTAAAGCGAGCGAAACGAGATTTTCGGGTAGCAAGGCGGCCCAGCTAGCGATAAAATCGCGATGAGTCTTCGAACCGCGAACCAAATATTTATATAAGACGAAAGACTTCTTCGAAAGTCTAAAATATTACTTGAGAATATAAACAACAAATCTCCGTCGGCGGTGCGGTCCGGATGGAAATCTTGTCGAGTCAATATGACAGTTTTATTGTCTTTTGAAGAAAAAACAGATGACGCTCGCGCGTGCGCATAATCGGGACACTGTCCCTTTAAGGGAATTTGTTCGGCTGTGATCTGCGCTGCAAGATAGTTCTGAGAAACGACAATGAAAACACAACATTAACTTGGCCAACCATATCCATGTCACGAATCAAACACCAATTTAAACAATTTTGGAGGGCAGTTATGTTCAATTTTTGATAAATATGATACATAAATTTGGGGCTCGTAGCTCTAATGCTGCTTGTTTGATTCCCTCTCAAAACAGAAGGAAATTTGCTTGGAAAATAATAAAGGCTGCGGCTATATGGCCGGTAACCGTTCAAGACACTAAATGGCCGGCAGTCCGATATTTTTTTCAATAATTTTGACAAATCGAAGAATCCCAGCCAGACCAAACCATCATACGTCGGTCGATTTAGAATAGACTGAGAGACTTAGTTTCTGATCAACAAATGTTGTCAAAGTTTAAGTCCCTTCAATTTCTCCGCAAGTTGATAATTTTATTCAAATATTGTAGCGTAAACCCCAACCCAAAATAGAAGCTAACCGTCAACCCTAATCACTTTTCTCAGGGTT
The DNA here is from genome assembly GCF_958299795.1 of Porites lutea. Lineage (NCBI taxonomy): Eukaryota > Metazoa > Cnidaria > Anthozoa > Scleractinia > Poritidae > Porites > Porites lutea. The sequence continues at coordinate 49,688,877 of NC_133201.1, read as the reverse complement.
TAACCCTAATCAGTATGGTTAGTGCTTAAATTAGTATTCTCAGTGCTTAACCCTAGTCACGGACTTATAAAATATTGCATTTTGTGAAAATATGCTTGAAAGATATTAAACGGCTGCTTGCTCCAGTGATGCTATTTTTTTGTCCATATGCTACGCTATTTTGCTGGTCTTAACGTGTTCTGTTTTCCGAACTTTTCTTTTATTCTGCCTTGGCATCGACTATGATGAATTCATCATGAATGCCTTCGGTTCTCGGTCGACAAGTCTCGGCCAACTGCAAAAGTATAGAGCACGTGTAAAGTTGTTTGTTTTCCAATTAGACCTTTTGTTTCTATACTTTAACGAGATTGCAAATTATTCAAATTGCAGTTGAAAATCAGTGTAAGAAGAAAGCATGTGGTAATCCACTACGCACTCGAAATCTCCCATTCTAGCATAGCCACAATTCCTTGCGAGTCTACCGCGCATCCTAAATCTTCTATTCGCACTTAACCACAATTCCTTGCGAGTCCATTGCGCATCCTAAATCTTTGAGCCGCGCATAACCACAATTCCTTGCGTTTGGTAAGAAAACGTGATTGAATGCCCCTCTAATGTAATGTTTTGCCGATTAGAGAGCTGCCTCGTTCGCTCGCTTCAGGCTCACTCACTGCGGCAGAAATAATTATTTCATCTTTTCATATTGACAATACAGCTATTTCAAAAAACGTTGTCGGGAGAAAAGCAAAAAGTCTTCAAGCCAAGACCGCAAGGTAATGTGGGTTGTTTCAAATCAGTCTTTTGCCGGCAAACAATCACTCCACTAAACTGGTCGCTGATTTTATTCGTCATTTATACTGAATCATACTTATCATTTTAGTTTTTAAAAAAGCACAAGGTAAAATTTCAGTCGAAGTGCACTCTTGCTTATTCCCATCGTTGAAAGCAATTTTGTTCCGGTAATTAGCAAGGAAAAATGACAGTAAATTTTACATTTTATCAATTTGCATAACGTAGTAACGAAGTGTGCGAAAAAAATATTATAAACAAACCTTTTTCCGAATAATGGTTCCTACTCAAGCATTAATTAAAGCTAGCCAAAGTCTACTGCAGGTAATATTTTGCACTAAACCAGCGTGTGAGAATGCATGGACAACCACACCGCCTTTATTCCACCTCTTTCAATTTTTTAAATGATGGCGATTCCTATGGAAATGAATTATAAAGGACTAGTTTTGAATTAAAAAAAAAAAAGAAAGAAAAGAAAATTGTGGTCTGCTGTTCACTTCCCCAATAAAATATGAGACATTTCAAACCGTAGTCGGGCAACAACGGCCACGGACAAAGAAAGCGTGATGCACGTGCAAATTTAGGCCCCGTCCACACGTATCCGGAGATTTTTGTATCCGCAAATTTTTCTATGCGGATACACCTAGCGTCCACACGTGTCCGCCGTATACGCTCCGTGTATCCGGAGATTTCTGTATACGCTCTCCAGAGTGGAAATTTCTGTATACGCTGTGTATCCGGATACGTGTGGACGCTCGTATCCGTATATTTTTGTATACGCTGACATCACAGTATCAGAACCAGTCTTTTTCCGCGCGAGATTTTCCAAAAGGCGGCGAGCAGAAACGTTGTGTGTTCAATGCTACTAGGACTACTTTCAAGCCTAATAGCGTGTCTCGAACTAAATGTTGCAATGTCAAATCTAAACTTTAACTACTGAGAAGACGTCTAAGCATTATGCGGCTTCTAGCCATATCTGATTCAGGAATCAGACGCCAAAGACTTCTCAAAAGAGCGGGAAGACAACTAGCAAACAAACAAGAAAGCCGCGAATTTGGCGCCAAAATTATCGCAAGCTTAGCTTTCTTTGTAATGCGCATGCTCTGTTGACTAATCCTTTGAGATGTTCGGATACGAATCGGATACGTGTGGACGGGTCGTATACGATTCGTATACCCTACGTGTGGACACAGATATTTTTGTATCCGCATAAAAAAATTTGCGGATACAAAAATCTCCGGGATACGTGTGGACGGGGCCTAAGTTGTTGTTTTGCTAAATTATACCTATTGTTGCTCACGGTCTCTTTTGTCGCTATTGTATTTGCTTAAGCTCCCTACTGTTTGAAGGCCCTTCAGCCACCTCTGTTTTAACAGTTGTCCAACGATTAGAAATACTCTCACTTACGGAAAGACGTTCCATACTGTTCTCAGGAACATACTTGAGTGGCCGCAAAACTCCTATAGGACCTGTAACAGGTCATTATAAAAATACCACATTACCTTTCGGTCTTGGCTTAAACTTTTTGCTTTTCTTCTGACAACGTTTTTTGAAATAGCTGTATTCGCACTGAATCAGTGTACTATTCATGCTATTCATGGAGGCATAAGTTTGGGAAAATTAGCATAACGTCGAAAGAGTAAATGTTATAAGCCAAGTTTTTGGCCGGTTTGTACGCTAGTAGGTTTGTCTTGAAATTTCAAGGTGTTGCAGTGAATCAATCTCAATGAAAGTTTCAGACATTATTGTATGCATCGTGAAGATTATTTGATGAGGTTTAAAAAGAATTCTGTCGAGCCTTTCTATACAGAGATGCATAAAAGCGCTAAAAGTCAAAATTTAGAAGAAAGTTGCACTTAAACAGGTGGTGAGATAACGGGTTGGTTTTCAGGATGGCAAAAAAGAAAATACGCCAAAATTTCCAAGCAGCAAAATATGATATTAAACAACTTTCTGATGCTACTTAAGACATAACACTCTAAGACCAGACTATTTTAAATAGTCGGGATAAATTGTTTAATAAAAAAAGTTGTAAATAAGTTATTTACAACTCTTTTTATTGATCAATTTATCCCGACTATTGAAAATATAAGGTTTGTAATATATTTACGTTTTATTTGAAGTCAAATATACCAAATTTTTTATTTCTTACGGAGGTTATTTGCTAAACACCACAAGTTCCTGGTGTCGGATTTTCAGTAGCGAGCCTAAATTGCTGAAAATTCGGCTATTATTGATTTCATTTTTTTTGTCCATTGTTGTCATGGTGATATCGATTTTACTTAAAAAGTCCAAAGTCAGTAAGTGTTGAAAATTTCATAGCCATCGGACAAGGATAAAACGACTTTTAAGGCGATTGAAAAATATCGGTATGGTCTCTGAAAAAACTGTATCGAAACGCCTTGAGTGAAACCCCATACAGGGGACCCAAAATTTGGTCCGGGAAAGACGTCCACATGATCTTTATATCTGTTACATATATTGAAGGGACACCTCTATTTAAGGGAAAGGGACAGGTTTTCTTGGTCCTGAAACCTGGGTTTAACCTCCATTCAGGGGACACCTTAGCACTCAAAACGTGACTGACCACAAAGAAGGTTGATATCTTTAAGTGTACACTAATGACCATGATGGCAGCTTTCACAAACTGAACTATCTCACTTGCATCGATATACTGCACCTGTGTGAATTCAACATATAAAGTCGCATAGATAAGTTAATGACGATTTTTTTGTCTTGTTTTTGCTGATTAATTATTAACCAACCTCAACCCAACCTCTATTCAAGGGACACTTGCAAACAAAGAGAAACATTTGTTCGAGTCAAATTTTCCTTTCCTGCAGGCGTCCCTCAAGCAGGTCAGATTTGTTAAAAAAAAAAAGGCCAAAGCGGGATATCTTTTCTGAGGGTTGTACCGTAATTAATATGCATCACCTCTTTTTTCACTCAATTTTTCTTTGCACAATTATTTCATGTGCTTATTCGCCCCCCCCCCCCCCCCCCCCCCCACCCCCCCAAAAAAGAACACCGTTCAGTAGCGTTTTGAAGCTACAATAGCTAGGATTACGCGCCGTGAATTTCTGTAACAAATCACAAGATCCGAAAGGCAAAGACGGCAGGGGCTAATTCGGAGGTTGCAGATTGGAACCTCAATGTAATTAAAGGTCAAGGGACTGGCAGACAATTTTCGCTATATAACGAGTTTCGTTTTATTGAGATTCGTTTCCATATATTTTACTATAACCTGGGGTAAAGAAAATCGTTAGTTACGTGAAGGAATTCGTCATACAGAGGTTCGTTATATCGAGGTCACACTCGTCTGTAGTAAACAACAATTGAACGATTCAAACCTCCCTTACCAAACCATATGTATTTTGAAACTGATTTTAAAGTATTTAAAATGTATTTTCAGTATTTGAACACTATTTTCCTGTATTTTAATACTATTTGACGAAAAAATTTAAATTTTCGCCCCTGTTTGAAATATATCTTGAGTGTAGTTAAATTGTATTTCATGTAAAGGAAAACCTCTCTCATCAATTTACAATGTATTTTATTTAATAAATATGATTAAAATAGAGTATTTAAAATGTATTTTGGGCATAGAACCACTAACACTGTTACAAACAGAGTTCAAATAGACTATTTGAAATATGTTTTAAGGGCTTTTATGCTGACTGTAATTAAGATACTTTTAAATAGGGTACTTTAACTCTGTTTTGAGTTGTATCTAAAATGTATTTTGAGACGCATCCACTCACAAAGTTATAAACATAGTTCAAATAGACTATTTGAAATATGTTTTAAGAGCCCAAATGCTGACCGTATTTTAAATCCTTTTAAATAGGGTACTTTAACACTATTTTGAGTTGTATCTAAAATGTATTTTGAGACGCATCCACTGACAAAGTTACAAACAGAGTTCAAATAGACTATTTGAAATATGTTTTAAAACCTTAAGAACTGACCACATTTTAAATACTTTTAAATAGAGTACTTAAACACTGTTTTGAGGTCTATTTGAATTGTATTTTGGGCACACGGCACTCTGACTATAAAAACAGATTATCCATAAACTATTTGAAGTCTGCTTAAAGTCATCAAATGCTTACCTTATTGTAAATACTTTAAAGTAGTGTACTTATAACTTATTATTACTAGGGTGCAATACTGTAATGTCTTTTGGGAGACTTATACTCAGACTATAAATAAAAGTAACAATTGCACAAAGTTAATTTTTAAGCCTTCATGGTGTCACGAACTCATAAATGACTCAAAACAAGCTGTCACATATTGTGCACCGGATTCTCCTCCCAACAAAGTTCGAAGCTGAGCGAAAAATTAAATCTAAATTAAATAAAAAAAGAGAAGAAAATTAGGAATGGGTTTTAGCTTTGACTGACAACACGTAACTGTGACAGTGTTCCGATAAAATATCTATCCGTTCCTCACTGTTCATTACCTGCAAGCTCTCTGCGAAAATCTCCGCGTAGATTTTAGCCGTGATTCAATTAATGCGGTTACGGGACTTTCCATAAGTATTTAAAAGAAACTTCTTAAAATCGCATTTTAATTTCATATAGAAATTTTTTCACAAACAGCCGAAGCCGCGGGCCGAGAACCGGATGCACGCGGTCAACAGAGGTTTATCTAAAATAAGCCCTTGAAATTACATAATAAATAAATTATCCAAGCTAACATCTCACCTCATATATATTGCATCAAGAAACAAAGCTCAGATATGAATAAACTCCGACATATGGTTATCTTTCTCTCATAGATTATTCCGCACATGCATGGCATATTATTTCTAAGATGTCACTCGCGACTGAAATCACGACTTCGCGCCGCGGTGATATGACAAATGCACGTGATAAACAAACCGTCCTTTGTCCTTTGCTCATTTCAAATTATTGTACCGGCGGTTGCTGTGATGGCGGGTGCGCTTGATTTTATTGTTTGTTACGATCTTACAAAAGTATACATTTCAACTCTGCGGATTGTCTGAACACGTAGATGTTGCATTTATCGCGGATTAAAAATGGGTATGACTCCTCAGCGACTGTTATGTACTTTGAAAGGATCTGGTTCAGTTTCTCTCCGAAGCACGCGGTCTTGTGCTGTCTTGTGTGTTAATCCAAGAGTCTTCTGTTATGTGAGTATTATACACAATATATGCATAACATGTTACTAAGACGCTTAAGCATACGCCATATGAGAAACAAATGAAGGGTAGTAAACATTTATATACTCCCGCCTGTACGGCAATTTTAGTTTTTACAGGGTTCCATGCTCAGCCTCGCTGTTCTCAGTCACTTGATGTCACGTCACCGACCTCTTTCATGCTCGTGTAAATTTGATGGTGTTATTCTTATGTTGTTCTTTATCAGCCAATAATTAAACGTTCAGGCGTAGCCTGCAAGCTTCTGATAATAATTGAGTAAAGCCGTGAATATAATAAAAAATGTAAGTTACATGTATGTAGATTATTATTTACCGGTAACGTAACGCAATACTCTTTTGAAGCGGAAGATTGATAGCCTCTGTACCGACCCCCTTCCCCTCCGATTTTTATTGAGGGGAGGGGGTTTGTACACAGGCTAAAGATTGATTTCAGCATTTCTAAAAAATTCCTTAAGAATTTCCCGAGAATTCGTAGGGAAATCAACGTAAAGTAATCGGCTAAGAGATAATTCCGGTGAAATGCTAGCGTAGGACTGTGTGGAGAAATTTCGCAGAAGTAAATCTTGCTTTTTCAGAGTAATTTTCGACGGTTTTGTATTCATTTTATTTCATGAATTTAAATGGTATTTTCATCCTGTTTTTGTACTGTTTTATGCTCTTTCGACCGATTTTTGTACTGTTTTCAGACAACTCTAAGGCTATTTTCTTACAATTTTATACTGTTTTTGCATTTTTGCATCCTATTTTTGATGTATTTTCACAATATACGCGTGCTATTGCTTTTCTTCCTCTGTGGTATTTTAATACTATTTTCAAAGTATTTTTATTGTATTTGCAAATACGATTATTTTACTAAATTTCGAAACCCATTAAAAAGCTATTAAAATATATTTTGAAGCATAACATTTTAATAGCGTTTTAAACAGGTTAAAACACCTTTAAAATCAGTCGAAAAATATATTAAAAATATATTTTTGGACCTATTTTAAACCTGTTTTTTTCAAAATACGTTTAAAATTTCCATTAAAAATAGTTTTAAAATAGTATAGCAAATTAAAATATGTTTCTGAAACTGTATTTATCCTGTTTTTATTCCGATTTATAAGATATTTAAAAACTATTTTAGACCTGTTTTGAGCCTTGCAAAAGCCCTGGAATTTTTTATATATTTTAAACGAATTTAAAAATACATTAAAAATTCTTTTTTAATAGCGTTTTAAACAGGTTAAAACACCTTTAAAAGCAGTCGAAAAATACATTAAAAATATACTTTTCACCCTATTTAAAACCTATTTCACAAAACAGGTTAAAAACAGTTTTCAAAAATAGCTTAAAAATACATTCAAAACAGTGTTGGATTTGGTAAGGGCTTTATATCGGGGTACCGATAACTGAATACTATTCTGCAATTTATCGCTCTGTTCAATATTTTTGGCGTCTTAGTTTTTTAAATAAGAAGCAGTTTCTTCCTTCCAAAAGTAAATACTTAAGTAAGAATAAAATTAGTATTAAAATCACACTTTTCATTGATCTTTGCTAAGGAACTTAAACTACTATTATTAGTTATCAGTATATTTTCTTATCTGTATGAATTCGAATTTTTGAATGAAATCTGTGCATTGGTCATCTTTTTCATTTCTTATTTTCCCAAAAGGTTACAGCTGCCAGTATCATTATGATTCCCAGGCATTCCTTTTCTCGCTGGTGAACAAGCCAGGATGGGCACCTGTGAAACTGCCTCAGACAGGGACATATAGTTATTACCGCTATTCAATATACGACTGCTCGTCTTATGGACCTACTTTCGGAGGAGGCTGCGATATTGCCATTTACGACTACGCGTCATCCAGTAGCAATTCCTATGCTGACCTTGGCCATACCTACAGCACACAAAGTGGGTACAGCTATGGAAGCACCTTCAGCAACACATTTCTGGCAGGCACTTATCAGTTTACTCCCGACGAAGTAGAAACATTTTACGAAACAACCTAAAAACTGAGGCATCGTATTCAGCTTCAAACGTGACAGTCACTTAATATAACACTGATTAAGCCAGGATAATATTTTTTTATAAACCAGGCAATGAAAAAAGAAGTACATTTTAATTTGTCAATTCAATATTGAGACCTGTATGTTACAGTATAAAACTTGTACCACCTTATTAAACTGATCTTTAATATATGTAACCAAATGTTCTTTATTTATTTCTTTTCAAACATTTCTCCTCGTCTGATTTGCAAACTATACACCTGTTGCGTTTTTTATATTGGGCTGTCTAGTCAAATTTGCCATTTTAAGCCTACATTATTTTGCATATTTCGTTTTATGTTTTGCCTGGTTTTCTTGATCACGAAAGGCCGCTGGTGCGAGCGCTAGGTGAATATAATGATATCCCCCTACTGTGGTGCTACGGCTGAAACTGATGTAACTCGAAGAATTTTTAAGAAAGGCTTATGACCATGGGATTAGTTATCTGAGCAAAGAAGAAATTCATTTTGGCAAATCCTAATTAAAGAATTATAGTTCAATATAGACCTGCATTAACAGCACCGTAGAGCGATAGACCAAAGGTCAAATCAGGTATAACGATTTTGAAACAGATGGTATAATTCTGTCTGAGTATAACCCTCCTCCCTTAACGATCTCAGTATAAAAACACATTTGTTAGCTTTGATTGGCTTATGCCCTACATGTGTAGTAAATCGGCAATCTTCTTGGAAAGTGACAACACTAATGGATAGGGTTCTGCTTTGCGAAATACCTGACAAGAGAAAGAAGAAAAACCTGTATACAATGCCTTTTTTTCTTAGAAATAGAAGTTGAACAATTTTTGATGTCCGCCATTTGTAATGCGGCAATCAGCCTAAACAGAATTAAGTACTCAAAAAACACTACAAGGAAAGATAGCATCAAATACAATTCATTCATTTCAAACATTCAGCGTACATAGCCTGCGTGATAGGCATAAAAAAGGGAGGGGGAAAGGGGAGGGAGAAAAGCGCCAAAGGGAAAAAGAAAGGGAGCGCCGTCTCCTCCCTCTCTCCCCAATCCCCCTCCCTTTTTCCCTTCCTCCCTATCCCCTACCCCTTTCGACATCTGCTACGCAGGCCACAACATACACCGAGTCAGGTACTCTGGAAGAGTGAAGCAGATTTTTTCCAAAACCGGTTCATCATATAAACGTCCCACTCCAGGTCCCCCACACAGAGCAATAGAAAAGGTAAAACAGCATCTCATCAGAGACAAATTCCTGTCAAACCCAATAAAACAAAAAAATAATTGATCATTGAAACAGGTCAGCTTCATGACCTCACAATCTGTAGCCTGAATTTCAGCCGTTTCCTCGAGTGGCAAACTTCCTAGATAGACGCCTGAAAGGACTGGTTGCATTGTGAGCCGTCCAGTGAGCGGTGAAGAGGGACACAAAGTGCCGAGAAAAAAGTCTCATTATTAGACGCTACATTACCTTTTTGCAGTTTTCCGGAGCTCTAGATAATTTTACCAGGTTTGTAACAAGTTCACGTGGGGGTTTGAACGGTCAAGTTCATACAGTTCGATTCTCAGCAAAAAGTAAGGCGATTTGCACCTTCAACTACAAAATTTGACGGAAATTAAGGTCACAAGTAACTCCTCTGCGCTCTTTGTTTCTTCTGGTAATCGTGTGAGGAATTTTGATAAATAATAGGCCATTTCCGAGTTGCTCCAAGCCTCTGTTTCAAAGCGAAACCAAGTGCCGGAAGCTAATGATATGAAAATAACTTTTTAATTCTCATGCAAATAAAAACTCTTTTGCACAGTAAAGGTTTCGCACTTAGCCCCGTTTTAAAAGTGAGAGTTTCTGGAACTCGGAAGTGGCCTATTCAACAAGCCAAGAAATCAGTGGGTCCGGTATGTCTCACACGTGCCCTAAATATACACATACGGATTCGTCAAAACACCCACAGCAATCGTGCCATTGGTAAAACACTACGATTTGTCAAATAATTAAGCCTTGAGATTCGTACAATTTGTCTGGACATAAGTGCAATTTGTACGAATGCTGAGTTCCTCAGTCGATGGGTATGACCATTTTTGGTCAACTGTCTGCTGTATGTCATTAGCGGCTCAGGTGGCTTCAAGATACGCGCAATGGCGCGAAGTTAGACTGCATCTCATTACAGGGACATCCAATGACTTGATTCTGCAAAATAACTGTTACAAAGCGGCAAATTGATACTACCTCGAAATCCCTAAAGCTCCAGAAAGGCTAAAAATTTCTGGATAATTGTTAAACTCGCCTAAGATAGGCGGAGTCTTTTTTTTTACCAACTTTCCTACGTTTTTCAGAGATTTTTGACAGTTCATATTTATTACCAAGATATCGTGATTATTGTTCAAAAAAAGTCTTCTGAAAATTTCGGTGTAACAAAACGTCACTTATGAAAGGACTGTTACTCCATGTCCTCGAACTTAGTCTTCCGGACCCATCAGGATAACCATCTAAATTAAGGCGTTCGAGACCACCAAAGTCCCAGCCCTTTTAAAAATAATAAAAATGGTCGTTGGTTGCCCATATGTGATCATTAACACCTGAAAGCCGTGCAAGATCCATCTGTACATGTCGATTGGTACCTAAGGAATGTTGCTTTGAAAGGGCTCTAAATGTGTTTGAAAAAATTGTTGAATGTAAGATTACAAGGACTGCAAAACAGTAAAAGCAATCACTTTTTTACGCCTCGGGCTGTTCCACTGTACCCGGATGATACAGCTTTTCAGAAGTTATTGTAGAGGTTAGAGATGAAACCTGTGAAGTTGATTTTGAGCTAAAAACAAAATCATCAATTAAAGGTCAAATGAACCAAAATTTCGACCTTTTTTATTTTAGTCCAATTCTAGTGAAATGTGTTTAATATGAACCAAATAAACATACTATGAAGTTTCAGCTCAATTGAAGCAAGTATCTCCGAGATATTCGCAATTAAAAATTGCTATTTTTTGGTCCTTATCTTCGTAGAGCGGTCGGGAAAATTGTGGGAAAAAACAGCTTGTGACGTCAATGTTGGTCAGGTGAAAAAAGTGGGAAATTCAAAACAGAGTTTTTCGAGTCGACTTGGCGCAGAAGTGGTTTGTGCGGCTATAAACCTGGAAAGAACATTCAATTTGTCTTCAAAAGTTGCAAGCTGTGTTTATAACCTTCTTATTATTTAATTTCTCGAACGAACATCATAGTAAAACGGACTTTAACGACATTTATTAATTTCTTTGAGTTGTACTGGAAATGTGCGTGCGTGAGTCCGATTTTTTTCTAGATGCATTCACAAAATGTGTTCATATAAGGAAGTTCCTGGATATATAACGTCCGGAGCTCCACCGTGGACACGAAAACAAAATATCTTTGTATAATAATCTGCCCAAAGAAATTCAAGTTTGCCCACAATGTGTTTGAAGTCACTGAACTTTACCGCACCCAGCGAGCTGATATTTAAAACCCACGCCCGATCGGACACTTCTAGTTTCGCAGATCGCTAAAATTTAAACAAAATCCTCAATGTAGAAGTTTTAGCGTTGATATGTGGGCAAGAAAAAGAGTTAATATTTATCTAGTAAATCTTCCCCAAGATCGGTTTCAAAGCAACCATAGTTTTTTAAACTTGATCGTTTCTGCTTTGTGTTGTCAAGTTGAACATGCATAACACCTGTCAAAAACCTACGCGTAAGTAAGATTTCCTTCGAACAAAGTTAAAGTTACATTATTGCAAAAACTTCTTTCCAATTATGTATAAGATTTAATTACCGATTGAGGTCATTTTAAGGACCATAGACGTCACTTTAAGCTGGCAAAGAGATGCGACAAGCAAAGAACAATTCCATCATGCATAAAATTCAGCTTAAGTGAACTAAAAAAAGCTTCAATAGGGTTGCAAAACAACAAATTTTCATTAAAAAAACATAAGGCTTAAGGCTCTTATACCTGCTGACAAAGAAGAAGTGAATTTTCTGTACGGAAACAACCTACCTAAAGATCCTAAAAGCAAAAGATCAGTTGCAAGCTTCGCAGCCAAGCCATGATTCCAACTACTTAGCTAGATTAGCTAGCTACTTTTAATAACTGGTCCATGCGAGGGTCTTCATTCAAGCAAATTAAACTCAGCAAACTGAATCATTAGAAAATACAGAAAACTGCACATAAGGATTTGTTTTGCTCGCTTCAGTCAAATCCAGCTCCAGCAATTGTTTACGGGCGAAGAGTCGATTGTTTTGGAGTCACTGCCGGCAGCTGTCGTTCTCCGCTACTTCACAGCGAATGAAAGGAAGATTTGCGTACAGAAAGATAACAAAACTATGTAATATAAAACTGAAAAAACTCTGACTATTGTTACTTGAGCAACAGAAAAATGATCGAAGTAGTCTTTTCTTCTCGAGTAAGCTTGCTGCCCTTCTAAAGTTCCGAGAAAGTTTTTAAAACTTTAAAAGCTTAAAAGCGCTAAAGGTTGTTCACTCGCATGCGTTAGCCGTTATGGTTCTTTGACTGAAGACAAGGATAAAGCTGGTTTTGCAAAGGTAAATAAATCTGGGCATGTAAAAAAAGTAACCATAACTACTAATAACGGAGTACAAGCAGGTTTTAATTCAACCTGGCGAAAGAAGGCGAAGCACTGGGCACAAAATCAACTCACAAATCGAATCAGAAAAATACAAACCTGTTTGGAAATGTTCAAAACGTTTTATTCCACCTCAGACTGATGGAATGATCTGTTTTTACTCTAACATTGGTTGTTCTGAATCCAAAGTAATTTTCAAGTGCCAAAAAACAACAACAACAAAAACAAAAAAGCCTTTACAAGGAGCAAACGTTCGCACCTCGTGTATTTCATTCAGTCTCAGTCAGAGCTCTCACAGAATGAGACAAACAAACGCAGGCGATAAGGGATGCACAGAAGCTTGCGCAGAACGTTTTTCCGCCCTGAAAGACCAACATTGACGTCACGTAGTCTCCAGTCTATAACGCGGCCATTTCAGAAACGTTTTCGTGAAGTCTTCGGAAATGCTCGGATTTTGATCTTTTATCTTTCTAGAAAGGCTTGGGAAGAAAAATCTTTTTCCAAATCTCACTTAGGATAGTTCTTTTAAGTGTTTGGTGAGGGTAAAGCGACAAAAGAAAATATGTCAATTTTTGGTTCATTTGACCTTTAACGTTCTAGTCAAATGTTTAGTATATGGATTAAGGTTTTGTCCTGCACATAATCACACCAAAGAGAGACTAAGGGTTAAAAACTGTTTCATCACTCATTTTCCAGACACATGTCAGTCCTTCATCAGTAATAAATTAGTTTCAGTGGAACCCGGCTAATGCGACCACTGTTGGGCCATAAAATCAAGGTCGCACTAACGAGGTGGTCGCATTAAAGGGATTCCACTGTTACGAAATAACTCAGTGATTCTTACGTTTGGGTCAAAAGAATAATGTTCGTGTAAACAAGGTGGTCGTATAGACAGAGTGATCGTAAGGCGAGGTTCCACTATAGTGCTTGCTACTATGCTGCAACCGATTATATTAAATTATTTTATAATGTATTATATGTTCAATGTAATATGCGTAATAAAAGAAGACCTGTTTTGGTTCAGCAAGGATAAAATACTTGACAGGTCTTAGCAAGGATTAATGAGCACAAAATACCCCACACAATTAACCCTTTTGGTTGTGTTCTGATCTTACATGTATACAAGCCAAAAATAACTGACTTCCTTATTTTGAGGTGCTTTGCTCCTATTATCCTGTTAACCAACCAAAGAGAGGTTCTGTAAGTCAGGGTGAGTGCTTTTTTCATTTGAGATGTTCATGCCTAGATGAATAAAGGCTTCATCATATTTTTGTGGAGATGCTAACAACGTTGCGGGAGTTTTTTTGACCAGATATACGGTTGGTCTGGCCTGCATGACGAAACTGCTAACAACGCTAGGTGCCACAGTCATTTATGATTTCGTTCTAACAGCTAAGGCCATCCAGCTCTTTTTTTTCTCCTTTTAGCGTCGTCCGACCGACCCAAATTTTTAGCATTTAAAAAAAAAAAGGTAACGACGTAGTTAAACCATTTTTCACTTGAAATAATTCTTTTAATCTGAAAAATGAGCATAGTAACAGCAAAGAGAACAACAGGAACAAAAACATGAACACTTTTTACAGTATATAATTGTGCCTTTTATTAATCCAAATATGTGAATGTTAACTTTTAACGTGGTACCGGGGTACCAGGGCTTACTATTCCGAGACTTCTTGTGATTTGTTTTAGTTTTTTTTTTTTTTTTCCAATCCGACCGACTTTCTTTTACTGTTTTGTGGTTAAAAAGCATTTTATTGCATTAGTTAGGAAGCAAATGTGAAATTTTTTCTTTCCAATTTTATGCTGTGAACTTAAATTGACAGTTTTTGTAAATGACGTTTTCTTCCCACATTAATTAAAATAAAATAAGTATGCTTTATCGCCGTGTCATTTCAATGTTCATTTTTATTTTAAAAAATTGAAATTTTATTCATATTTTGATTGTCAGTCATAATTTTGCAAGGTGTTATGAAGCTTTTTTTCCTTTCGCGGAAAGTAACAGAATGACGGCGCGTGAGTGAAATGTCTGAAAATGGTTTACATAAAAGATTTTTCGATCAGTTTACCGTCAGACACGTCACTTTGCCAGAATGACTTCGCCTTTTTGGAATACGTTGTATATAGTTGTTACGTTTATAATTTGTAGTTAAAATATAGCGCACATTTAGCCGTATAAATACACAGCACGCAAAGGGCAGTTTGTGTAGCCGGACTGCAAAATTATATGATTATTCGTAGGGGAAAATGTTAAATACGTTATCAACCCTCCTGGGTCAGTTTCGCCTGAAGAAACAAAAAGTATTAACAGAGTGTCAGATATTGTGATGTACAATTTAAAGGGTAGTTTACACGTAACGGTTTGTCGGGCCGAGTTTGCAAAGAAAACAAACTCTAAACACAAAATCGGCCAAATTTACGATACGGGTAGATTGACCTATATTTATGAGACATAAACTGTGAACTGGACGCAGCCAAATAGTTTCGTGAATGACAACCAGCCTTTATAAAACAATTTAATATTTTATAAAGACTAAATATTTCATGGGGAATTAGCTTCTTAAAGGGGTGGGGGGAGGTGTGGTTCAGTGATTCAACAACAACAACAACAACAACATACATGGCATTACCTACTCTCTAAAAAGTAATTGATTAATTAACTAATTGGTTAATTCACTTTTGAAATTACATGATAGTGTGTACGATTCATAATCTCAAAAATAAAAGTAGCAACTGGTTTATAAATAAATGGATCAATATTGTTAAATAGGAACAAAATTTTAGATTTTACATCTAAATCGTTAAAAAAGTAATATTTGTTAATGGATTCATCAAAAAAATGGTTGCGAAGCGTATCATACAGAGTGCAAGAAAACATATAACATGAGATTCATTTTCAGCTTCATTGGCTTGACATATGGAACAAATTCTTAATAAGTCTTCGGGAGTCGATGATTTCCTAGGCGAAATTCATTAATAGCAGATCTATGAAGAGGATTTTTTACGGTATTTTTTATTGCATCTCAGTAGAAATTCGGTTCTGTTGGTATCTGTTTTAAAAGTATTGTAGAAATTAAATTTCCTGTTCGAGATAAGAATTAAGACAGCTGTTAAGAGTTCGTGGTTGATTAAAGCTTTGGACAAATTTTGAGCGACACTGGGCGAGGGGAGATTAGAGTTTTCACTTACCGTTGTTTTCATTTAAAATCATTTCCTGGAGCGTGAACTTTATTTATAACATAATATTTTAATCTTTTGTGATGTGCCTGTCTGATTTTTCTCAGCCATATCCTTTGAAAGTTGTAAATCAAAAGTATTAGGGAGGACGTGCTTATTTAGTAAGAGTACATTACAAGAAGATAAATGGTAAATTCAAAATAATAACTGACTGTACAATAAAGCGTAGCGTCCATTATCCACTACATTAATTATCATCGATCAACCACCAATAAAGCACTAGATGAATAAAGTGGCCCAAATTCACTTTCAAGAGGTTTGTACTTAATCAAAGGTGTCCGAAAACAGACAATGTTTCATGTGTTGATACAGTGTTTCAGGTGGTCATACTAAGCAATATTCTTTGCTTCAAAATCGATCGTGTCTTCAAATTTGATTAACTCAGTGGTGAGTGAAATTTTTACTTTTCTCGCTTTACTAGGCGCTGAAAAAAATACAATTGTTAGGAGCAGCGCAGAAGGTAGAGGTCAAAGCCTTTTGGCAGTGAACTTTAGTATTTAAGTTAATAATATATTTTTTAAAGTTAGTTAACAGTGTAGATGGATCTTATGATTACCGAACAAAATCAAATTTGCGAAAAGAAATCATTTAAAAAACCAGTGAATGTTAGCTAAGCTTGCTTATCTTTACTAGGTGCTGAAAAAATACAATTGTTAGCAGCAGTGCAAAAGGTAGAGGTCAAAGCCTTTTGGCAGTGAACGTTAGATTTAAGTTAATACATATTTTTTTTAAAGTTTGATAACAGTGTAGGTGGATCTCATGATTATCGAAGAAAATCAAATTTGCGAAAAGAAATTTAAAAAGTCAGTGAATGTAAGCTAAGCTCGCTTATCTATAACTCATCAAATTGAAAAGACCTTTCTTTTGAGTTTCTTTTCCAAGCAAAGCGATGGGAAATGTTATGTCTTGAGCTATCCGGTAATATTACGCTTCCAACATTTAGGCTGCGGCCCTTCCAGTAGTTGCACGATACTTCCCTGTGTTTTTATCTGTTTGGTTTCCAATCCGAATTGAAAATTTAAAGTTTAGTTTCACGAAGGGCTGTGACGCATAAGAAGGGCCCCTCGATCAAAAAATCTTTAATTTCTGAGCTTATCATTTTGCGGTAAACAGCTATATATTTCATTAAAAAAAGCACACATTTTCGGTGAACCTTCAAGAGCCGATCGAGATCAATTTTTAACAATAAGTAGCATTCATGCTCTTCATAGGTTCGCAAACGTAACGAACTTTCTTTTATTCACAGAACCTGAAAACTTTTGAAAACGAAACTCCATTAATAAAACGCTGAACAATTTTACAAAATCATTGCCTAAGTAGCGGCCACCAATTTTTTATTGCGAAATTAAAACTCGATTCCGGCGTTCAAATTCTGAACAGCTGGGCGTCTGTTAAGGACGTTCCGTGTGAACGGAATAACTATTTGGTTGACATTTCGTCCACTGAGTGCCGTGTGAACATAACATTTACATAGGTCTGCATACATTTCAGGCGTGCAGCTAGCAGATAAGTTTTGTGGACTTCCAGTTCCTAGGCCAACTGTCATTTGACACTTTTGACGAAAGACACACTCAACTCAACATTTAATTCAAAGCATGACACGGTTAAAATAATGAGCGATCCAATATTGTCAACAGTCATCAAGCTCTTTTTCGCTTCAAACACAGCTCTAAAGAACGAAAAAGAGAAATCTAAAAAAGAAATAGGCCTGCTTTTTTCTTTTGTCGGGTTATAAAGAGAGTTCCTATTTCTTAGATAAACACACTATAGATACATTTTGAACATTAATTTTTTGCACTAATTGCTTTTTATCGATCTTTTTTAAAAAAAGGGCCGTCTAATCCACAGAAGACAAATGGCCGCCATTTGCGGAATAAAACCCTGAATTGGAATACACAGGAACGACACAGTCGCCTACCTAAATGATATGATACTCGTAACTTAACTGTCAACGGATCTCATGCCATATTTGCATTTCTTAGCAACCTGGTCATCATTGTCACAGTAATGAAGACCCACTCCTTACAGAAGCCGGGCAACATTTTACTGAGTAACCTGGCCTTTGCAGATTGCCTCACAGGAGTTATGGCTCAGCCCATGTTTGTTATGTGGCGACTTTTTCTTCAAAGAGCCCAGCAGTCATGTCTACATCAAGTTCTAGTGTTTGATATGTATTACACTGTACAAGTGCTGACCGTTGGTTTATCATTTGTCAACGTTATAGTTATCAGTTTTGATCCCCACTATGCCTTGGAGAGACCTCTGGCGTATTTGACTTGCGCCACTACAGGTGGGTCTTTTTCTTGAGCATTTGATAAATAAAGCCACTTAGGAGAAAAGATATAGGGACAATTTCACTGTAAGTAATTATAGTTACTAAGGGTATTAGAGAGTTCTACCTGGTCCAGGATTAAGGCATTTAAAGTATCATCCACCCCCAAGTACCCTCCTCGCGTTGATCGGCGCTAGCGCTTTTGTTTTAACAAATACCCCCATAAACTGTACATTTTCTAAAAAGCTTAAAAGTTCCAGATTATTGCTTATTTCTTTTAAAAAATCAAAATATTTAGAAATGAGAAGCTTTTTGTGAATATCGGTGTCACTGTAAATTTCAGTCCAGTCCAGCCAAAAATTAACGGAAGAAGCCAATTAAGAACACATTCGATTCTTAACATGATTGACTAAAAAAACCGTGTCTCAGATTTTTGTCAACTGCGTTTGTTCTGTTGTTATAAGCAGGTGAAGTTAGGGATAGCAACTCATTAGCACTACCTGTGAAAAAAACTCTCTAACTCAAAAACGAAAAAAGAAATCAAAATTCGCAGACATGGTTTTTTAGAAAAACTATCTGACAGTAAGTTGGCCAAATTTCAGCCAGATTGGTTCAGGGGTTGCCAACTTGGAGTTTAAAACGTACCCTCACCTTGCCCTGATTTTCATTTCGAGAAAACAGTGGAAAAAGATTTTTAGCGGCGTATTACCCGTGATGAGATTATAACAGATTATAACACCAAAGCTGTCAATGTTGATGCATACCAGAGAAGGGACAACAATAGTGACACAGCAGGAAGAGTTGAAAACGAAACCCGACAACAGATGAACAATTTATTTCAAGGCTCTCCTCTGTTCGATCCTTTGTGTTGTCGATAAAGCTTCGTTAGTTATTTGCAACGAGCAGTTTTCACTTTCGCACCGGACAAGCCAATTTGAGCCAAGCCCACTTTTACTCGATACATTTTTTAAAAGTTCTACACTTCCCTGGAAAAATCGACAACAAACCGCTTCCTGGAGTTTTTCTTGAAGCTTCTTTCCAGCTACAATATAGACTTTCAAAACAGTACTTCATCCGATTTTTATATGGCGCGGGACCGCTGGTGACTTCGTCTCTCGCTTGGCTGTTTCGCGACCTAAAAAGCTAGCCCCACTCGCTAACGAACTCGTAAGACTCGATTCCGCGGTAGTTTCATTGGGGTTTTCAGGATTGATTTCTTGATTGTAGTAGGAGTTCTTAGTAGGATTGTAGTCGGAGTTCTTGTCGCTCTCTGCTAATTTCGAAGCCCACTCTTTGGCGGCAAAACGATTTTGTCGTCTTCTATTGTCTTGGAGTCGAGGACGAAAACGGACAAGCTCTTTTTTCTTCTTTGGAGGCATTCACTTTCAAACTCCAGGGAAAAACAGTGAGCACAATACTTGTAAACCACGATTTGTCAAATTGCGTGATTAGCTTGGTGCAACAGCGGCACGCGTATCAAGTATGACAGGACTTGTCAACGATCAATTAAAATAATTAGCATAGAAAAAACTTTTGCAATCCATAGGTCTGCACAGAAAAAACATTTTTTCCTGGAATTTTTTTTAAAAGAAAGCTCATGATGAGCTCTATTTAATCGTCTAAAAATTGCAAATTTAGAAAAATGATAATTTTTTACCCTGGATGATATCTTAATCAAAGAGCTGGAATGTTCTGCCCAAGATCGCGCGCTCTCATTGGTTACCTGGAGGTCACATGACACCTGGGCATAGAAATAGACTGTTTCCCGCCAAAAGTGTCTGAGTGGGCACCATTGCAAAATGTATGAAATCAGTGACCGCTTGCTGATGTTTTCTTTCAAAAATTTGTTCACGTAGAAGGTTTTTCTTCGTGTGTAATATTTCACCAAGGGAAACAAGTTAATTACGTTTCTCTTCAATCTCAATGTTTACCTCGGTTCATCCGTGTGAATCAAAACAATAGATGCGTTTCTCATGTTATAAAGTCTATAAAGGGTTTCATATACGATTCAAGACACATCCATTGCCTAAAACGCACTTCTTGCAGTACAATAATAAAAAGTTAATTCTATATAACAAATAAGATATAACTAACTACCTAGACAACCAACTACCTCTAAGGTTCAGTTGAAGTTGTAAGTTCTATCACAGCTTTAAAGATATAGATGAGTTAACCTCTGTGCATTATTGTTAATCTATAACTTAAAAGTAGGTCACTTCCCTTTCTCTATCGCACGTCTTGAAAGATCTTGCGGCGGAAAGTTGAGCTTTTCATATGCTACGTTCACCAAGAGTATTTACCAAGGTTTATTATTAGTGTTGCTCATGATCATACTAGCAAGGCAGGTTAATAAGCCAATCACAAGAAAGCATAAGATTCAAAATTGAATAAATCAGTATAATTTTAGCCCAACAGCAATAACAGTGGTTGGTCCCCGGTTGAATATTAACAGCACTGGAAGGTACTTCTGAACGAAGGTCTTTCTCTAGCTTTCCAGTTCCTGTACAGTACTAATATCTACTTGCCCGGATAAATTGTCCAGTTAATAAAAATTTAATGTCCTATCTCTTGCTACCAAATATTTTACCTCTGGTTCCTCTGGCTGACAAGCGTTAGTGGTCTACAGTAATATTGATAAAGTGTAATCGTTTGTCTCACGATGTAGTCACTTAATGATGTAGATCTCGACGTTTCAACTGTGTACTGCGAGTATTTATCAGTAATTGCAACACTTTGAACTTATATGACTCCAAGCTCGGTTCTGGTTGGTCGGTGCTTAACTGCTGAGATTGGTGCGTTTTGTATGAGCTGTTCCCTCGCTGGTCTGCTGTCTTACGGATTTCCTACTGCTGTGTTTCTTGGTTAAGGGCAACCAAACTTCTGGAATTTCTTTTCCGCCATCCCTGTTGATGTTGTTGGGGTGTAGATCAATTACCAAGAGCAAACGACCTGCCTTAGATAAAGTACAAAATTAAATGATGCAGGCCACAGGTTCTAGAGTTCAACAGCTTTTCTGTATCAAGCCCACCATTGGCTTTTCCTGATTTAATGACTAGATTGTCAAAGGACATATCTGGTTGTAGGTCTTCCAGACCTACTCCTTCCAGCTTCGAATCTAATGGGCTCTAAAAAGTTGTCCACCTGAGCTTGCTACCCTTCCTCTTCGTCACCACCTGACTCAGATGAATCATCTGATTCAACTGACCCCTGGAGCAATGCAACTAGGCGTTGTTCTTCAAGGCGACTCAAACAGAAAATGCTTCCATCTTTTATTATTTTCAACTTTCCCGATGAAACACTCTATCAGGTGAATTCCTATCGTCCTGGTACCCAGTCTTGTATACAAGGGGATCTTCATCTGACTATTCCAGCCATCTCAAACTCATTCGATCTTCCAGGAATGCGTCACCGTTATGGTGGAGGTCTTCTGAAAGAACTGCAAGGAAGAAAGGAATGATATACCTCTTGTAGTTGTGCTTGAGAGTAACTACATCGCCTTTTGAAAAGATAATCTCATATTCCTCGACGGCGTCATGAACTGTAGTTTGTCCTTCACTCCCTTGAACCTCTTTCAGCTGGTCGACTTCTCCATGTGCCGACGCATTCCTTCTGAACACACTCAGAGCAGGTGGAAGTGTACCAGGTCTTTCTTTGGTCTTCCCTCTTGTTCTTTGCTGTCGTATACCCCGTCCGAATTCTTTCGCAAAGCCCTGCAATGCCTTCTTTTGTCTCTCTTTTTCCTCCGCGCTTGTTTCTTCGTCCACATCCTCGTTACTCTTGCCGTGGGACTTTCGAAGCCATTCCGGTGCCTTTAGACCCAGCTTTCTATGTGTGTGATGGCTTTGAGGACCGGTATAAAAGGTTAGCGAGGATTGGTATAGCCTCTCTTTAGATTCTAAAATGCAGCTGGGCCTCCGCGATGCGTAGTCGTTCATGTCGGGGGTTGGGCGAGCGGGTGTTCTAATTCCAGTAAAGAATTGCTCCAAATCTAAGGGAGTGAAGGAAGAAAACAAAAGCCCTTCTTTCAAGTGGTCAAAGTCATCAAGAATCTCCCTTACTTTCTTAAACGACTTCAGAAGCATCGAAAAGGAATCTCTGGAAGGTTCGTGAGTGCCAGATCTGGGCCCTGAGGGCATCGCTTCCCTGTGCAAAAGTAAGCTGCTCGTTCTCTGGTGTTCGTTGTGGTCGCAAGGTCTTTCAGTGTCGCAATTCCTCTGTCCAGTGTTAGCCCCGCTCCCTGGTAGGCAAAATCTTGATCTAGATTGAAAAGGCCTATAAAGGCCGGGAGCTGCCCGCCAAATTGCTTGTAAACACTCATACTTGACATCAAACGCAGGGTCTTGTCGTTCACGTCGCAAAAGAGGATGTTCTCTTGATATGACGTGATGCGTGATGGAGAGTTGAAGCAAGGTGAGTAACCATCTCGAAAACCTTCTTATTCACCCAATGTTACAGTCACTTTGCTATAAACGAAATAATTAAGAGTGTGGTCAGATGCATCGGAGAATACTAGCTTTTCGGAGGTTTTCGTCATACATAGTACTAAAGATGGTGCTTTGTCAAAGACATCAATGACTCGGACCTGGTTAAGTTGCTTTACGCATCGGATGCCCTTGTTGTGGAGACTGACGTAAATTCCATCAAGACCCTGGTATATGCATAACGGTTGTTTGCCGCCGCTAAAGGCATAGTAATTCTCGGCTCTCATCTTGAATCGGTTGTGCGATTGATTTGTACCAAAGTCGCAAAACTGGTAAATGGATTTATTGCAAGACAATCCAGACAAAGTAGTGTTAGCAGTCATTTACTCTCTTTGACCATTTGGTTCACACGTTAATGAAATAATCTTGCCAAGGTTTAAATTCTCTGTGCTTGTCTGACCAAAGCTGGATGTCGTGAACCTTAACTCTCCCTGTCCTGATAACGGCTTCTTCATCTCCAATTTCGTCACCATTGTCCAACTCAATCTGTAGCATCGCTCTACTCTTTTTTAAAATTGGGGCGATGTCAACAACTTTAAAGCTTGTCTGCGCGCCAGAGTTCGCAACAATAGCCAAGCCAGTTGGACTGCAAATTCCAACACCTGGACCTGCAATCGGAATGATGCACACCCGGTTGTGCATATTCGCCATGTACACCGTTGATTTCGCTGTATCTGTAATGATCAGGATGCTGTGTTTTGAAGAAACTGCGGTGGGAAATTTGGAGATGCTCTTAGCTGGGTTTTGCCGCCAAAGTCTGTCCTGTTCTGAAACAAGGGTGCAAATTAATGGGTCATATGGCAAAAACATTTAAAAGGTTCTCTTTAAAGAGGCCTACAGCAGTCGCCATGTTCATTTGATCTTTGTTGCTTATACAGCTGGGGGAAGTGACTGTGCAATTGGCTTGGAAATAGCCTGGTTGGAATCCTCCCTGGCAGAACGCAGCAGCTTCAGATTAATGAGATAGTTTCCGTGTAGAACCCAATAATTGAAGAGCCCACTCCTTACTAGCTTAAGAACGTGCGGAGGGTCTGGAACAGGAACTCTAGTGTCTTCATTTGCGATACTAGACATATGGCTTCTCTGGGAGGCTTCTGAGTCAGACACCCATGACAACTCTTGTAATCGATATCACTCCAACTTGCTAACCTGACAACGAATGCACTTGCGTTCTATCGGCTTTATACTTGTATGCCCAACTTGTTCACATTCGTCGCACACAATTCCTTCTTCTTTGCATTTTTCACAGGAAACCACACTTTCAGTCCCATTTAAAAGACAATGTTTGCATGTCTGCACAACCTTGCGGCTGTCGTTATCATAGTGCTCAATTCGTGGTGCTCCTCCTTTGCTCGCCCTGTAATAGCAGCCGACAGGAAACGAAACTTTACCGTCTATGCTACTAACTCGGAACCCTGTGCTTTGGTGACAAAATCTAAAGATTTGAGCAGTTTTATCAATTCCCCTTCACTCATCTGATTAACCTTTTGAATGTCGAAAAAGGAAAAAAATTCGGGTCCTCTAACCCTACAATTCTGTGGATAAATGGCACATATCGCAGAGCTGGTTTAAGAGCCATTCCATCGTTGGACTTGTTAACTAGGAAAACTCGATTATCGGTAACACGAGGTTAGATGTACGTTTCAGAGTGTCCCTGTCTGGTTGGACGATAGTATAGAGCCGCGGTAAACTACGCCAGTTGCTGTACTCGATGGAACAACTTCTAAAAAATCTCAGGCAGACATTATGATCAGCATCGTTATAGCCGTCGTAGTAATATAATTTGGAAAGCTCCTTAAGACAGAAACATTCCATGATCTTTTACTTAAGGGAAAAAAAAGGACTGGTGGATTGGCCATTGGGAGGTAAAAACGCCTTTTAACTCTGAGCTGGAAGATTCAATATTCCTCCCATCTCGGCATTCTACTTTGTACAGAGCGATGTCGTCAGCAGCCGCAGGATCCCCTAAGACAGAGGAAAACATACAAAGAACATATAACAAGCAACAGGTGTTTCTCAAGTTTAAGTCCTACAGGCTCTTGGTTGCGGGACTCTACAGGATGGCGGATTGCATAATTAATATAGGTGACTTTGGAAATTTTTTTAACGGTTTAGCTAAAAACCCAGGCGTGCTTCGATCGTCCTGAATATAGGCCGAATTTACACTAGAGACGAATTATCCACTTAAACGGATTACCCGTCTCAGACGGATAAGTCGTCTATAGTATAAATTCAGTGCTAAGACGAATTATGAAGCAAAATTCTGAGCCTGATTCGTCTGTCTCTAAATTATATCTAGATGAAACGTAGACGGTTTTTTGACGGAGTTTCCACATGAGAGGGACCGGTTTCTCTATTTTGGCAACGTTTACTATTTCCCGCGGTCGTTTTCCCACTTAAAATATTTAGACAAATTATGGAGCAAAATTCTTCTTCGGATTTATACTTAGACGAATTATCCGTCTGACGAATAATCTGTCTAGACGAATGACTCGTCTCTAGTATAAATTCGGCCATTGGCGGAGTGCAATTTGTATTGCAAAACTGTGAAATACTGCATTCTGTCCGAGGTCTGTATGATAAAGACAGTGCCTCATAGCACTGTTTCACCTCAGATGTGATGTATAAATGGTATAAAAGGTTGGTTTACACGCACCCAGAAGTTTGTTGGCAAGATTTTGTAAAGTAAACTTGTCGAACGCTAAAAATTCGGCCTGATTTTTTTTCCTGGCCTAATTAATCAACAGTGATCAAGATCCATTATGGCTCTAAAATGTGATTGAAGATGATTACCAGTTTTTGGGTGTACATATGAGGCTATCAACTTGAAGTAAGACTTGGTTCACTCTTGGGCTGTTTGCAAATTATTTTTCTCTAAAATCACTTGACCTTTCCCTAAAAAGTCACATGAATGTGCTCTAAAGTTAACTGAATTGTGGAATACAAGTTAATTGTTTGATCTAAATTATAAAGTTATTAATGGAAGCTTTGCTTTTAGCCCTAGCTAAAACTATATATTACTCTATCTGGAAGTCGAAAATAGGTTGGGAAAATGAAAAAATAAACCATGTAAATCGGGCTTCGAAGTCGTCGAACTTGAAAGAAGTCGTGGTTGGCATTGACCGCTCGGCCAAAACAGGGTCATCACTTCAAGCGGCCTAGTCGTTTAAAACATGCGTATTTGAAATATGTAAGGGGTTGATATGGAAAGCTTTGGAATCTAATAGAAATATATGTAAATCTGCGTTTGAAAAGTACTCCTTCCTTCGCAGATGATGGCGATTTTGTGGAGCGCCCCGGCCCTTCTTTTAATTTGCATTACGTTTGTGTTGTGTTGTGTAGAGGCCGTGCAAAACGACCAAGAAAAGAAGGAAATCGGCGATGGTAGGAAATACAACCACAAAGGATATCCATCATTTCAGGCCCAAATAAATAAATAATCTTTGAATCCGTAAATTACAAATTTGTCGTAAATTTATTAAGTTGTGCTCGGTTTCATGTTCAGCAACTGTTAAATGTTCTATATTTTTGTTGGCAGTAAACTTCTGTACTAATTGTACCATTGCAAATCTGCACAACAAGACGCTGATGATCGTGATGAAGAACTGGATCCAGAGGAAAGCTTAGGCAAAACAAACTTCGTTTTAAGGGTTCTTATAACACAAAGAGACGGACAGTCGTGTGGGATATCCCTAGTGTGATAATAAATCATAGACTTTGAGACGAACGTGCCTGTTCAAAGGCTATTTCGATTGTCGGAATTTACCCTAACTGGGTTCCTGCCCTAACAGGACCTTTCCCAGGGACAAACAAAAATGACCGTATCATAAAAACGTCAAATCACTTAATTGTGTCAATCAAGTTACATGTAGACCTAGATGTTGGAAATGTTGGGTACATCGTATCACTCTTCGTAATTTTGGTTGCCGTACCATAAACAGTTTTATAGTTCATGTTCGGCCGTTATCTATAGAAAACGAAGCGCTTTTGAAGTGAAATTTTATTTGTCTTTAAAAACGTGAGTGAAAGCGAGCGATGTAGAAAGAAGGATTTGATTAATATGTACTGAGGCGCTCTCTTTTGTAAACATTTTTGGTCTTCTTAAACAAATACTGAGCGAATAATTTTGAAACCGCTCGATGGATTTTATTAAAAATTTTAGATTCTCGAGATTAACCTCTTTTTGTATGACCCTTAAGTTTCGAGATTATTGATACCTTGTAAGACAGTAAAATACGAAGGGCTGCGGCGACCTCAAAGGCTTGACGCGTTTCAGAGAGGGCCTCCTTTTCTCCTCCTCGATCAAGAAGACAAAAGGAGGCTCTGATCGCAGGGTGGAGTCCTCATTATACGGGAGATGATACAGTCGACTCTGTCTTAACGGAAATTTCTATAAGAAGGGTATCTCGGTAAAACGGACATCTACTGTTGGTCTTTTCCTTTCTCTGATCCCTTTATTTGACTGTTTATAAGACGGACACTCAGTGCGCGCCCCAAAGGTGTTCCTCGTAGAAAACGTTGACTGCATGCCTGATGCTCCTACTAGTGTTAATCGTGTTTTGCTGTTGTTGTTGTTGTTTTCTTTGTACTACATTTTTGAACCTGCATGGTTAGGAGAAGCTTCTATACGTGAATGACAATACCTTGTTTAATGACCAGCTAGGAGAATACATTTTTAAATCTGACCAGACTTATTGTCTCGACTAGCAGCTTATACCTCTGATTCGATAATTAACCTTTAAGGTCTGGATAAGTATAAACCACTTAGCAAATAAGGAGGATAGCCTTTTGAGTGTCTCGGCGTATCGTCTTAGTATAAGGAAGTAAATGTGTTGAGATACTGATCAATTACCCTTATAAAAAAAAGTTGCCCGAAAAGATAAATTCAGCCCGCCTAAATAACGTAAGCCGGCCACACCTTCACTTTCGTTTTTCGCTCTAATCTAACAGTTTATCGTTATCGTGATGGGACTTCACATTTTGCTTTCACTTTAATAAATGTTAAACACTTAGGCCACCTGAAAACAGTATAAGAGAGCTTTAGCAGTGTTGTCATCAGTCAAATATTTTCTCTGATCGCGCATAAAACTTGCATACAACATACATGACCTAAAATAAAGGATCAATAATACCATTTAAACGTGAAAAACAACTGTTTGAGTTAGTTTTCTAATTTTCAAGTCTCCTCTGCTAGTTCTTGGGAGCGTGATTGCTTCAGTCTAAAGACTGCTTAATCGTCGATTAAGCGGTATTGAGATGTACCTCGGTCAAAAAAGCTGTAGAATGAAAAAATCTTGTCAAATTAGGTCTAACCGGGAAAATAAAAAATATTTACTACGGTATTTGATAAGTAACTTTTTTTGCATACATGCGCCGTAAAATATTTTTTTTAGTGAAGAAACCTCACGCTTTTAGAAGGCAAGCAGTATTGCCATAATTTAGTAACACTATTTAATTTTCAAAAACTGGTTTAAAATGTCAACAAGTGGAAATAAAAACTGTCAAGTGGTAAATAAAATGATTTACTCCTGAGTTTTACTTTTGTACGACATGTGTGGCTAGATTCTCCGAATATCGTGTACATGTTGGATTGAAAAGTCTGAAACTGGATTTCCAATGTATGCAAGATTAGCTGTGAGATGTTAACGCCTACATATGTTTTATGCAGGGTTTCACTAAGGGGGCTAGCCTGCGTAGCAGGTGTTAAAAGGGGAAGGGGAAGCAGGAATTCTGGCGCGCGAGGATGTTGAAAACGGGAACCTTTCCCCCTCTTTTCCCATTTTTCCCCCTCCTCGCGCGCCCCTTTGCACTTTCACGCACCCAATTTCCGCGTTCTCCTTTCCCTTTTAAAGCTGCCACGCAGGCTACTGGTAGGGGATTAAGCCCCTCTATTGTTAAGTGGTTTTTAAAAGGTTCCGGTTGTGTACATTGGCTTGCACCTCACACAGACTGCAAGCAAATGTGACGACATGAAGAAAATATAATATCGAGGGTCAACCTTTGGAAAGTGTTAATGTGAAGATTTAGGATTGTTTACTGCTGGTGACCTCTCATGGAACCAACAAGTTGATAACTAACAACTGCTTAGACTAATGGGGTTTTAGGGTTGGTTCAAAGGACTTGTAGGGACTTAAAGGACATTGATACTATGAAAACGCTTTACCGTAGTCTTGTGAGACCTTTATTAGAATATTCATGGGAAACTTGGAAGCCTCATACTAAACGTAACATTGATAAATTAGAGGCTGTACAGCGAAGAGCCACCAGATGGATTACTAAGTCTGATGATGATTGTGATACTATACTATCAGAGTTAAAATTGTTGTCATTATTTAATAGGACGTTCATTAGAGAGTTACGTAATTCATGGACATTATGATATAGGCATATCAAACAAGCTCATATTTTGTAAGGACAGAAACACAGGTTATAACTTGTAATGGAGAAAAATTACTCACAGGACATTGATTATAGCCATTGATTTATTATGTGTTCTAAAATTGGTTGAAGATATCAACAAGCGGAATAAAAACTGCTGCCACTGCTCCGTTGAGCACGATGAATAAAGATTTAAAAAAGGATTAACTTCTGTACTTCTTACTTTGGCTTGCACCCAAAAATGCAAGAACATTTGTCTTCAATCTGGATTATGTGTGTGGGTTTGTTTATTGCGCTCTCTGATTTCGCAAGGAAAATTTGTCGGTGCGGTTAGATTCATCTAATTTCGTGTGGGAGAAAAGTCTTAAGTGACAGAGGGACAAACGCCAAATTAAAGTTTAGAATTTCTCAAAACAGAAAATGAGCGGATAAAAACAGCTCACAACAATTCTAATTAATCTAATTGATAGAAAATTGCATGAAACTACCAACATTTGTGTAGATCTAATGAACAGTAAACGACAAGTAAAGGGGAAACTTAGTCACGTGGTACAAATTCGCGTTTGCCGTTTGACATAAACGTTATGCTTAACCTCTCTTAAAACTTATTAGTGGATTTTAGGGAGCACTAACATCCCGGAATATCCGATACTCGCAAAGGCCGTTTTAGCTTTGACTGAGAAGACGTTATCGCTTATTTTGTTAATTAAGTTTGACTGCATTGCAGCAGTTCACTCATTTGATAAGCGGAAGTTCAAAGTAGAATGCCATGGAATGTAGGATCAGGGGGTTTATTCTAAGTAAGCCTTTCTACTTTTAAGTGCACGTGGTTTCGAAAAGGTTGCGGTTGTGTACATTGGCTTACACCTGTAACAGACTGCACGCACATATCCCTCTAAGAACACAAAAAAAATCCTGAATTGATGTTAGCTGCTTCTACTTAATGACTGTTTTAGATCTTCTTCTAGAACGTCGGAAAATCAGATGCACGTTTCTTACTGTGGGCATCAGCTTACCCTTTACTGGCTGTTTCAAAGCCGCAGAAAGAATACTTCCTGAATGTTCAATGAAAGGAATTGCGTGCGGCAAGCGGACGTTTTCTAGACATAATCCATGCACTTACCACGGATCATCACCAAAAACCCTCAACATTTATTTGGCTTTCGGAAAGAAGTAACAGTTTTCTAAAATAATTATCATCACTGAATTAAAACAAGCTAAACCACGAAACAACGACTGCGTTCGCAATGATTGCATTGAATGACCAAGAAACGAGTTGAGGGTTTATCTAATAACAGTTTCCAGGATCCACTGGGTTTCTTCCTTTCAGGAAACGTAGTGCATGTGTGGGTGGTGATAAAGTCTTTTGAGACTCATTACGTGGAATACCGCACGCATATAGAAAGGATAAAATTAGCTTCCCTTTGCCAAGAGGGTCATATCTCAGGTTTGACCGGCTAAACTGCCCCTATGGACGGTAAACAACTAGAGTTTTGGCAACAAACTTTAGATAAACGTTGCTCTTACAAATATCCACAATTACTGTTAATTGTAGGAATATTTTTAAGCTGCTTTAGAAGGAGTTGTCCTTAAAATATTTTGATTAACTATTTCCACAGACAGGACCGTCTCTCGCACTGCACTCTGGGACCAAAGCGACACTTCTTTTGTTGAGCTCCTGAAAGCGTGCCTTTGTCTCTTAAATTTACATAGTATATGAAATCAATAAAAATTAGGTGAAGTGCCGGACAGCGTGATTCTAATAGTGTGCCCAGAGCTCCATAAGACAGTCGGTTTTCATTAGTTTGAATCTAGTGATGAAATACTTGGCAGAAGAAGCTGTTCGCCGGTCCTTTTTTGTTCTTCTTGTTAATATGCAAGACATGAAATTCGCTCTATTAAAGCATAACATATGATTAAGTACACGGCTACTTAAAGTTGTCATACTGTGAAGGGCCAAATAAAATATTGTTTTTGAAGATGACTGCCAAACGTCGGTTTAACGTCTCAACATCAACCCTATTCAAGACTTAAACTCCCACACAACCCAGACGATCACATTCCACCTACGTTTGAAATGACTCCTCGGCTCAAACCATCAACTGTAAAAAAGAATTTAAAATTTGCATCATATTGCTCTTTCACTACCCAATCAGCTCTGTTTTTACTTGTTAAGAGGATTTGGTATACATGGCTGATTTGTCAAATATGAGCCGAGGAAACGTTTGTACCGCTATAAAACAACCCATCCAGATGTCGACAGGCCATTACATCTAGGTTTAACAGCCAGATGGACCTCAGAAAATTTGCACTTTTTGTCTTTCTCCTAAACCTGGGGAATTTCCCTCTGACTGTAAAAGGTATGCCAGTCTCTTCTTTCATCGTAGGCCGTTGCAATCAGCATTAGTACGTTCTTATACCTAACAAAAGGCAAATATTACTTTTTTTCTTGTAACATAGTTGAAAATTGCCAAAATTTCGTCTCCTGAAAAGCAATTCATCTCGGTCGAAGACTTTTTATTTTGTTCTTTATTTTTTAAGGAACACGGCATGTACTTATTTAGACCTCATATAAAGACAGAAGATCTGACAGCTAATATTTTTGAATTTCTTAGTTCTTCTGATTTACAGCTTTGGGGAACACAACAAGCCACTCCCTCTCGTTTAAGTGACTAACTCAGTGCTCGAGTTTGCGAACTTGAACTTGAACTTTATTTTTATTTAAACACGGTAAATCTATCAGATAAAATAATAATAATAAAAAATTACAATCTACTTTGATCTATATAAACATGATCTAAAAATTTAAATAGTAAAGATAGAGAAAATAAAGAAATTCTGCTTTACATAGATGCCGTGTGCGTTTTATCGATTCAGTCAAAGAGTCTCTGATCGATGAATTTTTCCATCTCATTTAATGTGCCAGTTTCTATACATCCCACGATCTCGAGAAAATGATTATATTACAAAGTTTTCGATGGACTAATTTGTTTGTTGTAACTCGGTTCTTCAAAATAGCACAGTCTGTTCCCGTCAGCGGGCTACCACTTGGATTGAAGGAAAACGAAACAAAATTGTAAACACAGACAGGTGATTGATTCTTGATACGATATTTCATATCCCCAGAAGACCTACAGTTTGAAGATTTCAAATCTAGAACATAAGATTTTGACAGTGGGGTGAGATCTCTGAAAATAAAGCTGCCCCTTACACTCCACACCCACATTCTGATGCAACGCGAAAGTTTTAATCCATTTCAAACTCTTGACGGCCAAAGTGATATCTGGCAGTTCATCAACCCATCTTTTACAGAAAACCTTAAACGAGTTTTTATTCTTTGATTTTCCTATTTTGGAATCAGTCATTTCCGCACTTCTACCGATGTTCATATTTCCTAATCCGTGCAGCTCTGTTTTAATCCAATCAGAGATAACTGTCATTCGCGGGCTACCCTTTTGGTGCAAGGAACCGAGCTTACTCGACACATTGCGTGTGCGCGCGTAGCAAAACGGTAATTTGATTAATCTAGATATTTAGATTTGCTCTCAACAAGTGGAGTAACTGAACATGAACGAAAAAGGAGCTAGGGGAGATAAAATTGGACTTAAAACAAATCTAAAGAGAGTTATTACAGCAGCTATTCTCCGAGTTTGCCATTTGGACCGCCGCGATCTTTATCAAATATTGTCCAAATCAAGAGTGAAACATTGAAATATGATAAAGGTAAAGCAAAAACAATATAAAAACTAGATGATATCAAAATTGCATAAAGATACTTATCTCCAAGACGAGAATCACCCGCTTGTATAGAGCTGACCAGATATGCCATTCACCAAATTGTTCAGTACAATTCCAGAAAAGTATGTTGAGCAATTGAGGGGCGGGGAGGGGGGGGGGGGTGTCCAAGTCAATCGGTGGTTCAGTCCGCCTGCCAGTATGACGTCACGTCTCGCGTCGGTGACTTTCGAAATGGCGAGCAAAGTGTTCATCGAAGAGACAGATAAAAATTTCTAATTTATCACGGAAATACTGTTCCGATTTCTTGGATTTGGAGATTTTAAGGTCCCTCTTGTCATAGAAAACTAAAATTTAGTACTTTTTTGAAATGAAACGTCTACTGGTGTAATAAATTTTAAAGATTCCTTTCTATCATTGAACAAATTTTACGGGCAATCATACCGACCGGCCACACTTTTGAGGGCCAGTGCACAGCAAGATTGAGGAATTTAGACACAGCAATAGGAGGTTCATCAAAGGATTTTGTTATACTTTACATTATGCGTATTTTCAGCTCTTCAGAGCTAGTGGAACTCCATATCAATCCTTTCAAAGTTCGCTTAGCTGTAGCGTTGAAAGAGGAAGCTGCATGACAGATATTTGTGAGAGACTGTGAGCATTGAATCTTGTTGCTTTAACATATTTTAATACTGTACTGGGCATACACCTGTAATTCTGTAATTAAATCCCGAAAACCAATGGTTTCCTTTAATTATTTTTTGGGGGCAAACCCAGTGGAGATTTTAGGGTAATAATATTGATGATTAAGCCGATGTACAAAAGGCAGGTTTAAATTTCGCCAGTGGATCACTGGTGGGTGTTTGGTGTAAACTAGTACAGTTTGTGGTGTACTGTGTGTTGTTTGTCATGATGTCAACTAACATTGAAAAAAATTCAGCTCTTTGAGAGGAGAGGGGACATAAGTTGACAGCTTGTGGTTTTTTCTGGCCCTAAGCTTGGCAAAGCAGGGTGATGCAGATCAAGAAAAAATGAAATTCCTTTCCCAAAATAATACTCTGGACTTAAGCTTAAAATATATATTGATCCAAGTGCATGACCAGCGGTGTCAAACAGGCGAAAAGGAAAAACAAAGACTAAACAGAAAAACAAAATAAAAACGGTACAAAGAAACAGAAAACAGTGTCCCCGGGAGTTAAACCCGGTTTATCTGCACGTGCAAGCAACTCCTTGACCACTGCACCGCAATGACACACATGATTTGCAAACGATTTTTTAGTCTAACATAGACGCTGTTTGAGGCTGGTGGAGCTGTATTTATCATGAATTCAAATATACAATAATTTGAGGAAAATTAGCCTAAGCGTGTATTTTGAAGTTATTTCGCATTATTTCGGGTTCAACGGGTCGACTCGATGTAGATAATCGATCGAACTAGCTTTACTGAATTTGTTGGAGAATTAGGAGATGAACAGAGGCCCACACTCGAAGGACTGATATGAAGTGAGGCCTGTTTAATTAGCAAAAGAATAGATGAAATATTAATATGTGTGATCTGTGAATAGAACCTCCTATTCTGGAGACTAGACCTTGCCTATTTTAGAGAAAAAAAAATTTAAGTTTTGATGACCTTGCCAGTCCCATGAAAAAGACGGCGATCCCGCAACACGGCCCGCAAAACAAATTAACAAAATACAATTACGGACACAAAATATCAAAACGGTTTACACAAGCAGATTATAGCAAACCAAAGCTCACACACATTCGATCAAATTAACGATATATAGCGATATTTGATAGCTTCTTAGCTTTTCCTCGGCCTCGCTCGTCCTAATAACTGTCGTATCTCTTGCTAATTTGCACAAGCGACCGCGAGGCTGTTGCCCGTTACTGTGTAACGTCATACTGGCAGGCGGAGTGGGTCAAGAAACTTAGGAATAAAGCAGTAGAGTTACCTCCCCCTCCCACCCCCCGGATGTTGAGCAATTGAAATGAAAAATATCTGTACATTTAAACTTCTTCTTCCTAAATTTTCTCACATAACGACAAGGCAAAGATTTTACACCTCGCCTGGAAATGAAAAGTGAAAAAATGCTGGGCTACGTTTTTTAAGCGCATGTTTCTTTTCCCTATAACGCCAAAGTAGAGTCGCTTATTACCCTCTAGACTTGAACCGTAGGCCAAGTTACGTTTCTACAGCGCTATTTAAATGAAAAGAAAAGTCACAATATCCTTGCAAAAGAACAGCTTTTGGTGATATTTCTTTCAAACTGAACTTCACTGAATAAAGAAGAATTAATTTTCACACGAAAGTTGCTTATCTCTCCTCACCTTTCAAATTAACTCAGACACACACCTAGCCGCTCTTCATTTCTTTTCAAGCAACACTCCGTCTCTTTCCATCCCATACCTACACTACATTGGGACTTTTTTTTTTCTACTTTACAGGCATTTCCTATCAGGTTGGAAAACTGAACGCATCACAGACACGCCAAGAATGGAATTGCAACAGCGGATGTAAGGCGCCACAACATTGTACACTGCCACGCTGCACTAACGTGGTATTTCCTCAAACGTTTAGTGGATCTGGAACAGTAAGTAAACCCTAAGCAGTTAAAAATTACCGTATTTCTTCAAATAATAGCCTCGAGCGATTATTCGAGGGAGGCGATTATATCAAATATTGGTCACTGGAAGTCGATCCCTAAATATTTTATTTTGTTACCCGTTAAATGAAAATAAATAAATAATCACATCAAATATACTAAACATGGGCTTTTATAAGTTTTCAAAAAATGGTTCCTTGTAAGGAGCAATCCTGTTCCGTGGTTATTTTTCAATTTCAATATCCTTGGCGTTAGAGCTTGAATCGTCACTGGTCAGTTTTGCTAGATGAGATTCCACTTCAGCTTTGTTTGTTATCCAAGGTGTCAATTTTTAAGTCGACAGGGAGGTGGTAAAGAAAGAGAAGATAGCGAGAAGGGTGGGGGTTAGGGGCGATTATTTGAGGGGGAGGGGGCGATTAATCGAGGGATGGCTACTTTTCGAGGCAATACGGTAGTCTAATCTTAAGGGTTGGTGGCAACTTTCTTTTGTTAGCAGGACACAATAAGCTTCTTTAGAAACTAATGTTTTTAACAAATTTTGATTTGCCAACATTGTCGCCTTTGTAATGTTATGACCTCAGACAATTTAGTGCGCATAGATGTGTTCAAGTGCTCCGTAATCCCTAGGATGCGAGTGTTTTCAAATAAAACAAAACAAGACGAAACAAAAAAGCTAGAGAATTCTGACAATAAAAATGGGCTAGAAGATCTTTAATCCTTGGAATGGGGTCGGGAATGGAGGGTTGAATTAGATCCTCTTTTTCTTCAGATTTAGTGTGAGGAGTGCACGCGTGCACGAGCGTTGAAACCACCAGACGCGCGCAAGAAACGAGGGTGGCAGTCTCGCCCCTTCAGTCACGCGCGTGGTCATTTGTTTTTGTCGCGTGTTTCGCTCGACAGACAGATCAGCAGTCCGGAACATCCCTAAATTAAGGACAGGGCTAAATGGTCACGCGACACTGTTCAACCAAGTAGAAGGTACGCTTGTGTTTATCAAAACATCGACCAAGTGATCAAAAATTTTCACAACAGCGGACGGAGTCGGACAGATTTTAATATAAGCTTACAATACTCAGCTAGGTTTCACATTATTTCAAAGAAAACATTTGATGTAAGAGAATAAGAGTATTATTCATTGCAAGGAATCATTGGGGTGTTCGAACTGATTCTGGACCGATCGCAGAGGTCGTGGCTTCACTGACTTGGCATGCAAATTTTTGATAGAAGCAAACTTGAAAATTTGTTGAGATCGTACAAAACAGGAATGGTACTACCTATTAACTTCTACAGAACAAGAATCAAAGAACCAGTCATCATAACAAGAATAAAACGTAGTTCAAATTTATTAATTTTCCTTGTTTGCTTTTTTGTGTTGTTTCGTGTTGACTTCACCCATCTGATGCTTTCTTTGCTTGTTGTCGTACCAGCAATGTTTTAATTTTATCCCAGATAATCAGTGCATGTTTACAGTTGAAATTTGTCTTCTTTCTTTGAGTTTTTTTAATTGTGTATGAACATTTGGAGAATCCAACAACAATAAATCTTTCCTGATTTGGTGAATTTCAGAAACAAAGCGGTTAATAACTACCTTGCGCTTATGATCTTTAATTTTATCCCCGCAAATTAGGCAAAGTGAGGCGAGATGCATGTTGGACGTGAATATCCATAAGACTAATAAAGTTGTTTTGGCCTTGAAAAGAAAAAAGGCAAAGGCTCGAATTAATGCGAAAAAAAGTAGTAACACGGCTCTTCCATGTCTGCGTGAAACCTGGGAGTGGAACACGTTCGATCTCTCGCATCAAGGACAATTTCTCACATCTGACTCTCAAATCCGGACAAATTGTTCTCAACACATGATGACTGTGTCCTTTTTTGTGTTCTAACGAAATCATATCAAAGCACGCTAAAAGTGTCGTCTTTTAAGTAGCTTCGAAAGTGCTCAAACGTCAGGTCTTCTGGAACATCTGCGGACATTTAACTTTCGGCAACGTTCGAAAGTCTTCGGTAATTCGTCGGAAATCTTTGGAAGTCGCCGGGACGTTTCGTGAAATCTTGTTTATGACAAGGTTAAAATCTCACGCATTTGACTCAGAAAAAGCTGGCAGGTATAATATTGGGACGTAGATCGTAAGAAGACCAAGAAAACAGTCTCTGAATCATCTCAGTACAAACCCTGCAATTGCCTTTGTAACGGCCTCATTCTGAGCAGCCATCGTATGCTGGCGCGTTCTCAGAGAAACGTAAAGTTGAAATCATAGGTCATTTGCAGATGGTACATGACACACATGATATTTTAAGCGTCTTGCCGCTAAGATTACCCCTAAAAACGTACATTTGATCACATTATACGATGAAAAGAGTGGAACAATGCTATTCAAGGCCTTAAGAACAAGTTTTGTAGAAAATAAAGGACAATCAGGTCCTTTGTCAGTTGACAGTAAAACCCAAGGCAAATGTCAGTAGTCAGTTAAATTTTCGGCTATTTGTGAATTGTCAGTCGTCAGTTAACCCCATCCAGACCCTCTTCTAGGTTGTCTACTATCCCCAAATTCAACGTGATAAACGTTAATGGATATGACAATTGAGCAAAAATATCTAGAACGACGTAAAAAATCTGTAAATCAAAAAATAATAGATACTTGTTCACCTACCTTGAAAATCGACCAAAACCTCGCCTACATCGTGTTGTTTAAAAGAAGAAATAAGCCACAAAATGTGCTGAATATTTCACGAGACACTTACAATATGGCTTTCGATACGCTGTCCACTTAAAAAAAATTGTGTATGCCTCATGAAAAGTCTTACAAATATGCCAGAGAGTCTCGAAACGGTGACTGTGATGGTTTAGGTAATCTATCCGCCATTTTCCTCGAGAAAAATAGCTCCATGACGTCACAACTGTCCTTAAATTTAGGGATATTCCGGACTGATCAAGGTAGAAGAAAAAAGAGAGACTGCTTGTAGTCTAGGGTTGAAGTGTCGCCAGCAAATTTTCATTGATGCTTATCTTTTCAGGTTCGAGTCTTTGTGTCATTAAGCCACGAAGATCAGTCTTCAGTTGTTCATTCACCTTCCGCCGTGTGGGCAGAGTCCATTAGTACAGCTGGATTTCAGTTATGCTCGCGTTCAACAGGTTCTACAAATGACACTGGAATTATCAACTGGGTAGCGTTTCAGGACAAACCCATGTTAACGCATGGAAGCGTTACTTTTAGTGGAATATGGACAACAGAAACCAAGTGTGAGAAGGTGGCCTTTTCTCAGGTTAGATAACAATAATTGATAACAAGTGTATAATTTTGTTATAAAGGTGTAAAACGTAATTAAATAGTGGAAACAAATGAAATAGTATCAGAAAGTATAGTTCTAAAACAAATGATCTCTAGTTCAATATCCGGAACTTGTTCTTATTGGATAATCGGACCTATCAAAGTGCGTTGCTAAAAGTCTTGTTAAGCTTCCTCTCGGGCTTTGATTCAACTTTTCCTTCTATCGCCTTTAGACAAGCCATTTTCACGTTTTACTTTAGAACATAGTTAATTGAGTGGAATGGTTATGAAACCCGTTAGACTCCTTTGTTATATGTTTTTGTGGACCTGAAAGTGCACAACGTTCAAAAGCATTCCTGTCATTTTGATTGTTTTGACCAATAAAAACGTTTCATTAATTTATTCTGTAACAATTTGCCAACAGAAAACAAAGGATTGTGCGCTTTCTGGGTGCTTCTAACATAAACTGCAGCACTGTAAATTGTTTTTATCATTGATGTTTGCCGCTTTTCATAACCAGTCTCCTCTAATAACTATGTTTAGAAGTAGTGATTGAATAATGCTTGACCGTTTTGATTGTATTGATGTATCAAAGGGAATTGGGAAAATAGAAGTCTATTTATTTAATGATGTTAAATTTTTGGCAGTAAACCTAACAAAGTTAGCCGAACAGAAACATTGCTGTTAGTAGCTTTATTTAAGTAATGGGCCAAATAAGATGCATTCAACAACCTTTTCAACATTTCGTAGAAAGAGGTGAAGAGGGGTAGAAAATTGAGTCCATGTAAATAGACAACTAGTCAAGATTTAATTAATCTGCTCACCTTAGCCTTTGATAAATCCTTAATTTCAATTAAGTGTATGTGCCGCTGAGCACTTCATTGATACGATCATGTTGATTTATATCTCGAGAAGCCTTTTTATTTTTTAGTCAATAGTTTTTCCTATATCTAACATTTTTTTGCAGAACTTTGCTTCCAAGCCTCGTGTATTTGTCTCTGTTAAGTACACTCGCAGTACAAAGCCAAATGACGCTATGTACTTATGGTTAGAAAACGTCAATTCTGGAGGATTTGAAGTGTGCTTAAGGGAATTCTTGCCCTTTGATGGAAAGCACCAAGATGCAGCTGTGGTAAGTGAAGAAAAATGCTCAAGTAAACTATAATATTGATGAAAAATAAATAAATAAATAACTTGACTTTGCCACACTTCGGCAGCCCGGACAACCAATTACCTAGATCGTTCGTAACACAATTAAGGTCAGTGTCCTGTCTCACGTGTCTCATGCAGTCATTTCTTGTTAAAGGAAGTGTCGTTCGATGCCTGACGCAACTGGTCTTGCAAATTAAACATTATTTTCTTGTCCACAGGACTGGTTCGCATTCACTGGAAATGGCAGTCAACTTAATTTCACAATAACTGGAGAAGAAATCTTTCCAAACAGTGGAAATCCATCGGCCAAAAACAACTATGGCTTCTGTCAGGTGAAAACTTTAGTTCCAACGAGAACATTTAGCAAGCCACAGGACATTTTCAGTGGTTGAGGTCACAGTAGAGAAAACTTAATATAGTAAACCTAAATTTACCAGGCCATGGTGATCGACAATGTATCCAAAATGGCAATTCCCAGATGAACGCGACATGCTTATCTCGCGACTTGAATGTGCGCATATTTTGGGATTTTTAAATTTCGCGACTTTGCAAGAATTTTATATTTCGAATCACTTCAATTTCGCGTTGTTGAGTGGGCGAATATTAGAAGCGGGGACCTTACAGACGATGGGCAAAAATAGAGGGAGAAGTGAGCGCGTTCACATCCATTTACTAACCTACATTCCTTTTTTA
Organism: Porites lutea; assembly: GCF_958299795.1. Taxonomy (NCBI): domain Eukaryota; kingdom Metazoa; phylum Cnidaria; class Anthozoa; order Scleractinia; family Poritidae; genus Porites; species Porites lutea. The sequence continues at coordinate 49,648,524 of NC_133201.1, read as the reverse complement.
CCTATTTACAGGAAGTACCTTTCAATACGACCTTTTACAAATCGCCAATTGTGATTCTTTCCGTAAACCATGAGTATAATCTTCAGGTCAAGGGAAGCCGTCTTCCAGAAAATAATATAATATCGTCCTGGGTTGAGGTAGGTTTGAATTTTTATTCTAATCTGAGAAAAAAGCCGGCATTTCACGCTACGCCACCACTAGTTTTTCCACAAAATGACGTCTGATGAACGACGATAGCAAAAATTGTATACTAATGATGTGTCAACTGGGCATGCAGTGCTTCTGATTGCGGCACGACCAATCAGGAGCAGTATCTTGATCTGGGAAGTGCAAAGTCATCATTATGGGATTTCTTCACTCGTTCCACAGACGTCTTTTCAACCAGCAGTAATTAATTGCGTCGCGAAATGGGGTTTTCCTCACTGGATAATATTCTTGTTCAATAAGGGAAGAGAAGTAATCCGTACATTCTAGTAAATTGATAAAAGGACCGTGAAAGAGCCATAAGAAACAGATAATTTGGATCTGATCCGTAAATTTCATGACTTGTATTGTCGTCGTAGAAATTAAGAAGAAATTATGGATTTTCTAGTAACTGATGAGTGCTATCACATTTTGCTGTAGGACGTTGGATTAGAATCTATGAAGATATGCGTTAAAGACCTCAGTGGATTAGGATCGAGTCATGATCCCTTGATTGTCAGCTACGCTGTTACTGGAGGTTGTTATTAATTTTCCTATTGTAATGATCACTATTTCTAGAATTATTATTATTATTGCATTTTTTGTATTTGCAGATTTTATCTCTTGTTTGCCCCCTGAGAAACCACGCAACATTGCTTTAATTTATTCCATCAGCCTTAAGCGCGTGCAAAGATGGCGGTATAGTTAATAAGGTCTTCTAACGATAAAAATAATAGGTTGAGTTGCCTGTATGCAAACATGTCATTACTATTTAGTTTTAATTCAAATATGAAAAATATATTAGAAATTTATGTTTTTTCCGAATGGATAACTACTCAACATTATGTTTTTTTTCTTGCTGCAGATCTTAATCCTTGCCTTAATGTGCATTGCCCTCGATTTGGAGTCTGCAGGACCTACAGTGCGCATGACGCTCAGTGTGAGTGCGATGACCAATGCCCCTCATATAAAGACCCAGTGTGCACTGCGAACGGAACAACTTACGACAACCGATGCTGGCATAAGTTAAGCTATTGCAAAGGACTCGAAAATAATCTGGTCTATCACCCAGGAAGCTGTGAAGGTAACGAAAAATGATTTCAACGATTTTTTTGGCTGTATATGCCACATAAAATAGTCTGGGAGTTAAGCTCTCGATCGCTTAGAATTATAGTTGTTGGCTCAAAATTGCATTCAATTTGGCTTCTAGCTATAGGATGTTTATAACTTTCCGTTACTTTTAAGCTCAATTCTAGCTCCTCACGCAGGCTAAGCAACAATAGACAGCTGTAACAAGTTACTTCGTCTCTCTACTTTGGCAAACAAACATATAGCAGCCCAGACTATAGCCGATGTTTGATCTGTGTAAGATCTTTTATTCTCTTTTGCCTTGCAATCTAGTTTTTATCGCTTAAAATTAGATTTACACAAATTTGCTCGGGGCAAATATGGTTCAAAAAAGTGCAAAAGAGGAGGAAATCAAAGACAAGGGTGGTAAATATCACATTTACATACCAGTTTACATGGAGTTGCATATTTGAGGGCAAATGCAGTATTTATTATCTTTGCCCATGATTTCAGCCTCTTTTGCACTTTTTTTTTGCACCCTATTAGCACTGAGTAAATTTGCTGAAAATCAAATATTTCGCGCAGTGGCGAGCGCTCCCACGCGTACATGTCATCAGGTACGCTTTTGATTTATAATTTTTTTGTTGGCCTCCTCCAGTACTGCATATGTTTATCTTTACACTGGCATATGTTTATCTTGGGCACTGAAACCAGCAACCAGCATGCAATAATAAGCAGCCACTATACATTTCGTTGTTGAAAGGTAGCCGACATTGCAAGTTATAGCCTAGTTTTAGTTCAATTTCCACGCTTTTTTTGTCACCACCCTTCACCTGACTTAGAGTTACACTACAACGCAAGCTGACTACGACCTTAGCGATAATGCTTAAAGAGTACAATGATGCTTCCTTTTAAAGTACTTAATTTATTATAAAACAGGTTTTCCAATTGTACGGGGCCGTATAGATCTGTTACAGGTTCCAAAATGGTCAGATTCAAACTGTCAGACAGTCACATTTCCTCCATACCGGTTTTATCCCGATAAACAAGTTCATGTTCAAATAACCGTCAATCACATGAAGCTGAATGACTCTGTGACAGTCCACGACGCTGTTACTTCATGGACAGAAAGTATCAACACAAAAAACTTCACCGTCTGTGTCATGCAAACCGGGAGGAAAGAAGAAGGTGCGAATCCATTTGCCACCATTGATTGGGTGGCTTATCAAGGTGCACCGCCCGAAGGATTGACGGGAACGGTTGAGTTGCAGAAATGGTGGTCTGGTACCAAATGCGCAGATGTGACTTTTCCTACGGTGAGAGATTAATTGATGCAAGTCCCCAAGGCAAATGTTAGACTTTCGTTCATCAGACAGCTTTAATCCACACCGTCTTTAAATTAAAAAATAACGGATCTTTACGACTAGGAAGAAAAGAGACGATTGCTACAATAAATAACAAGGCAAAGTTAGGTTATAAATAAGAAGGGGAACTTACTCAGTGATTAGTTGCGTGTAATTTTGCAGCAACATTCATCTTAATATGACTTCAGTTGTTGTTATTGTGTTTTTTTGGTTTTTTCTTCAGGGCAAGTTTGCTGAGGCGCCAATAGTCCTTGTGACGTCAGAGCACCTGAGGACTGGTAAAGAGTATGATGCTGCTCTCATTTGGATTGAAGACGTAACTAAGGACTCAGTTAAAGTCTGTCTTCGTGAAATGCAAAACTTTGACGGTAGACACCAAGATATCACTGTGGTACGTTCTAAGTGATTTTCTTAGAAACTGGAACGCAAATGTCTGCAAAATTTGTGAGGATTGTTGGTCTGTTAACCATAACAGCGCGGTTAAGATGAAATGGCGTTGATAGCTTTAAAGATCGTCCGGGCGAGTGATGGTTCAGTCGAAAGAAGGGAACTGCAGAAAGAAAAACATAAAAAGAAACAGAAATATAATAATAATGAAAAGAAGAAAAAGAAGAAAAAAAAACTGAATATCATCAGAGGGAGTGAATTTTAAATAGCACACAAATTGGTCTGCCTTTTCCCCATGTTTCCCTTCCTGACGTTTTTACGCGATTCCCCCCTATGTCGTAAAAAATTGTGGATTTGCATCCTTTCCTTGACTTTCTGCGCTCTTTGTTAATTCTAATCTCGTACCCAGATCTCCCACGGCCAGTGTAAAACAGAGTGAGACCTGGGTACGAGATTATGTTAGTTCACCAATTTATAGAGTTCAAAATGCTTAGGTTCACTAAAAGGGCCTTAAAAATGCAGTTGATTTTAAATAAATTTTCTGTGGGTATATTACGAAACTGTTACAAGTATGAGTGGCATCATTTTTGTTTTTTTCCTCTTTTCACAGAACTGGTTTGCCTTCTCCAAACTGCACAAGCCTCTTTTCACTGAACATGGTGTCATAAGTTTTCCAAATACGAACCCACCTTCGGATAAAATGAACAATGCTTATTGTGAGGTGAGAAAAGAATTCTTTGCAAAATTATAAGCATAAGCGTGCTATTCACAGGATTTTCCCTCACAAATATTTAGCTTACTTACATCACTGTTTATATCTTCAAAGCACTTATAGTCATTATACACTGTGCGTGGTAGAGATCAAATTAACCAGAAAAGCTAAGAAGCTGGTCCACAAAATAGTGTTTGAAAAACGTTAATCAAAATATTAAAAGGGCAGTTCGTTCTGTTAAAATAATTAATCGCAAATATTGTTTGTCCAATCGTGACTTCAAAAATAAACACAACCGAAGGTAACTACATTTAAAGGAAACAGTGTTAAACGTTGTATATTCTCTTCCATGGCAGTTCGTCACATTCACGAGAGCTTATAACTCGACTCCGACAGTCCTTGTCTCAGCCAATCACAGCACGACAGTATCTGGAAATTCAGCACCGATCCACAACGGAATTACAACTTGGATCGAGGTAAAAGTTTCCGTCATGGGGCGAATGTGTAGGGATGTGTCCTGGCAAAAAAAATTCAAACCGAAGCTCGACGAAAGATAAAACTGAACGGAGTCACGCTTGAGGCGATAATAGAAGTGGCTCAAAAAAGGACCAAGAAAATTTGAGATTGCTTATTGGCTAACTTCATGTTTTCGATCGCGAATATAATTATGTAGGTATTATTCATTAAAGTTAGAATAATATCTTTAAATACTCAGGCGCCGCGGTGGTCTCAAACTTTAGATCTGACAGTACGGGTTTAAACGTTACCGTATTTTTTTTCATGGAACAAGAAATCATTTGCTGTCTTCATCAAACTGTTTGGGCCTTATAGCTCCTGCGCCACCATCATACCCCTTATTAGGGTAAAAAGGATATTTTGGATAACATTTGAACCTTTTAATTCTTTAAGCTTTTATAACTTTTTTTATTTCTAAACCTTCCAATCTTTTAATTTTCTAGCGGTCTTTGCAAGCTTTCATCAAACCACGGTTTTCAGTTGGCGAATCTGTTTGCATTTCTATGTCACATAAAAAGGTGTAGGAGAAAGGTTTAATTTCAGAGACTATTCTAACATTCACTCCTCGTTAATCCAGTTGTTTATGGTTACAACTGCATAAAATGTACCAGCTACGTTAAGTGTTTATTTTTTCAGAACATGAATACCTCTGCATTCAGAGTCTGTGCCAAGGAATTATACGGGACCAGATATGACCCCTTGTCCGTCAGTTATGCTGTGCTCACAGGTCTGTAATAAGTACTGAACTCATTTATGAAGTAGTTTTTAGCAAACATCTTACCCGATTCATGAGGAATTATAAATACTTTGGAAGTGCTCTAAACTAACACAAGCATATGGTTTGCGAGTCATGCCGAGTGAGAGTCAAGAGAGTAACAAAATTCCAGTCGCTTTTTGTTCAAATTTTCTACTTTCGATTCCCCATTTACTGCTAGCAGCAGGGTACCATTTTGAAGTTCTTGTCTCAAAGAAATTAGGGACCTTAACATGTGAGGACGGCGACGGCAGGTAAAACGTCGCTTAAAAAGTGAATTCGGGGTTTTCAATCCTCATCGTGATTTTTCCATCTCGCTTACTTTGTCGAAAGTACGCTACTCCTCCTGAAGTTGAATTCCTAAGAGCCTTGACGTTAAGCCGAGAAAGAGAAGGAAAATTTCGTCGTTGTTTGTTTACGTCCTCTAAAAAACATGAAACTAGGCATTTTCACGTTGTAGTCGTGCAGCGACTGCTAAGAAATGTAGAAAAAAGCGTGATGGCACGTGCATAGTTGTTGTTTTACTATAATTAAACCTATTGCTTTTTGGCCGTTCTCATTGCCGTCGCCGTCGTCGGATCTTAAGGTCCCTAATAACTCATAATGACAGAAGACCTCAGTTGCCGAAATGAAAACCATCATGCATCGAACAACGTTAAAAGTTAGTTTTGCTTCAGAATTTTTACTCTAATTTGAAAAAGTGATCCCTCTTTCATCATTGTGACACCACTCCTACTCTCCTCAAGATAAAAATAATGATGATGGTCTATTCGTTGCCCCGAAAAAAACGTTAATTATTTTTAAGTATATTTTCTTATCACCCTTCTGACCCTTGAAACAATACTCCTACAACTGAAAGTGCCACAAAGGATAAATAATATCTATCAATATATCTATCTATCATATAATAATTTATATATCAGCAATCTAAATCATTTCATCTTTTTAATTACATTTTGTTAGATATTTGTGATCCTGGCTGGAACTATTTCAACGGCTTTTGCTATTTCACAAGTAAGAGTGTCAAAATTGGACCACAGCACTGGATAAATGCCGACGAGAAAACTCAGTTCTCGTTGATGTCCAAAACAATGAAGAAAATGTGTTTTTACAGCATCTTAACAATGGAGCAAAATCCTGGCTGGGATTGAATGATATTTTCACAGAGGGCTCCTTTACTTGGGCAGATCGTGGTACTGGGAACTTTACAGCTTGGGCCAAAAACCAACCCAACAATTTTCGAGATGAAGACTGTGTGCATACACTTGGTGTTGAATACAAATACGAATGGAATGACGTGAAATGCAGTGCCTGTCATCAGTATACTTGCAAGAAAGGTATAGTTTTTCCACAGGCAGACCACCCTCTGTTAGTGGGGGCCGTTGTTGATTGAAATCTGGGCAACGATCTTTTGTTATTTATAGAAGAAATACGGTACATATCAACAATACGGTGGCTATAATTTGTTCCAAAATGCAGAATTTAAAGCAAATTCTTCAATAAAAGTTTGAAGAAATGTTTACTGAGCGATATGTCATGTTTTTTTCGCTGTCCCGTGCTGTTTTAAGCGCTTTTTTGCGAGATGAATATTTGACTTCGGGGGCTAGTTCGCCGAGGTCAAATATTCATCTCGCAAAATAGCGCTTAAAACAGCACGGGAGGGGGAAAAAAACTTGACACATGGCTCAGTTAACATTTTCTTCAAACTTTTATCAAAAAAATTGCTTTGAATTCTAAATTTTGGAACAAATTATAGCCACGGTATTGTTCATATGTATTTCTTCTATAAATAACAAAAGATCGTTGCTCAGATTTCAATCAACAACGGCCCCCACTAACAGAGGGTGGTCTACCTGTGGTTTTTCATGTATGTTTACGTGTAAAGTTATGGTCATAAAAAGAGGTTATTATCTCTGAAAAATTACATGATTAAATGATATCTTGTCATTAAACAGAGACAAACAAAACAGTTGACAAAATAAAATTAAGTGATGCAATGAGTGAACTGCCGGTAATGTTTGCGATTTTGAATCTTACGTGTATTTTATAAACATGAATTGTACCTTCAAATAACAAGATGTGAAATGACCCAGTCATAATGTAAACGCTATACGAAATAAAAAAGTCGTCCCGGTATGAAACTCGCGCGGGTGCGAGTTTTCTCATGTAAACACCCCCTAAAGCACTATTTTAGCGTGGCAAACCGACAAATATCGTTTGGAAATGTCTGCATGATACAGAACTGCTTTATTTTTTTCGATAGTAAAACTATCAAACTGCATGCAGTACAACTCTGAACCAGTTGTACTAAATTCTATAGTCAAACTCGGTCGCAATCACGCAATGAAATACACACACACACGGAACACTTAGTTCAAAAACACAATGACTTGCTTTAATTGAAAGGAAGCTATTTGGTCCTTAACGAAGAAAAAAAACAAGGAGACAAGAAATAAAAGCTAACAGAATCATTACACTTGACGGTAAAAATAGCAAAAAGGTCGAATTATAACATTGATCTCCGAGAACTTCGCGTAGACAAAATCACCGGCCGCGGAAACCACAAAGCGGCTCTAAATGAAAAACCTACCGACTCTCCCCAGTGACTCTTCATTTACAGTTCAATTTTGCATTTCAGTTTTGAAGACAAGGGTAATTTTGCTGTTTAAGATAAAATCGATCCGCTGAATATCAAGCGACAATCCCGCTAAAATTTTTTATAATTATACATAATTATGCGAATGTTTAGACAGTCAACCGATCAAAATCACTACCCGGTTTTCTGGTATAGCATTAACGGCCGGTCGATTCAGATGTTGTTGAGAGAAGAAAACGACTCGAAGCAATCGGATGAATTTCAGGCTATTAGATTAAACGCCGCGGCGTTTGTTAAATTTTTCGTTATTCGAGTGCGGCGTTTATTTAAAGGGCAACTCTCGGGAAAATTGACCCTGTTTTTTAAGCTTTCTATGGTTTCCTTATGACCTGTAATATACCTCTCTGGTGAAATTTCCGATATATCTACGAACCTGATTTTTTTATGATTTTTCGAAAACTCGCTTTTTGCCGCCATTTTGAAAACACTCGGATCTCAGATCGATCACGTGATTATACGTCACAAGTGTGGAACACGAATTTTTTTGTGAAGATTATAGGAGAAAAACGCACCACATTTCTCTTGCGAATAAAAGAGAAATAGAGCCTCTACTGTTATATTAACGTTCGGGAAATGCATTTCAATGATGGTTCCAGTTTCTTACAATACCTGGGCATTAGATTCGGTGATTTAGATTTTTTTCTGTTTTTTTTTTCAGTAGTGTGATTTTGAGACATATCGACCCGAGGTCAATGTTTGTCAACAGCTGAGCTAATAATCTGCACCGTACAATTCAAAGAGCATTATTCCTAAAGAAGATTTAAAATTCTGAAGCAACCATTAATGTTACCTGATGAGTGTTGATGCCCTTCATTCCTCATAAATGACTTTTGACTTTGACTTTTGATGAAGAGAACCCCGTCACGGACCGCCCTAGACAACCCGACCTGATTCATGATACTGACCTTTTGTGTTTTGATTTTAGTGCGTTGTAATCTTGTCTGAAATCTGCTGTACCATCCATTTAGCCCTGCTCCTAATTCACTCCTCGCCGAAAGTCCCGATTTCATGATCAATAATATTTTGAATGATAGCCTAATGTAAGAATCTTATCAAGTTATTCGAGATGCGCTCTCGAGATTGAGGCGTCAATCTATTGCGAAACCTGTTTACTATAAAATTGCCGTGATAGCACGCGTGCCTCGCTTCTTTTGCAATACTTCTCTTTGGGACACAAGTAGGAAAAAAAATCAATTACCCATATTTAAATCCCTGTTGCGGTACTTATGGAAAACTCCTCCAAGGACAAAAAAACGGCCACGGGGCCGAAAAAGAAGAGAGAACCAGGCAAGCGCTGCGCGGTTATGTTTTGTAACAACACCAACAAAGACGGAGTAAGTCTCCACCAGTTTCCCACCGATGAACCCTTTCGGCGCCAGTGGATCGCTTTTGTCTTAGGAAAGAGGACCGACGACTGGACGCCGGGATCTGGTAATATTAGGGAACTTAAGAACCACGACGACGACTTTGTCGACGACGACCGGAAGTGAGATACCGTGCACTGCGCAAGTGCGGTTAACAAATTTCGTCGTCGTGGTGTCGTCGACGACGCCAAACACAGTAGACTCACGTCGTCCTGCAATCCACAAGCTTCGGCAGGTATAACTCCCTGTTTTTAAGCGATTTTTCAAGGGCTTTGTATTTTTTCACCTCGTAAATCCAGGTATCCTTCTTTTTTTCACCTAACAAGCGATGTTGATTGAAAATTTGACTGATGAATTGTGTTTACTTCGAAGACAACACTGAGCTGTGCAGGCCGAGCGAGCGAACCCGTAAGTGACAAATTTATTTGTACGTATTTAGGTCGGGCAAATCATATATCTTTAATATAGAGGAAATGAAGTTCATATGGAAAACAGCCATCGCATCAGAATGTCTCTTTTTCAAAATCTAAACTCTGACAGACGCTCGGACTCGGTCATGTCATTCAGGTTGAAAGTTGAATAACCTTCGTACGGAAAGCAGAGATTTTTCCATTCGAAAAGGTCAGACAACACGAAAAATTCTTCATCGTCAATGAAAGTAGACGTACGGCTTATAAAATAAGATCTTGCATCGTCTTAAAAGACGCCTTTGCGAAAAAACTTTGTTGAGAACGAACATCACAGTCTACATGTTTGTTTACATTCAGTGTCGTCGTCGTCGACCTACCGGTCGACTGCATCTTAAGTTTCCTTTTTCACGCCGAAACTGACGTTCTCGTACCAGTCCTTTCCCAGTCAACAGACGTCGTCGTCGTGAACTTCGTCGTGGTTCTTAAGTTCCCTATTTGCAGTTCCCATTTTACGCCAGACTGTTATGAAGGAATGGGTGCGAAACTCGCAGGGTTTGCTAAGAAGGCTTATCTGAAGAAGACGGCCATCCCCACCATTCAGGCCAATCCCACCCCTGAACAAATCCAGGAAGCGCGTTCTCTTCAGCTGTCTCTTAAGAGAAAACGTCCATCTGCGGCAACGCGAGGTGATTCAAAGCGGCAAGTTCAACAAAAGGGGGATATAACGCCAAAAAGTCGTCCAAAAAAGTCTAGTCGAGCCGTGTCTAAACTTACCGCTCATAGGGTGAGTATTAATTTTGTGTTTTTTGTTTAGATACCTTGGCATGAATAAAAAGTTTCTAAAATATCATTAAGATAAAAGATCATGATCAAAACGCAACAGTGTGTCTTCAAGATACAATAATACAATTTACTGAAATCAAGCAAAAGGTAATGGAGCATATGCACCAACAGAAAACTGAAAAAAAAAATTCTTTGTTTATGATAGCTAGTGGCAGATTATAGGAAGACACGAGAAAAAGAAAAGACCACTGATAAAGTACCGGGACCATCCACAAGTGACAACAGACAACCACCAAGTAACAATCAACCTGAAGTTCCCGAAACAACGGATCTGGCGCAGCCATTAACGAGTGCATCTGGTGACACTTCGTGTTTAGAGACTGGTGCAGGGCAAGAAGAAGGAAGTCAGGCTCGGGAGTTTCGAACGGCTAACAAGGGAACTCAGAAAGGACTCCGCCGCCCAACCTGTCGCAGCAAAGGTAGACTTTAATCTTAATTATATCTGAAAAATAAGTGTGTTTACAAAGGGTTTAGCTATCTTTTCAAACATTCTTTGCGATGCGACTATCTTTGGTGATTAAGGTTTTTAATCATAGGTACCCAGATTTCTCCAAAGTCCAACACAACGAAGGAAAATGGGTCACAGTGCAACACAGCAGAACTTCCTCCGTTAAAACTGCTCTCAACTTTACGTAAGGAGGCAGAAAATCAAACAGATTATACACTTACGCCGGAGCTACCCGCGTCGTTTGAAGACGAGTTGTTTGAAGACCTTGACGTTGACGATGAAGAGTACAATCCCTACTTAACATCCGACGAAGATGAAGACGAAGGTGGTAGTGAAGATGAAAAAGAATCTGGAAAGTCAAAACGGTAAAAAAAAAAGTTAAGATGAACTATTTACACAAGCCGTTGATGAGTATTCATAAGCTGCAGTAACGCCGGCTTGATTTAAACTCCGCACCACTCTATATCCCTCCTTTTTAACATATCCGCCCAAAGAAACAACTATAACCCCTATTTCTATACTCTCCGTTTAATATACTGAATGTTTCATTCTTGTTGTTGCTAATATCGTGCAGATCTATTGGAGAAACGCAAAAGTTGAAGCCACATGAGGAAAGGAAATTTATTGTCTTCGAAACAAATCTGTTGAGCTTGTTTGCTTGTTGCCCCATCTGTGCTGGCCACGCAGAAGCTAAAATTTTGAAAGAAATCGGGACTATGATTCAGGTCCACTATCACTGTACGGAAGAAAATTGTCAGTTCAGCAATGTGTGGTGCAGCCAGCCGTTTTCTAATGGAAAGATGCCAGTTGGGAACTTGTTGCTTTCTTCTTCAATTCTTTTAACGGGTAAGTGTCCCTATTGTCATCTTTTTTTTAAGTTGCGTTCTAGCCGTGGTCCGTTGAAGACCTAAAGACAGGAGATGCGGCTACTTAATGGTCTTGAACAAAATGAACAGAGTATGACAAATCTGTAACTAGTTCCTACAGTAGAAAGTTAAATAGGGTGAAGTTCGTTGTATTTTTTTTCTTTCGTCACAGGAAATTCTGCCGCTAAAACCTTACGGATGTTTAACATTATGAACGTGGCGTGCATATCAGAGAGCACATACTACCGTCACATCAAATCGTACGTAAATCCCACCATTATACAGCAGTGGAAAGTACATCAACAGCAGCTCTTTAATAGCCTTAGCAGTCAGGACAACGGACTGGTTCTGGCTGGCGATGGAAGGTGCGATTCCCCTGGTTACTCCGCGAAATTCGGTTCGTACACGTTACTCGAACAGCAAAAGAACAGGGTGTTGGACTTCCAACTAGTTCAGGTCAGTGATTCTAGTATCTAATTCCAATGTCTCCCACATTTTTTAAAAAATAACTATGTGATTTCCAGTGTTGAGGTAAAATAAAAATATATCGAAACGTTTGATCCTTATTAGAGCAACGAGGTGCGGAACAGTTCTTGGATGGAACATGGGGGTTTAAAACGGGCCATTCAAGTCGTTTCTAATGCCAGACTGCAAATAGCGGAGATCATCACCGACAGACACAAGCAGAATACCGCTTGGATTCGAACGAATTTGCCTGACTCTCGACACTATTTTGACATATGGCATGTGTCTAAAGGTAATGAGGGCTAAAAAGTCAACCCCAATAGTTTACTCGAGGTAACAATCGCATCCACACAAGGACTAAAATAGTTTGTAATACATTCTATCCAGTTAAGCTCCAGTTGTCGCGTATGGAATAATTCGTTTTCTGACATATATGACCCCCATTCTGAACAGGTTTATGCAAAAAGATTGACAAATTAGCGAAAAAAAAAGAGTGTGAAGATGTCGGTGAGTGGCGACAGTCTGTATCAAATCATATGTACTGGTGTGCTGCCACGACACCAGATGGTAATGGGCGTATGATGCAGGAAAAATGGAAAATATTACCCCTGCACATCCAGAACATTCACGTCAATCAGAGCAGCGAACTCTACAAAGAGTGTGGACATGGTGAACTAGAGGGAGAAGCAAGGGATAGACTTTGGCTTCAACCAGGTTTGTAGACAAAAAAAAAACATCCAGTAATTCCTCTATTGCCATCTCGAGTTATAGAATAGAAGGCTACATTTTCTGTCAGTATCAATGAAAACCTTTTAATTAGAATAAGGCCAGTGTCATTAACACTGCTTAAATGACAGATAAAGGTGTCCACTAATTCACTAATCAGGAAATTAAAATGAACCACCCTGAAAAAAACGACAAAACGTTATAACGTGACAAGAAAAAGGCACATATATACAAACATTTACAAACAGTCACCTTTATGTACGGGAATTTTGACTACAACTAGGTCCTCGATTTCACAGGTTCAACTGCTGCTGTCAAGCTCGAGGAGCTGGTAACAAAGCCCCAACTGCTGAAGGACATTTCTCAGCTGTCCCCTAAGTACCAGACTTCCGCCCTTGAAGCCAAACATAGCCTTGATCTACACTTTGTCCCAAAACATACCGCTTTCTCGTACTGGGGGATGTACACAAGGTTTGTGTCTCTAATGGATTAATAGTTACCATAATAAACTTTTGAGATTGGTCTATTGTTTTCCTTTAATTTCTTTTTCAGTATTATTTTCTTCTTCTAAGCTATGGACTCTTTCCTTTTACTTAAAGTTAGCCAAATGGTTCTTTCCCCTCCCCTCTAAAAATATGAACTTTTCAGACTGTGCCTTTCTGCTCTGCACTACAATGAAAATGCTGACAGGATGCAAGCTGTAACTGTAGATGGGAGACCACGCTATGCCATCAGGTTTCCTAAAGCCAAACACGGGGGATATTCAGTGAGAGAAGTTAAAACAAAAGCAACCTATGGTGGGTAAATAGTTATAACATAGCCTGTGTAAAGTCCCCCCCCCCTCCCTTGGTAAAAAATGGAGAAGGGGCCCCTTGTCAGCTTTTTACTGAGGGGAGGGAGGGCTGTACACAGGATACTTATAACAAAGATGTGTTCATTCCCCTAAAGAGGAATATTGTAAAAATTGAATTGCTGTTCTGTATTTTTTGAGATCATTAAATGATCATTAAATTTTGTTAAGGCAACCATTATCTGCAGCCACATTTGCTTATGGTAAAAATGATTTTAACATAGCACAGTAACCTGTGAATTTCATGGCACACAGACAGATATGACATCTAAATGAAAACATTTCAATAACTAAACTTGAGGTTCACTCCCACAGTATTACGTACCTTTTTATTTTAGGTTATTGCTCAAGTACCATAACCAAAGTCTTTGCCGGCTATGAAGACAATTCAAGGGCCTTAAAGACCTACATGTTGAACCTGCAAGTGAATACCCCACCACCACTTGCTGCATCCATAGAGAGACCCAACAGAGAGGAGGCAATAAATTCTTTCATTAGCAGATACAATCGTTCCAGCCTAGTCAACTAACGAAAGACTAGCATGCCCTTCAGTATGGAATGCTTGAAAAAACTATTTAAGGCTAAAAATTATGTCACTACTGTGACTAAAATGATCATGTGCTATATGGCATTCACTTGAACTGGACACCTGGAAGAAAACTATCCAAGAAAAAAGTTTTTTGAAAACAGAGGATTCTGAATTTTGTTTCAACAATGCAAGCGTTGAAACCTTTAAAACAGTTTGAACTCAACTTACCTCTCTGGAAAACAGCTCTCAAAATCATAAATGTCACTGGTCCATCGCAAAACAAAATTAATGATTAGATAATCTTCTTCCAAGTACCCTGGTTCAAGTAGTTGGACTGTAAACCGTGAACAACTTTGTGTATCGTTGTTGTCTAATTATTTATTAATATGGAAGATAGAAACAAGTCAATTGAGAATACTGTTTTTTAAAATGAGGATTAACCATCCAATCACAAGCCTTGAGCAAATAGAAAGAATAATTATGTATTTCCCACACACCACTGGGCTTTAAAAAACCATGTAGTCTTAAAGTGAACTTTCTAGTTCCACCAGTCTTTGTTGACACTTCCATGCTACATATTTAAGAGTAAGGGGCATTTTGTTTGCTGGTAGCAACCATTTTCATGGCAACCAAGTATCCCTACACCAATCTTCCATTGGTGAGTGAGAATATTACATTATAATATTCTATATACAGTAGGGTTATTTGAAATATATTTTATATTTATTCATCTGCATAGTGAAATCCTGTATACTCCATCTCATCATCCAGCCTTTCAGGCTCCTGGAAATGAGCCCGTATGCAGTTAACTGCACATGATGGTAAGGGAACTCTTATGTCCTTTCCAAGGGAGCCCCAGCACCACCTTACCAATTGCCTGTACGCAATGTGCCTGCTTTTTTTATGATCTGATCCCTCATATGCCGAGGCACCATACTGCTGCTTGTATTGCAGCCATGCAGCTTGTAACACCCAGTAATTCAGGCAAACTGCCTGGAATCCTGGGTGTTCCACGATGCACTTTGGAGGCTCCTCCATATTTTCAACGTCAACTGCCTCCAAATTTTTACGCTTTACAACATCCACCTCTTGGCAGCAGATGTTTTCCTCCTTCCGCACATTTTCTGGCAGTAGCCACACAAGCACCTTGCAAACAATCAAAAGCAGTTATGTTTTTTCATGATCAAAAGTGAATGTCTGGCTAATGAAAGGCAAAAAGACAAGTGTTGAATATTGACATTTTCATTCTGCACCCGAAACTTATCAAACTGCCTTATTCACACTTTAATGTTTATGGCCTTATTAAAGTATCTCATGTCCATAACCACAAAATAATCAAGAACCAAGTTCCTGTGGCTATATCAAATCAAATGCAACTTTAACGTGAATAAAGTTGCACAACCATTATTATGCTCAAGACAAAAACATGAGTGAATATAAATATGTCTCAGCCTCGAATATTATATACCGAGAAGAAGAAACCTTTATGCAAGCAGTTAATATTCACATGGGCGCATAAAGACCAACTTTTCACAATAACATCAGGATACACAAAAGCTTGAATAATGACTTGTTAGCCACATTCCTTGACAGAACGAGACACATTAAAGATTAGTGAACGACTTGTGAGGACAAAACTATACAGCGCCTTTAAAATGTTATGTACACTGTATAACAACTATACATTCAAAATTATAAACACTCCGATTTCCAAAAAGAAAGGTGCGTGTTTAATTAGTCATTTTCCTTTTACAATTTAGATAATCCATAACATTGATGAAATCGAGCGATATTTGGATCGCATTGTACATAACAAATGTTATATACTATCTGGGCACTCACCATTCTTCACTATCGAGATCGCAACGACGCGTGGCAGGCTCGATGTTTTCAGTCGACTCACGAACTTCGTCAGGGCAGCACTAAAACATGGAATCCGGAATCCGGAAACGGAAACGGAATCACGGAAACGGAAACGGAAACGGAAACGGAAACGGAAACGGAAACGGAAACGGAAACAGAAACGGAATACGGAATCAAATATCAATGATAGAAAATTAAAGAATTTCACATTACACAATTAGTACAATCCAAAGAGAATTTGTCTTAGTTTTCTTGGCAGTTTCCTTAAATACCGTAAAATTCCGAAAATAAGCCCCTCCATGTATAAGCCCCTCCAAAAATAAGCCCCCCAAAAAGGGCCTTTGAAAAATATAAGCCCCGGGGCTTATTTTCAGAAATTTACGGTATATTCTTGTTATTGTGTCTTGATAAGGTTTGCCGTAGTGTGGGTTACTGCACTGCAAGGCCGATCAAAGTAATTTTACGAGTAATTTTTATTCACAAGTTCATGGGTTGAATAATACAGTGAAATATTACTTTTGTGGCTAATTGTCAAGAATAGTAGTAGTTAGCCTCAGACCACACCACGTGATTGTCCCCAAACTGAATACGCCAAACATGACCGACCGGTGACGTGACCACAGTTCCGGTGTCTTAGCAATAAGTTCAACTTTTTCGCCAAGCTGAATACTGATGGAATACTGGTGTACCGGTAATTGAGTTTACGTGGACGTCCGTATTTTTGTTGAAGAGGCTTATTAAACATGGCGCATTATTTTGATGTAATCGGTTGCGGAATCAAGCTAATGCATGCACAATTCTCTCTTCTCTTTGGACTCCACAATGCCATGGTTCTCTTGAGTAAGTTGTCTTGATAAATAAAACTGAACACTGTTGAAGACAACCCAGAAAAGACACTAAGAAAAACTTGACGGCGACGCCTTTCAGTTATATAAACGACGCCTCTGACGATTCAAACGAAGTCTGTCTCCATATAACTTACCTTTTTCTTAAGGCACTAGTTTTTGTCAGTAACGTTTTTCTCCTCGCTTTGCTGTCCCATGAGAATTTTTATTCATTGCCGATAGTGGTATCAAGCGTCTTTTCACCGGAATCGACTCCTCTAGTGATACAGCAGTCTCCTCTCCTCTACTCAGCTAATTTATTCATTTGTGTCTTTTTTTTTATCTGTTTATTTATTTTATTGTCATTGCTAATATATTTTTTTTCAAATCGATCGCTTGGAACCTTCTTTCACAGATTCCGTATCCGTTTCCGTTTCCGTTTCCGTGATTCCGTTTCCGTTTCCGTGATTCCGTTTCCGTTTCCGGATTCCGGATTCCGTTCTTTAGTGCTGCCGACTTCGTCAGCCTCGTGAGATCTTCCAGGCGGCTCAAAACGCCAGGGTTGAATCCCTGTGAAGGGCTGCCCTCTACTTTCGGGTGCTTCGCATTCTAAAAGTTCTTCTATATCTGAATAATCGGACGAAGAGGTAGAGCTATCGCTCAAAGAACTAGAGTCGGCCATATCAGAGATCATTTGTTGTTCCACACGTGTGACGTAACGTCACGTGATCAACGAAATCGAAGCGTTAATGGCGGAAGATCGAGTGAGCGGCAAATTGGACACTTTCAATTGCGATTTCTGACCCAAATAGATCGCTTAAGATATATTTCTTGGTGGTATCACAATAAGCGAAACATTTGCAAGGTTTTCCCGAAAAATGATGTCCTACGCGAGAGTTGCCCTTTAATATCCATTTATTTCTTGCAAACAATAGTATGGTAACTGAGCATTTAAACTTTAAAAACAGAAACATGTTTTAGTGCTTGTATGACTAAAGTCATTATCTATATCTTTCTCAATTTCACAATTTGCATGTTAATATACTACTGGAATACATAAAGTAAATGAAGTTAATTATATTCCTTTGAGCTTCGAATGTACTGATCTTAAAGCATTGTTAAAATCAAAGAAGATAATGTTGTCAGGCTTGCTCAAACATGATTATTACTGCATGTATTTACTTTTTGAGTCTATTATTGGAATAAACGCCGCATCATGGCGTGGCGTTTATTCGAGGGCGGCGTTCAATCGAATAAATATTAAAGAATTGATAGCTGCTCTAATTGCAGTAACTAAACATGGTATCTTTCGTACATTACAGATCTCAATGAGTGCAGGAGGGACAAGTATTATTGCCATCGTTTTGCCACCTGTTCGAATAATCGTGGTTCTTTCAATTGCACTTGTGACCTTCAACAAGGTTTTGTCGGGGATGGTTTTGAGTGCCTAAAATATGCAAGTAAGTGATCTTATGCAAAGAATTAATTTTACAATGCCGAAGTTTAAAGATCACGAGAAGGGCAATTTTATATCATTTTCAACCACCGAGACTGAAAAGGGCTTGAAAACAAGGACAGAAAATTTTTGGTAAAATTTTTAACTATCAATCTGTAACAAGAGAAATCAGTTTTAAGTTTGCAGGCCTTCTGTTACAAGCTGATTTTATATGACAAATGAAGGGGTGTTCGAGCAACTCGCTCGCTTGGCGTAGAAGTACCAGGTATCTGGGCCCAGTTGTTCGAAGGCCGATTAGCGCTTAACCCAGGGATAAATTTAACCCGGGTTTCTATTTCTTTTGTCTAAAAGCATTTCCTCGGATAATTTTCTCTGTTATTTTTAAGAGCATCCAATCATCAACTTGTTGACAAAAAGAACAAAACTGAAATTACTCTCTAAGCTTTTATTTCTGAATTAAAATTTCGCACTAACCATGAGTTATCTTAACTCAGCTTTGAACAACTCGGCCCTGATCTACATTAGCCTACATTTCGGGATTCTTTATTCTTCGCAGCAGCTCATATGTTTTCTTCTACAGCATCACTTTCCGACTGCTGCTGAAGGCATAACTACAACATAACCGCACTCCACTCTAACTGCGCCAAATATTGCGAAAAAGGCTTAAATAACTTAACGTTCGGGCTTGCTGACAATGAGAGTAACGAACGCACTTTCCTAATGAGTTTAGGGATTTCCTGTAGATCACCAAAGTGGAAAAAACAAACCTATAAGGTATGATAATGACATGAGCAAGAAACCAATGAAAGCTTGACAGCTGATACCACCGGGCTCTACCGTAAACCAAAACAGGAACTCTGATGTAGGAAACACTCACGGTCAGCGATAATCCCTAAACGTGCCCAATTCAGGGGCTGACACTCAAGTTTTAATAAATGACAATTATGTTGAAAAACATAACATAGAATTGAAAACCTGTCGATGCAAAATACGGATGAACTTTGATCTACAAACCTAATCATAACGAGAATCTATAAGGTACGGGTGTAACGTCAAGTGCAAACATGAAATAGACTAAAATAACCTACAAAATACGGCTTCACAACAGAAAATGGGACATAGCTGCAGTACAGCTGTACCTCTTACTTTTCCCTTTTGTCGAGCATTTTTCCGCTACCTTAAGTAAACAAGTGTAGGGACCTGAGGAGACCATACATCGCGCGTCTCAGTCAAATCTTGAAAAGTGGAATAGTAAGTGACAAGAAATAATTACTCTCGACATATCATAAAGAACGTAAATGCAACCTCACCTGAGAAACAGGTTCTGAAAGGTTAAAGCAAAGCCTGCATGAAGTTTCCAAAACTCCCGGCCGTTATGCGACGCTTTCCTCATGCCAACCAAAAATAAATAAACAAACTATCAAACAAGATCTGAACAGCAACAGAATTTTGATACCTTTGTCGTTATTTGTAATCTCTTGATAAGCATTGTTTATACTATTGTGGGGTGGCAAGGAGACAGTACAAGTCTGGTTTGAAAGGACACAATGATTTCAGCTATTTTAGCTGTGTTTAGGAACAACCTGTTAACTTAGAAAAGATGCATGAAAAACGAGTAAGGGTAATCTGAGTGAGCAATCACAGACTCTTGTAAAGTGCTTCACATTTTGGTGCAAGTTTGCAAAAAAAATGATCAGTCATTCGCTCCAGCTTTCGAGTTCTAGTATGTCCTGCTATGGTAAATTTATACGCCAAAGTTAATGATAGTTATGGTAATAAAAAAAATGTTAGGAATAACTAAATCCTCAATTTGTCTTTTATGCTGTTCTTTGGCATCTTATTCAGCTACATGCCCTGTTGGAATAGTTAAACAATTTTGGACCAACTCCCCTCCTTCTGTCGGTGTTTTTTCCTTTAGTGTTTTTTCAAAACACTAAATGATCTGCAGTCTTATATTTTCAGTAAATTTCACAAATCGAAAAAATCCAGCTAAACCCTGAAACTATCATATTTCGCGTGCCTGATCCTGCACGGGTTTTTCGATTTGTGAAATTTACTGAAAATATAGGACTGCCGGTCATGTAGAGTAGTGTTTTGAAAACCTTGACCGGGAGTCGACCTGAAAAAAGTTCTACGTCCTATATTTTCATTAAATTTCACAAATCGAAAAACTACCAGGATCAGGATCTCGACATATGATAGTTTCAGGGTTTAGCTGGATTTTTAGCTGGGGAGGGTGACTTTGGGAAAATGATGTATCGGTCCCCAGAAAGGTCACCCCAGGACTCCCAGGATGGATTTTTTTGTACAGTGCCCAGGCCTCATTTTCTTGGCCGCGCGTTGATCTGGCCCGGCTACTTCGGCGAGCATGTTCTCGGTCTTTTTCCATTATATCCTTCGAATTTGTCAAAGTCTGTGGGATTCGTTTCTATATCTGTTGCTATCCTATTTCTACGATCCTAAATCGAATTTCGTGGAAAAAGTTGTGTTGAAAAGGAGCATGGCGGCGAAAATGGCATCTTGTGTCTCCTTCCTTGTACATTATTATTGTATATTGAGTGAATTTGAACAAATTATCACGAAACTTCGTTGGAGCATTAAGGACAACAACAACTAACAACAGAGTAAGTTTTATTGATCTTTATTTAGTATTTCCTAGAAATTTTAGGATCGTATTTTTACCCCATACAAACACAGTAATTTTACTGGAACCGTACTGTGGTACTATCACAGAGCCTGGGTTACCTGTGCACCCAGCAGAGCAGGAAATCATCACATTCACGGACAATAGTCCAGTTTCGAATTAATAAATTACCGCTGAATAAAAACATTAATGACACATTCATACAGGGTTAGCCTCGACGTAAAGTGAAATATTCAGAAATTCTGGCTAGTAAGTGTTTGAAATTTGAATATACACAATAGACAGAGTAATAAACAGGTCTTTTTCTCGTTGGAATTTGTGAACATATTACTTCAGACGGAGGCTAAGGCTGTAAAAAATGCGTTACTTCTTTAATTCAGCGGTCATAGCGAACTCGAAAATGGACTGTTACAAAGAGCAAAGGAAATGGCCTGTAAATGTCACACAAACAACAGCAACGATAAGACTGATTCGCTCAGTTAAAGTTTGGAATCCTCCACAGCTTAATCTACGGATTTGGATTTAAGAACTAATAAAAATTTGCAACGCCTTGCAACACGAAAAATTCACGAACAAATAAGGCGAGTAATATTGGCGTCATTTTCGATAACACCGTAACGATGTCTTTTCATATTCACAACATAGTGAAAGTGGCATTCTACCGCCTTAGAAATATAGCTAAGATTCGTAAGTATATCAATGTCACAACGGCTGAAGTTCTTGTGCACGCATTCATAAATTCGAAGCTGGATTTCTGCAACTCGCTTTTACATGGTCTTCCCAAGTATGAAATTAACAAACTGTAAAGTGTCCAAAACGCTGCAGCGCGCGTGATTACCTGCTTACGTAAGTTTGATCACATAAGTGATACTCTAAAGGAGTTGCACTGGCTACCAGTGGAGCAAAGATTAATCTTTAAGATTAATCTTATTTGTTTTAAGATACTCATCAATTTTGCTCCTGATTATTTGGTTCACCTAATCCCTGTTTTTTTTTTTTTTTTTTTTTTTTTTTTTTTTAAGGGCTTTTTCAGTCATTGCCCCTATACTCTGGAATTATTACTCACCTGAAATTTGCAAGAATTCAAAGACCACTCCACTCAGAATGCATGAAAATCACAACTGTTTAACATCACGTTCGGCAGATCTTTCTCTGCGTTGCAGAGACGCACGCCATCTTTCTTTGTTTCAGATGTTCCTCTGATGGTCCTTTACAAATAACGCGTGGTCTCATTGGATAAATGAAAGGAAACGAAATAATGGTGGCGCAAAAGCGTTGCAAATACTGATGTTTTTTTTGAAGGTCCAAGATGGAATTATCAGTGACGTCATCATATATCCAGAAATGGATATCTCCCGGACTGATAAGAAAATGTTAATAAAAATGTTAAATTTCATTGTTTTTCTGTGGATAAAGCCTCAAAAAATGAGGCACCAACTTAAAGTACAAAACATTGGACACCTGTATACAATTTTAAAGGGACTCATTTTCAAAGTGATCAAAATATCTCGAAACAAAATTACTGAAACAATAAGACATTCCTTGCAAAAAAAACTAATACAAATTCACCAGGACTAACAAATTCGAATTTTAAACTTCAGTTGGACATGACAGGCTAAGGTAGCTTAATTCCAACTTGTTCCGACTGTAAGAAAATAAGACAGTCTATTTTCTGCAACTGACTCAACATTGCTTTACTTTCAAGTGCTACTTTTCTTCGTCAACTGCAACCTCGCAAGGCAATTCATTGCATATAGCCCCTACATACATTCAGAATCTAGTTTCTTTGAAAAAGCAAAGCAGATATCACTTCAGATCGTCTGGTTGGATGTTTTGCTAACGTCGCCAACAATAAGAACAAAGGTTCAGCAATAGGCGATGGGTCCTTCCAGGTGGCTGCGCCAAAGTTATCGAATGCTTTATAAGACCCACCCTTTAAGATCTGCTTATTGTGAACTGAATTTTGAAAAACGTTATCGCCGAATGGACCTTTTGCGCCCAACAGTTTAATTTTCTCCGCCAAAAACTATCTCCAGAGTAGCTATTATAAAAACTACGAGCGCAGCCATTCCTTTTTTTCTCTTCTCCTTCTTTCCTTCTCCTCGCTATTTCTTTTTCTCCTTTCCTTTTCCTTCGTTTCTGTAATTTTGGAGCTTCTTGGGGTTAAGAAACCTGCCTTTTGACATCTTTTCACTCAAATGACTGCAAATTTCGTTAGGTTGGTTTTCAAAAGATAGGTTACATATATTTCTGTCATATTTTGTTATTATCATATCATTATTTGTTTTCGTATTGTAAATAGATTTTTAATGTTTTTATTACCTGTTAGTGTAAGGCGCATTTAATCATTGTTATGGATACTTGCGCAATCTAAGTGGATAAATTATTAATTAATATTGAATTGACGTTTTTAACACATTTAGGAATTCAAAATAGTATTCATTGAAGTAGACTCAGGTTAACTTGGTACTGTTGTAGTTCTGAAAAATGTGTATTAACGATTGTTATTAACGATTTTGAGAACAACGCAAGAAAATAAAATTCTAAAGTGTCCTTTTCTCTTGAAGCCGTCATGTTTTTTTTTTTAGGCCTCGCGGATAAAAGCAACTTCCGGTCTTAGGCTGTTTCCTAAATCCGGCTAAATTAAATGGCTCTATACATCACTATTGATTATTTTTTTGTTTATATCTCGTAGGAGGATTGACAGGCTCTGCTATTGTGGGAAATGATGTTAGCTACTTAACATATTTGAGCACTTTGCTCAAACCAGTCTCGAGCAAATCTTCACGATGGAAGCGCTGTTGGCGTGCGTCCGTGGACGGCTGGGCTGCAAGTACTTTTCACAGCCGATGCGACCATAAAGGACCAACTGTCACAATAATAAGAGTCGGGGGGAAGTACATATTTGGAGGGTATACCAGCGTCTCTTGGGGTAAGTGGAAAGATTTTCTAAACCTGAGCGTGATAGCATGTAAAATTGTGTAAGGAAGAATTTGTGATGGATATTTTTTTTTATTACTTCTTTTTTTGCAATCACTTTCGTTACGGCTTACCATCAGACATTTGTGAATTATTAGGAGCTTAAGCAACCACGACGGGGAAGCCAGCGAAAATATCACTTAGGGCCTGTTTACGTGGAGGTGGGAGACCCTAGGTAGGTGAGGTAACCCGCCTACAATGCAGGTGGGATAAAAAAATGACCATCATTTACATGCAATCTTACAACCCCACTATCCCGGGGTGCACTTTCTCAAGAATATTGAATGGTCGCTAAGCATGTAAATAAGAAAAGTGCTGGCAAACCACGTGTTTTAGCGATTAATGCGCTTCTACACTCACTTGCTGCACTTACTGCAACCTTCAGTGCTGTGGCTTTCTATTGTTACCTTTATGATGCAAAGCCACCGCCAAAGTGAATTTTGCCTGAATTTGATGTACCACGAATCCGACCGCCAGCTTGAAGGGTCACTTCACCTACCATGTAAACGTGATCAAATTAAAATGAGAGATGATATGGACAGGCGGGTTACCCCAAATAAGTGGGCCATTACCATACCAACCTGCACCCCCCTCCCCCCCCCCCCCCCCAGGCCCTTAAATATTGCATTCACGCTCGTTTCAAAATTTATTCCTAAATCGCCCTTATTGCATCTCGTTCAATTTGCCAAATGCTGGCGAAGTTCTTTTTTCGGGGTTAAATTCCAAAGGTCCCTGTGAAAGTTAAGAAAAAGAAATAAAAATCGTTGTCTTACGTTCAGGTACTCCATAGAACGTGAAATTAGGACGTTTCACGTCGAAGTCGTGCAACGTCATGGTAAATAATTTACGTTCCGACTAGTTGCGGTAGCTGTCATCGTTGACGGCCTTGACGGACAACGATCAATTAAAATTAAAATAAATAAGGAAGGGAACGGAATTTTTTTTAAGCTCAGTTTTTTTTAAAATCCCCGGCATTTCTCTTATTATCCTTTTTTTTTTCCATCACAACGTAAGGCACAAGTTTTTTTTTTCTCTTGTTGCATCAAATTTGGAATATAGAGCAGGAGAAAGACAGAGAAAGAGAGAAAGTAGGCGGCAGGCCACCGAAGCTCAACGAGAAAAAGGGCGACAGAGGTCTAGAGCGAGAAATAAAAAACAGAGGAGACATTTTTTTTTGAAAGAACAACATGAAAATTTTGTAGCGGCGGTGACAAAATGGGAAATGCTAGTGGCCACCAATACAAGGTGAAAATGAGCGGGCAGTGAAAAGCAAAATTGAACAAGAACACGTACGACATTTCCTCCATAAAACGTGTAACTAAAGAAGTTTCTGCAAGTTTCACGTTGTAGTCGTGCAAGACAACGGCAAAGAATGTACAAAAAAAGCGTGCTGTACGTGCAAAGTTTCTATTTTTGCTAATTAGACCGACTGTTATTTTTCACCGTTCTCCGGCGTTGCCTTCCCGCTTAGCACTAAACGATTTTATATTTTGTTTGAACAAACTATAAATATTATCGAATGCTTCGCTTTTAGCCCTGGCTAAATCTATATACTATTTATATTTACCACTAAAACTCTAGAAGGAAATAACAACGGACAATTTTAACAAAGGGAAAGGGACAGGTTTTCTTGGTCCTGAAACCTGGGTTTAACCTCCATTCAGGGGACACCTTAGCACTCAAAACGTGACTGACCACAAAGAAGGTTGATATCTTTAAGTGTACACTAATGCTTATGATGGCAGCTTTCACAAACTGAACTATCTCACTTACATCGATATACTGCAATATTTTTTTTCGTCTTAGCTTTTTAAATAAGAAGCAGTTTCTTCCTTCCAAAAGTATATACTTAAGTAAGAATAAAATTAGTAGTAAAATCACACTTTTCATCGATCTTTGCTAAGGAACTTAAACTACTATTATTAGTTATCAGTATATTTTCTTGTCTGTAAGAATTCGAATTTTTGAACGAAGTCTGTGCATTGGTCATCTTTTTCATTTCTTATTTTCCCAACAGGTTACAGCTGCCAGTACTATCGTTATGATTCCCAGGCATTCCTTTTCTCGCTGGTGAACAATCCAGGATGGGCACCTGTGAAACTACCTCAGACAGGGACATATAGTTATTACAGCTATTCAATATACGCCTGCTCGTCTTATGGACCTACTTTCGGTGGAGGCCATGACATTGAAATTGCCAACTACGCGTCATCCAGTAGCAGTTCCTATACTAACCTTGGCTGGACTTACAGCGCACCAAGCTCCTTTCCCAGGACATTTCTGGCAGGCACTTATCAGTTTACTCCAGACGAAGTAGAAATATTTTACGAAACAACCTAAAAACTGAAGCATCGTATTTAGGTTCAAACGTGACAGTCACTTAATATAACACTGATTAAGCCAGGATAATATTTTTTTATAAACCAGGCAGTGAAAAAAGAAGTACATTTTAATTTGTCAATTCAATATTGAGACCTGTATGTTACAGTATAAAACTTGTACCACCTTATTAAACTGATCATGATCTTTAATATAACCAAATGTTCTTTATTTATCTCTTTTCAAACATTTCTCTTCGTCTGATTTGCAAACTATACACCTGTTACGTTTTTTGTATTGAGCTGTCTAGTTAAATTTGGCATTTTAAGCCTACATTATTTTGCATATTTCGTTTTATGTTTTACCTGGTTTTCTTCATCACGAAAGACAATTAAATTGATATTTGATAACCACTGGTGCGAGCGCTAGGTGAATATGATGATATCCCCGTACTGTGGTGCTACGGCTGAAACTGATGTAACTCGAAGAATTTTCAAGAAAGGCTTATGAGCATGGGATTAGTTATCTGGGCAAAGATGAAATCATTTTGGCCAATCCTAATTAAAGAATTATAGTTCAATATAGACCTGCATTAACAGCACCGTAGACCGATAGGCCAAAGGTCAAATCAGGTATAACGATTTTGAAACAGATGGTATAATTCTGTCTGAGTATAACCCTCCTCCCTTAACGATCTCAGTATAAAAAGACATTTGTTAGCTTTAATTGGCTTATGCCCTACATGTGTAGTAAATCAGCAATCTTCTTAGAAAGTAACAACACTAATGGAGAGGACTCTGGTTTGCGAAGTACCTGACACGAGAAGAAAAACCTGTGTACAAGGCCTTTTTTTCTTAGAAACAGAAGTTGAACAATTTTGATGTCAGCCATTTGTAATGCGGCAATCAGCCGAATCAGAATTAAGTGCCCAAAAAACACTACAAGGAAAGATAGCATCAAATACAATTCTTTTATTTCAAACATTCCGCGTACATAGCCTGCGTGGTAGGCATAAAAAGGAGAGGGGATGAGGGGAGGAAGAAAAGCGCCAAAGGGAATAAGGAAGGGAGCGCCGTCTACTCCCTCTCTCCCCAATGCCCCTCCCTTTTTCCCTTCCTCCCGATCCCCTACCCCTTTCGACACCTGCTACGCAGGCCACAACATTCACCGAGTCAGGTACTTTAGCCGACTCTGGAAGAGTGGAGCAGATTCTTTCCAAAACAGGTTCATCATATAAAAGTCTAGGTCCCCCACCCAGAGCAAAGAAAAGATAAAACAGCATCTCATCAGAGACGAATTCCTGTCAAAGCCAAAAACACAAAAAAATAATTGATCATTGAAACAGGTCAGCTTCATGACGTCTCAATGTGTAGCCTGAATTTCAGCCGTCTCCTCGAGTGACAAGCTTCCTAGATAGACGTCTGAAAGGACTAGTTGCATTGTTAAAGCCGTCCAGTGAGCAGTGAAGAGGGGCACAAAGTGCCGAGAAAAAAGTCTCTTTATCAGACGCTATATTACCTTTTGCAGTTTTCCGGAGCTCTAGATAATTTTATCAGGTTTGTAACAAGTTCACGTGAGGGTTTGATTGGTCAAGTTCATACACTTCGATTCTCAGTAAAAAGTAAGGCGATTTGCACCTCCAACTGCAAAATTTGACGGCAATTAAGGTCACAAGTAATTCCTCTGCGCTCTCTGTTTCTTCTGGTAATCGTGGGAGGAATTTTGATAAATAATAGGCCATTTCCGAGTTGCTCCAAGCCTCTGTTTCAAAGCGAAGCCAATTGCCGGAAACTAATGATATGAAAACAACTTTTTAATTCTCATGCAAATAAAGACTATTTTGCACAATAAAGGTTTCGCACTAAGCCCCGTTTTAAAAGTGAGAGTTTCTGGAACTCGGAAATGGCCCATTCACCAAGCCAAGAAATCAGTGAGTTCGGTATGTCTCACACGTGCCCTGAATATATACACATACGGATTCGTCAAAACAACCACACCAATCGTGCCATTGGTAAAACAATACGATTTGTCAAAGAATTAAGCCTTGCGATTCGTACAATTTGAGCAATTTGTACGGATAGTGAGTTCCTCAGTCGATTGGTATGACCAATTTTGGTCCACTGCCTGCTGTATGTCATTAGCGGCTCAGGTGGCTTCAAGATACGCGCAACGGCGCGAAGTTAGACTGCATCTCATTACAGGGACACCCAATGACTTGATTCTGCAAAATAACTGTTACAAAGCGGCAAATTGATACTACCTCGAAATCTCTAAAGCTCCAGAAAGGCTAAAAATTTCTGGATAATTGTTAAACTCGCCTAAGATATGCGGAGTCTTTTTTTTTACCAACTTTCCTACGTTTTTCAGATATTTTTGACATTTCATATTTATTACCAAGATATCGTGATTATTGATCCAAAAAAAGTCTTCTGAAAATTTCGGTATAACAAAACGTGGCAGATGAAAGGACTGTTACTCCGGGTCCTCGAACTTAGTCTTCCAGACCCATCAGGATAACCATCTAAAGCGTTAAATCAGACGACCAAAGTCCCCTTAAGACATCGGAACAGATCAACAGCTTTTAGGGCAGCTTCAAATTAATCAAACAGGCTTCTAAATCAAAGAGAAAACCATCTGAGACACTTCTGACGAATTTAAAAATAAAAATGGTCGTTGGTTGCCCATATGTCATCATTAACACCTGAAAGCCGTGCAAGATCCATCTGTAGATTGGTACCAAAGGAAAGTTGCTTTGAAAGAGCTCTAAATGTGTTTAAAAAAATTGTTGAATGTAAGATTACATCACAAGGACTGCAAAATAGTAAACGCCATTACTTTTTTACGCCTCGGGCAGTTTCACTGTACCCGGATGATACAGCTTTTCAAAGGTTATTGTAAAGGTTATAGATGAAACCTGTAAAGTTGATTTTGAGCTAAGAACAAAATCATCAATTAACGTTCTAGTCAAATGTTTAGTATATGGATTAAGGTTTTGTCCTGCACATAATCACATCGAAGAGAGACTAAGGGTTAAAAACTGTTTCATCACTTATTTTCCATACACATGTCAGTCCTTCATCAGTAATAAATTAGTTACAGTGGAACCCCACTAATGCGACCACCGTTGGGCCATAAAATCCAGGCCGCACTAACGAGGTGGTCCCATTAACGGGGTTCCACTTTTACGAAATAACTCAGTGATTCTTACGTTTGGGTCGAAAGAATAATGTTCTTGTAAACAAGGTGGTCGTATAAACAGAGTGATCGTAAGGAGAAGTTCCACCATAGTGCTTGCTACTGTGCTGCAACCGATTATATTAAATTATTTTATAATGTATATGTTCAATGTAATATGCGTAATAAAAGAAGACCTGTTTTGGTTCAGCAAGGATAAAATACTTGACAGATCTTAGCAAGGATTAATGAGCACAAAATACCCCACACAATACCCTTTTGGTTGTGTTCTGATCTTACATGTATACAAGCCAAAAATAACTGACGTCTTCCTTATTTTGAGGTGCTTTGCTCCTATTATCCTGTTAACCAACCAAAGAGAGGTTCTGTAAGTCAGGGTGAGTGCTTTTTCATTTGAGATGTTCATGCCTAGATGAATAAAGGCTTCATCATATTTTTGTGGAGATGCTAACAACGTTGCGGGAGTTTTTTGACCAGATACACGGTTGGTTTGGCCTGCATGCCGAAACTGCTAACAACGCCACGTGCCACAGTCATTGTGATTTCGTTCTAACAGCTAAGGCCATCCTCTTTTTTTCCTCCTTTTAGCGTCGTCCGACCGACCCAAATTTTTGGCATTTTAAAAAAAAAGTCACGACGTAGTGTAACCATTTTACACTTGAAATAATTCTTTTAATCTGAAAAAATGAGCATAGTAACAGCAAAGAGAACAACAGGAACAAAAACATGAACACTTTTTACAGTATATAATTGTGCCTTTTATTAATCCAAATATGTGAATGTTAACTTTTAAGGTGGTCCTGGGGTACCAGGGCCTACTATTCCGAGACTTATTGTGATTTTTTTTTTAGTTTTTCTTTTCCAATCCGACCGACTTTCTTTTACTGTTTCCTGGTTAAAAAGCATTTTATTGCATTAGTTAGGAAGCAAATGTGCAATTTTTTTCTTTCCAATTTTATACTCTGAACTTAAATTGACAGTTTTTGTAAATGACGTTTTCTTCCGTAATTAATTAAAATAAAATAAGTATGTTTTATTGCCGTGTCATTTCAATGTTCATTTTTATTCTAAAAAATTGAAATTTTATTCATATTTTGATTGTCAGTCATAATTTTGCAAGGTGTTATGAAGCTTTTTTTCCTTTCGCGGAAAGTACCAGAATGACGGCGCGTGAGTGAAATGTCTGAAAATGGTTTACACAAAAGATTTTTCGATCATTTTACCGTCAGACACGTCACTTTGCCAGAATGGCTTCGCCTTTTTGGAATACGTTGTATATAGTTGTTACGTTTATAATTTGTAGTTAAAATATAGCGCACATTTAGCCGTATAAATACACAGCACGCAAAGGGCAGTTTGTGTAGCCGGACTGCAAAATTATGTGATTATTCGTAGGGGAAAATGTTAAATACGTTATCAACCTTCCTGGGTCAGTTTCGCCAGAACAAACAAAAAGTATTAACTGAGTATCAGATATTGTGATGTACAATTTAAAGGGTAGTTTACACGTAACGGTTTGTCGGGCCGAGTTTGCAAAGAAAACATACTCTAAACACAAAATCGGCCAAATTTACGATACGGGTAGATTGACCTATATTTATAAGAAATAAACTGTGAACTGGACGCAGCCAGATAGTTTCGTGAATGACAACCAGCCTTTATAAAACAATTTAATGTTTTATAAAGACTAAATATTTCATGGGGAATTAGCTTCTTAAAGGGGTGGGGGGAGGTGTGGTTCAGTGATTCAACAACAACAACAACAACAACAATTTATTAGGTATTGCCATTTACATATATGGCATTACCTACTCTCTAAAAAGTAATTGATTAATTAACTAATTGGTTAATTCACTGTTGAAATTACATGATAGTGTCTACGATTCATAATCTCAAAAATCAAAGTAGCAACTGGTTTACAAATAAATGGATCAATATTGTTAAATAGGAACAAATTTTTGATTTTACATCTAAATCGTTAAAAAATTAATATTTGTTAATAGTTTCATCAAAAAAATTCTTGCGAAGCGTATCATACAGAGTGCAAGAAAACACATATAACAAATTCTTAAGTCTTCGGGAGTCTTTAGTGCAGTCAGTATCTCCCTGTTTCGATACGAAGTGGATGATTTCCTAGGCGAAATTCATTAATAGCAGATCTATGGAGATGATTTTTTATTGCATCTCAGTAGAAATTCAGTACTGTTGGTATCTGTTTTAAAAGTATTGTAAAAATTAAATTTCCTGTTCGAGACAAGAATTAAGAGTTGGTGGTTGATTAAAGCTTTGGACAAATTTTGAGCGACACTGGAGTTGAGAGTTTTCACTTACCGTTGTTTTCATTTAAAATCATACATGGAGCATGAACTTTATTTATCACATAATATTTTAATCTTTTGTGATATGCCAGTCTGATTTTTCTCAGCCATATCCTTTGAAAGTTGTAAATCAAAAGTATTAGGGAGGACGTGCTTATTTAGTCAGAGTACATTACAAGAAGATAAATGGTAAATTCAAAATAATAACTGACTGTACAATAAAGCGTAGCGGCCATTGTCCACTACATTAATTACCATCGATCAACCGCCAATAAAGCACTAGATGAATAAAGCGGCCCAAATGCACTTTCAAGAGGTTTGTACTTAATCAAAGGTGTCGGAAAACAGACAAAGTTTCATGTGTTGATACAGTGTTTCAGGTGGTCATACTAAGCAATATTCTTTGCTTCAAAATCGATCGTGTCTTCAAATTTGATTAACTCAGTGGTGAGTGAAATTTTTACTTTTCTCGCTTTACTAGGCGCTGAAAAAAATACAATTGTTAGGAGTAGTGCAGAAGGTAGAGGTCAAAGCCTTTTGGCAGTGAACTTTAGTATTTAAGTTAATAATATATTTTTTAAAGTTAGTTAACAGTGTAGATGGATCTTATGATTACCGAACAAAATCAAATTTGGGAAAAGAAATCATTTAAAAAACCAGTGAATGTTAGCTAAGCTTGCTTATCTTTACTATACAATTGTTAGCAGCAGTGCAAAAGGTAGAGGTCAAAGCCTTTTGGCAGTGAACGTTAGATTTAAGTTAATACATATTTTTTTAAAGTTTGATAACAGTGTAGGTGGATCTCATGATTATCGAAGAAAATCAATTTTGCGAAAAGAAATTTAAAACGTCAGTGAATGTAAGCTAAGCTCGCTTATCTATAACTCATCAAATTGAAAAGACCTTTCTTTTGAGTTTCTTTTCCAAACAAAGCGATGGGAAATGTTATGTCTTGAGCTATCCGGTAATATTACGCTTCCAACATTTAGGCTGCGGCCCTTCCAGTAGTTGCACGATACTTCCCTGTGTTTTTATCTGTTTGGTTTCCAATCCGAATTGAAAATTTAATGTTTAGTTTCACGATAGGCTGTGACGCATAAGAAGGGCCCCTCGATCAAAAAATCTCTAATTTCTGAGCTTATCATTTTGCGGTAAACAGCTATATATTTCATTAAAAAAAGCACACATTTTCGGTGAACCTTCAAGAGCCGATCGAGATCAATTTTTAACAATAAGTAGCATTCATGCTCTTCATAGGTTCGCAAACGTAACGAACTTTCTTTTATTCACAGAACCTGAAAACTTTTGAAAACGAAACTCATTAGTAAAACGCTGAACAATTTTACAAAATCATTGCCTAAGTAGCGGCCACCAATTTTTTATTACGAAATTAAGCCTCGATTCCGGCCTTCAAATTCTGAACAGCTGGGCGTCTGTTAAGGACGTTCCGTGTGAACGGAATAACTATTTGGTTGACATTTCGTCCACTGAGTGCCGTGTGAACATAACATTTACATAGGTCTGCATACATTTCAGGCGTGCAGCTAGCAAATAAGTTTTGTGGACTTCCAGTTCCTAGGCCAACTGTCATTTGACACTTTTGACGAAAGACACACTCAACTCAACATTTAATTCAAAGCATGACACGGTTAAAATAATGAGCGATCCAATATTGTCAACAGTCATCAAGCTCTTTTTCGCTTCAAACACAGCTCTAAAGAACGAAAAAGAGAAATCTAAAAAAGAAATAGGCCTGCTTTTTTTCTTTTGTCGGGTTATAAAGAGAGTTCCTATTTCTTAGATAAACACACTATAGATACATTTTGAACATTAATT
Organism: Porites lutea; assembly: GCF_958299795.1. NCBI lineage: Eukaryota > Metazoa > Cnidaria > Anthozoa > Scleractinia > Poritidae > Porites > Porites lutea. The sequence continues at coordinate 49,614,949 of NC_133201.1, read as the reverse complement.
TTTTGCACTAATTGCTTTTTATCGATCTTTTTTAAAAAAAGGGCCGTCTAATCCACAGAAGACAAATGGCTGCCATTTGCGGAATAAAACCCTGAATTGGAATACACAGGAACGACACAGTCGCCTAACTAAATGATATGATACTCGTAACTTAACTGTCAACGGATCTCATGCCATATTTGCATTTCTTAGCAACCTGGTCATCATTGTCACAGTAATGAAGACCCACTCCTTACAGAAGCCGGGCAACATTTTACTGAGTAACCTGGCCTTTGCAGATTGCCTCACAGGAGTTATGGCTCAGCCCATGTTTGTTATGTGGCGACTTTTTCTTAAAAGAGCCCAGCAGTCATGTCTACATCAAGTTCTGGTGTTTGATATGTATTACACTGTACAAGTGCTGACCGTTGGTTTATCATTTGTCAACGTTATAATTATCAGTTTTGATCCCCGCTATGCCTTGGAGAGACCTCTGGTGTATTTGACTCGCGCCACTACAGGTGGGTCTTTTTCTTGAGCATTTGATAAATAAAGCCACTTAGGAGAAAAGATATAGGGACAATTTCACTGTAAGTAATTATAGTTACTAAGGGTATTAGAGAGTTCTACCTGGTCCAGGATTAAGGCATTTAAAGTATCATCCACCTCCAAGTACCCTCCTCGCGTTGATCGGCGCTAGCGCTTTTGTTTTAACAAATACCCCCATAAACTGTACATTTTCTAAAAAGCTTAAAAGTTCCAGATTATTGCTTATTTCTTTTAAAAAATCAAAATATTAACGCGATTTAGAAATGAGAAGCTTTTTGTGAATATCGATGTCACTGTAAATTTCAGTCCAGTCCAGCCAAAAATTAACGGAAGAAGCCAATTAAGAACACATTCGATTCTTAACATGATTGACTAAAAAAACCGTGTCTCAGATTTTTGTCAACTGCGTTTGTTCTGTTGTTATAAGCAGGTGAAGTTAGCGATAGCAACTCATTAGCACTACCTGTGAAAAAAACTCTCTAACTCAAAAACGAAAAAAGAAATCAAAATTCGCAGACATGGTTTTTTAGAAAAACTATCTGACAGTAAGTTGGCCAAATTTCAGCCAAATTGGTTCAGGGGTTGCCAACTTGGAGTTTAAAACGTACCCTCACCTTGCCCTGATTTTCATTTCGAGAAAACAGTGGACAAAGATTTTTGGCGGCGTATTACCCGTGATGAGATTATAACAGATTATAACACCAAAGCTGTCAATGTTGATGCATACCAGAGAAGGGACAACAATAGTGACACAGCAGGAAGAGTTGAAAACGAAACCCGACAACAGATGAACAATTTATTTCAAGGCTCTCCTCTGTTCGATCCTTTGTGTTGTCGATAAAGCTTCGTTAGTTATTTGCAACGAGCAGTTTTCACTTTCGCACCGGACAAGCCAATTTGAGCCAAGCCCACTTTTACTCGATACATTTTTTAAAAGTTCTACACTTCCCTTGAAAAATCGACAACAAACCGTTTTCTGGAGTTTTTCTTGAAGCTTCTTTCCAGCTACAATATAGACTTTCAAAACAGTACTTCATCCGATTTTTATATGGCGCGGGACCGCTCGTGACTTCGTCTCTCGCTTGGCTGTTTCGCGGCCTAAAAAGCTAGCCCCGCTCGCTAACGAACTCGTAAGACTCGATTCCGCGGTAGTTTCATTGGGGTTTTCAGGATTGATTTCTTGATTGTAGTAGGAGTTCTTAGTAGGATTGTAGTAGGAGTTCTTGTCGCTCTCTGCTAATTTCGAAGCCCACTCTTTGGCGGCAAAACGATTTTGTCGTCTTCTTTTGTCTTGGAGTCGAGGACGAAAACGGACAAGCTCTTTTTTCTTCTTTGGAGGCATTCACTTTCAAACTCCAGGGAAAAACAGTGAGCACAATACTTGTAAACCACGATTTGTCAAATTGCGTGATTAGCTTGGTTCAACAGCGGCACGCGTATCAAGTATGACAGGACTTGTCAACGATCAATTAAAATAATTAGCATAGAAAAAACTTTTGCAATCCATAAGTCTGCACAGAAAAAACATTTTTTCCTGGAATTTTTTTTAAAAGAAAGCTCATGATGAGCTCTATTTAATCGTCTAAAAATTGCAAATTTAGAAAAATGATAATTTTTTACCCTGGATGATATCTTAATCAAAGAGCTGGAATGTTCTGCCCAAGATCGCGCGCTCTCATTGGTTACCTGGAGGTCACATGACACCTGGGCATAGAAATAGACTGTTTCCCGCCAAAAGTGTCTGAGTGGGCACCATTGCAAAATGTATGAAATCAGTGACCGCTTGCTGATGTTTTCTTTCAAAAATTTGTTCACGTAGAAGGTTTTTCTTCGTGTGTAATATTTCACAAAGGGAAACAAGTTAATTACGTTTCTCTTCAATCTCAATGTTTACCTCGGTTCATCCGTGTGAGTCAAAACAATAGATGCGTTTCTCATGTTATAAAGTCTATAAAGGGTTTCATATACGATTCAAGACACATCCATTGCCTAAAACGCACTTCTTGCAGTACAATAATAAAAAGTTAATTCTATATAACAAATAAGATATAACTAACTACCTAGACAACCAACTACCTCTAAGGTTCAGTTGAAGTTTTAAGTTCTATCACAGCTTTAAAGATATAGATGAGTTAACCTCTGTGCATTATTGTTAATCTATAACTTAAAAGTAGGTCACTTCCCTTTCTCTATCGCACGTCTTGAAAGATCTTGTGGCGGAAAGTTGAGCTTTTCATATGCTACGTTCAGCAAGAGTATTTACCAAGGTTTATTATTAGTGTTGCTCATGATCATACTAGCAAGGCAGGTTAATAAGCCAATCACAAGAAAGCATAAGATTCAAAATTGAATAAATCAGTATAATTTTAGCCCAACAGCAATAACAGTGGTTGGTCCCCGGTTGAATATTAACAGCACTGGAAGGTACTTCTGAACGAAGGTCTTTCTCTAGCTTTCCAGTTCCTGTACAGTACTAATATCTACTTGCCCGGATAAATTGTCCAGTTAATAAAAATTTAATGTCCTATCTCTTGCTACCAAATATTTTACCTCTGGTTCCTCTGGCTGACAAGCGTTAGTGGTCTACTGTAATATTGATAAAGTGTAATCGTTTGTCTCACGATGTAGTCACTTAATGATGTAGATCTCGACGTTTCAACTGTGTACTGCGAGTGTTTATCAGTAATTGCAACACTTTGAACTTATATGACTCCAAGCTCGGTTCTGGTTGGTCGGTGCTTAACTGCTGAGATTGGTGCGTTTTGTATGAGCTGTTCCCTCACTGGTCTGCTGTCTTACGGATTTCCTACTGCTGTGTTTCTTGGTTAAGGGCAACCAAACTTCTGGAATTTCTTTTCCGCCATCCCTGTTGATGTTGTTGGGGTGTAGATCAATTACCAAGAGCAAACGACCTGCCTTACATAAAGTACAAAATTAAATGATGCAGGCCACAGGTTCTAGAGTTCAACAGCTTTTCTGTATCAAGCCCACCATTGGCTTTTCCTGATTTAATGACTAGATTGTCAAAGGACATATCTGGTTGTAGGTCTTCCAGACCTACTCCTTCCAGCTTCGAATCTAATGGGCTCTAAAAAGTTGTCCACCTGAACTTGCTCCCTTTCCTCTTCGTCACCACCTGACTCAGATGAATCATCTGATTCAACTGACCCCTGGAGCAATGCAACTAGGCGTTGTTCTTCAAGGCGACTCAAACAGAAAATGCTTCCATCTTTTATTATTTTCAACTTTCCCGATGAAACACTCTATCAGGTGAATTCCTATCGTCCTGGTGCCCAGTCTTGTATACAAGGGGATCTTCATCTGACTATTCCAGCCATCTCAAACTCATTCGATCTTCCAGGAATGCGTCACCGTTATGGTGGAGGTCTTCTGAAAGAACTGCAAGGAAGAAAGGAATGATATACCTCTTGTAGTTGTGCTTGAGAGTAACTACATCGCCTTTTGAAAAGATAATCTCATATTCCTCGACGGCGTCATGAACTGTAGTTTGTCCTTCACTCCCTTGAACCTCTTTCAGCTGGTCGACTTCTCCATGTGCCGACGCATTCCTTCTGAACACACTCAGAGCAAGTGGAAGTGTACCAGGTCTTTCTTTGGTCTTCCCTCTTGTTCTTTGCTGTCGTATACCCCGTCCGAATTCTTTCGCAAAGCCCTGCAATGCCTTCTTTTGTCTCTCTTTTTCCTCCGCGCTTGTTTCTTCGTCCACATCCTCGTTACTCTTGCCGTGGGACTTTCGAAGCCATTCCGGTGTCTTTAGACCCAGCTTTCTATGTGTGTGATGGCTTTGAGGACCGGTATAAAAGGTTAGCGAGGATTGGTATAGCCTCTCTTTAGATTCTAAAATGCAGCTGGGCCTCCGCGATGCGTAGTCGTTCATGTCGGGGGTTGGGCGAGCGGGTGTTCTAATTCCACTAAAGAATTGCTCCAAATCTAAGGGAGTGAAGGAAGAAAACAAAAGCCCTTCTTTCAAGTGGTCAAAGTCATCAAGAATCTCCCTTACTTTCTTGAACGACTTCAGAAGCATCGAAAAGGAATCTCTGGAAGGTTCGTGAGTGCCAGATCTGGGCCCTGAGGGCATCGCTTCCCTGTGCAAAAGTAAGCTGCTCGTTCTCTAGTGTTCGTTGTGGTCGCAAGGTCTTTCAGTGTCGCAATTCCTCTGTCCAGTGTTAGCCCCGCTCCCTGGTAGGCAAAATCTTTATCTAGATTGAAAAGGCCTATAAAGGCCGAGAGCTGCCCGCCAAATTGCTTGTAAACACTCATACTTGACATCAAACGCAGGGTCTTGTCGTTCACGTCGCAAAAGAGGATGTTCTCTTGATATGACGTGATGTGTGATGGAGAGTTGAAGCAAGGTGAGTAACCATCTCGAAAACCTTCTTATTCACCCAATGTTACTGTCACTTTGCTATAAACGAAATAATTAAGAGTGTGGTCAGATGCATCGGAGAATACTAGCTTTTCGGAGGTTTTCGTCATACCTAGTACTAAAGATGGTGCTTTGTCAAAGACATCAATGACTCGGACCTGGTTAAGTTGCTTTACGCATCGGATGCCCTTGTTGTGGAGACTGACGTAAATTCCATCAAGACCCTGGTATATGCATAACGGTTGTTTGCCGCCGCTAAAGGCATAGTAATTCTCGGCTCTCATCTTGAATCGGTTGTGCGATTGATTTGTATCAAAGTCGCAAAACTTGTAAATTGATTTATTGCAAGACAATCCAGACAAAGTAGTGTTAGCAGTCATTTACTCTCTTTGACCATTTGGTTCACACGTTAATGAAATAATCTTGCCAATGTTTAAATTCTCTACGCTTGTCTGACCAAAGCTGGATGTCGTGAACCTTAACTCTCCCTGTCCTGATAACGGCTTCTTCATCTCCAATTTCGTCACCAGTGTCCAAATCAATCTGTAGCAACGCTCTACTCTTTTTTAAAATTGGGGCGACGTCAACAACTTTGAAGCTTGTCTGCGCGCCAGAGTTCACAACAATAGCCAAGCCAGTTGGACTGCAAATTCCAACACCTGGACCTGCAATCGGAATGATTCACACCCGGTTGTGCATATTCGCCATGTACACCGTTGATTTCGCTTTATCTGTAATGATCAGGATGCTGTGTTTTGAAGAAAATGGAACTGCGGTGGGAAATTTTAAGATGCTCTTAGCTGGGTTTTGCCGCCAAAGTCTGTCCTGTTCTGAAACAAGGGCGCAAATTAATGGGTCATATGGCAAAAACATTTAACAGGTTCTCTTTAAAGAGGCCTACAGCAGTCGCCATGTTCATTTGATCTTTGTTGCGTATACAGCTGGGGGAAGTGACTGTGCAATTGGCTTGGAAATAGCCTGGTTGGAATCCTCCCTGGCAGAACGCAGCAGCTTCAGATTAATAAGATAGTTTCCGTGTAGAACCCAATAATTGAAGAACCCACTCCTTACTAGCTTAAGAACGTGCGGAGGGTCTGGAACAGGAACTCTAGTGTCTTCATTTGCGATACTAGACATATGGCTTCTCTGGGAGGCTTCTGAGTCAGACACCCATGACAACTCTTGTAATCGATATCACTCCAACTTGCTAACCTGACAACGAATGCACTTGCTTTCTATCGTCTTTATACTTGTATGCCCAACTTGTTCACATTCGTCGCACACAATTCCTTCTTCTTTGCATTTTTCACAGGAAACCACACTTTCAGTCCCATTTAAAAGACAATGTTTGCATGTCTGCACAACCTTGCGGCTGTCGTTGTCATAGTGCTCAATTCGTGGTGCTCCTCCTTTGCTCGCCCTGTAATAGCAGCCGACAGGAAACGAAACTTTACCGTCTATACTACTAACTCGGAACCCATGTGCTTTGGTGACAAAATCTAAAGATTTGAGAAGTTTTATCAATTCCCCTTCACTCATCTGATTAACCTTTTGAATGTCGTAAAAGGAAAAAAATTCGGGTCCTCTAACCCTACAATTCTGTGGATAAATGGCACATATCGCAGAGCTGGTTTAAGAGCCATTCCATCGTTGGACTTGTTAACTAGGAACACTCGATTATCGGTAACACGAGGTTAGATGTACGTTTCAGAGTGTCCCTGTCTGGTTGGACGATAGTATAGAGCCGCGGTAAACTACGCCAGTTGCTGTATTCGATGGAACAACTTCTAAAAAATCTCAGGCAGACATTATGATCAGCATCGTTATAGCCGTCGTAGTAGTGTAATTTGGAAAGCTCCTTAAGACAGAAACGTTCCATGATCTTTTACTTAAGGGAAAAAAAAGGACTGGTGGATTGGCCATTGGGAGGTAAAAACGCCTTTTAACTCGGAGCTGGAAGATTCAATATTCCTCCCATCTCGGCATTCTACTTTGTACAGAGCGATGTCGTCAGCAGCAGCAGGATCCCCTAAGACAGAGGAAAACATACAAAGAACATATAACAAGCAACAGGTGTTTCTCAAGTTTAAGTCCTACAGACTCTTGGTTGCGGGACTCTACAGGATGCCGGATTGCATAATTAATATAGATGACTTTGGAAATTTTTTTAACGGTTTAGCTAAAAACCCAGGCGTGCTTCGATCGTCCTGAATATAGGCCGAATTTACACTAGAGACGAATTATCCACTTAAACGGATTACCCGTCTCAGACGGATAAGTCGTCTATCGTATAAATTCAGTGCTAAGACGAATTATGAAGCAAAATTCTGAGCCTGATTCGTCTGTTAGCGATAATTCGTCTGTCTCTAAATTTATATCTAGATGAAACGTAGACGGTTTTTTTGACGGAGTTTCCACATGAGAGGGACCGGTTTCTCTATTTTGGCAACGTTTACTATTTCCCGCGGTCGTTTTCCCACTTAAAATATTTAGACAAATTATGGAGAAAAATTCTTCTTCGGATTTATACTTAGACGAATTATCCGTCTGACGAATAATCTGTCTAGACGAATAACTCGTCTCTAGTATAAATTCGGCCATTGGCGGAGTGCAATTTGTATTGCAAAATTGTGAAATACTGCATTCTGTCCGAGGTCTGTATGATAAAAACAGTGCCTCATAGTACTGTTTCACCTCAGATGTGATGTATAAATGGTACAAAAGGTTGGTTTACACGCACCCAGAAGTTTGTTGGCAAGATTTTGTAAAGTAAACTTGTCGAACGCTAAAAATTCGGTCTGATTTTTTTTCCTGGCCTAATTAATCAACAGTGATCAAGATCCATTATGGCTCTCAAATGTGATTACCAGTTTTTGGGTGTACATATGAGGCTATCAACTTGAAGTAAGACTTGGTTCACTCTTGGGCTGTTTGCAAATTATTTTTCTCTAAAATCACTTGACCTTTCCCTAAAAAGTCACATGAATGTGCTCTAAAGCTAACTGAATTGTGGAATACAAGTTAATTGTTTGATCTAAATTATAAAGTTATTAATGGGAGCTTTGCTTTTAGCCCTAGCTAAAACTATATATTACTCTATCTGGAAGTCGAAAATAGGTTGGGAAAATGAAAAAATAAACCATGTAAATCGGGCTTCGAAGTCGTTGAACTTGAAAGAAGTCGTGGCTGGCATTGACCGCTCGGCCAAAACAGGGTCATCACTTCAAGCGGCCTAGTCGTTTAAAACATGCGTATTTGAAATATGTAAGGGGCTGATAAGGAAAGCTTTGGAATCTAATAGAAATATATGTAAATCTGCGTTTGAAAAGTACTCCTTCCTTCCCAGATGATGGCGATTTTGTGGAGCGCCCCGGCCCTTCTTTTAATTTGCATTACGTTTGTGTTGTGTTGTGTAGAGGCCGTGCAAAACGACCAAGAAAAGAAGGAAATCGGCGATGGTAGGAAATACAACCACAAAGGATATCCATCATTTCAGGCCGAAATAAACAAATAATCTTTGAATCCGTAAATTACAAATTTGTCGTAAATTTATTAAGTTGTGCTCGGTTTCATGTTCAGCAACTGTTAAATGTTCTATATTTTTGTTGGCAGTAAACTTCTGTACGTACTAATTGTACCATTGCAAATCTGCACAACAAGACGCTGATGATCGTGATGAAGAACTGGATCCAGAGGAAAGCTTAGGCAAAACAAACTTCGTTTTAAGGGTTCTTATAACACAAAGAGACGGACAGTCGTGTGGGATATCCCTAGTGTGATAATAAATCATAGACTTTGAGACGAACGTGGCTGTTCAAAGGCTATTTCGATTGTCGGAATTTACCCTAACTGGGTTCCTACCCTAACAGGACCTTTCCCAGGGACAAACAAAAATGACCGTATCATAAAAACGTCAAATCACTTAATTGTGTCAATCAAGTTACATGTAGACCTGGATGTTGGAAATGTTGGGTACATCGTATCACTCTTCGTAATTTTGGTTGCCGTACCATAAACAGATTTATAGTTCATGTTCGGCCGTTATCTATAGAAAACGAAGCGCTTTTGAAGTGAAATTTTATTTGTCTTTAAAAACGTGAGTGAAAGCGAGCGATGTAGAAAGAAGGATTTGATTAATATGTACTGAGGCGCTCTCTTTTGTAAACATTTTTGGTCTTCTTAAACAAATACTGAGCGAATAATTTTGAAACCGCTCGATGGATTTTATTAAAAATTTTAGATTCTCGAGATTAACCTCTTTTTGTATGACCCTTAAGTTTCGAGATTATTGATACCTTGTAAGACAGTGAAATACGAAGGGCTGCGGCGATCTCAAAGGCTTGACGCGTTTCAGACAGGGCCTCCTTTTCTCCTCCTCGATCAAGAAGACAAAAGGAGGCTCTGATCGCAGGGTGGAGTCCTCATTATACGAGAGATGATACAGTCGACTCTGTCTTAACGGAAATTTCTATAAGAAGGGTATCTCGGTAAAATGGACATCTACTGTTGGTCTTTTCCTTTCTCTGATCCCTTTATTTGACTGTTTATAAGACGGACACTCAGTGCGCGCCCCAAAGGTGTTCCTCTTAGAAAACGTTGACTGCATGCCTGATGCTCCTACTAGTATTAATCGTGTTTTGCTGTTGTTGTTGTTGTTTTCTTTGTACTACATTTTTGAACCTGCATGGTTAGGAGAAGCTTCTATACGTGAATGACAATACCTTGTTTAATGACCAGCTAGGAGAATACATTTTTAAATCTGACCAGACTTATTGTCTCGACTAGCAGCTTATACCTCTGATTCGATAATTAACCTTTAAGGTCTGGATAGGTATAAACCACTTAGCAAATAAGGAGGATAGCCTTTTGAGTGTCTCGGCGTATCGTCTTAGTGTAAGGAAGTAAATGTGTTGAGATACTGATCAATTACCCTTATAAAAAAAAGTTGCCCGAAAAGATAAATTCAGCCAGCCTAAATAACGTAAGCCGGCCACCTCTTCACTCTCGTTTTTCGCTCTAATCTAACAGTTTATCGTTATCGTGATGGGACTTCACATTTTGCTTTCACTTTAATAAATGTTAGACACTTAGGCCACCTGAAAACAGTATAAGAGAGCTTTAGCAGTGTTGTCATCAGTCAAATATTTTCTCTGATCGCGCATAAAACTTGCATACAACATACATGACCTAAAATAAAGGATCAATAATACCATTTAAACGTGAAAAACAACTGTTTGAGTTAGTTTTCTAATTTTCAAGTCTCCTCTGCTAGTTCTTGGGAGCGTGATTACTTCAGTCTAAAGACTGCTTAATCGTCGATTAAGCGGTATTGAGATGTACCTCGGTCAAAAAAGCTGTAGAATGAAAAAATCTTGTCAAATTAGGTCTAACCGGGAAAATAAAAAATATTTACTACGGTATTTGATAAGTAACTTTTTTTGCATACATGCGCCGTAAAATATTTTTTTAGTGAAGAAACCTCACGCTTTTAGAAGGCAAGCAGTATTGCCATAATTTAGTAACACTATTTAATTTTCAAAAACTGGTTTAAGATGTCAACAAGTGGAAATAAAAACTGTCAAGTGGTAAATAAAATGATTTACTCCTGAGTTTTACTTTTGTACTACATGTGTGGCTAGATTCTCCGAATATCGTGTACATGTTGGATTGAAAAGTCTGAAACTGGATTTCCAATGTATGCAAGATTAGCTGTGAGATGTTAACGCCTACATATGTTTTATGCAGGGTTTCACTAAGGGGGTTAGCCTGCGTAGCAGGTGTTAAAAGGGGAAGGGGAAGCAGGAATTCTGGCGCGCGAGGATGTTGAAAACGGGAACCTTTCCCCCTCTTTTCCCATTTTTCCCCCTCCTCGCGCGCCCCTTTGCACTTTCACGCACCCAATTTCCGCGTTCTCCTTTTCCTTTTAAAGCTGCCACGCAGGCTACAGGTAGGGGATTAAGCCCCTCTATTGTTAAGTGGTTTTTAAAAGGTTCCGGTTGTGTACATTGGCTTGCACCTCACACAGACTGCAAGCAAATGTGACGACATGAAGAAAATATAATATCGAGGGTCAACCTTTGGAAAGTGTTAATGTGAAGATTTAGGATTGTTTACTGCTGGTGACCTCTCATGGAACCAACAAGTTGATAACTAACAACTGCTTAGACTAATGGGGTTTTAGGGTTGGTTCAAAGGACTTGTAGGGACTTAAAGGACATTGATACTATGAAAACACTTTACCGTAGTCTTGTGAGACCTTTATTAGAATATTCATGGGAAACTTGGAAGCCTCATACTAAACGTAACATTGATAAATTAGAGGCTGTACAGCGAAGAGCCACCAGATGGATTACTAAGTCTGATGATGATTGTGATACTATACTATCAGAGTTAAAATTGTTGTCATTATTTAATAGGACGTTCATTAGAGAGTTACGTAATTGATGGACATTATGATATAGGCATATCAAACAAGCTCATATTTTGTAAGGATAGAAACACAGGTTATAACTTGTAATGTAAAATGACTCACAGGACCTTGATTATAGCCATTGATTTATTATGTGTTCTAAAATTGGTTAAAGATATCAACAAGCGGAATAAAAACTGCTGCCACTGCTCCGTTGAGCACGATGAATAAAGATTTAAAAAAGGATTAACTTCTGTACTTCTTACTTTGGCTTGCACCCAAAAATGCAAGAACATTTGTCTTCAATCTGGATTATGTGTGTGGGTTTGTTTATTGCGCTCTCTGATTTCGCAAGGAAAATTTGTCGGTGCGGTTAGATTCATCTAATTTCGTGTGGGAGAAAAGTCTTAAGTGACAGAGGGACAAACGCCAAATTAAAGTTTAGAATTTCTCAAAACAGAAAATGAGCGGATAAAAACAGCTCACAACAATTCTAATTAATCTAATTGATAGAAAATTGCATGAAACTACCAACATTTGTGTAGATATAATGAACAGTAAACGACAAGTAAAGGGGAAACTTAGTCACGTGGTACAAATTCGCGTTTGCCGTTTGACATAAACGTGATGCTTAACCTCTCTTAAAACTTACTAGTGGATTTTAGGGAGCACTAACATCCCGGAATATCCGATACTCGCAAAGGCCGTTTTAGCTTTGACTGAGAAGACGTTATCGCTTATTTTGTTAACTTATTTTGTTAAGTTTGACTGCATTGCAGCAGTTCACTCATTTAATAAGCGGAAGTTCAAAGTAGAATGCCATGGAATGTAGGATCAGGGGGTTTATTCTAAGTAAGCCTTTCTACTTTTAAGTGCACGTGCACGCTGTTTGACCGCGGCAGGATTAGCTCAGTCGGTAGAGCGCTTGACTGCAGAGCGGGAGGTCGCGGGTTCGATTCCCGGGGCCGGACCAATACTCAGGGTCTTAAAAATAACTGAGAAATGAAGGTACTTCCTTTGCCCTGCAGGCGGCTGGACCTTCGCGTGGCTCGGATGACCACGTAAAATGGCGGTCCCGTCTCCATTAGGAGACGTAAAATATATGAGGGCCACAAGTTTATTAGCCTTTGGCTATTAGGTGTTACCCTCTTTAAATAAAGGCTATTTTTTTTTTTTTTTTTCACGTGGTTTCGAAAAGGTTGCGGTTGTGTACATTGGCTTACACCTGTAACAGACTGCACGCACATATCCCTCTAAGAACACAAAAAAAATCCTGAACTGATGTTAGCTGCTTCTACTTAATGACTGTTTTAGATCTTCTTCTAGAACGTCGGAAAATCAGATGCACGTTTCTTACTGTGGGCATCAGCTTACCCTTTACTGGCTGTTTCAAAGCCGCAGAAAGAATACTTCCTGAATGTTCCATGAAAGGAATTGCGTGCGGCAAGCGGACGTTTTCTAGACATAATCCATGCACTTACCACGGATCATCACCAAAAACCCTTAACATTATTTGGCTTTCGGAAAGAAGTGACAGTTTTCTAAAAGAATTATCATCACTAAATTAAAACAAGTTAAACCACGAAACAACGACTGCGTTCGCAATGATTGCATTGAATGACCAAGAAACGAGTTGAGGGTTTATCTAATAACAGTTTCCAGGATCCACTGGGTTTCTTCCTTTCAGGAAACGTAGTGCATGTGTGGGTGGTGATAAAGTCTTTTGAGACTCATTACGTGGAATACTGCACGCATATAGAAAGGATAAAATTAGCTTCCCTTTGCCAAGAGGGTCATATCTCAAGTTTGACCGGCTAAACTGCCCCTATGGACGGTAAACAACTAGAGTTTTGGCAAGAAACTTTAGATAAACGTTGCTCTTACAAATATTTACAATTACTGTTAATTGTAGGAATATTTTTAAGCTGCTTTAGAAGGAGTTGTCCTTAAAATATTTTGATTAACTATTTCCACAGACAGGGCCGTCTCTCGCACTGCACTCTGGGACCAAAGCGACACTTCTTTTGTTGAGCTCCTGAAAGCGTGCCTTTGTCTCTTAAATTTACATAGTATATGAAATCAATAAAAATTAGGCAAAGTGCCGGACAGCATGATTCTAACAGTGTGCCCAGAGCTCCATAAGACAGTGGGTTTTCATTAGTTTGAATCTAGTGACGAAATACTTGGCAGAAGTAGCTGTTCGCGAGTCCCTATGTTCTTCTCGTTAATATGCAAGACGTGAAATTCGCTCTATTAAAGCATAACATATGATTAAGTACACGGCTACTTAAAGTTGTCATACTGTGAAGGGCCAAATAAAATATTGTTTTTGAAGATGACTGCCAAACGTCGGTTTAACGTCTCAACAGCAACCCTATTCAAGACTTAAACTCCCACACAACCCAGACGATCACATTCCACCTACGTTTGAAATGACTCCTCGGCTCAAACCATCAACTGTTAAAAAAGAATTTAAAATTTGCATCATATTGCACTTTCACTACCCAATCAGCTTGTTTTTACTTGTTAAGAGGATTTGGTATGCATGGCTGATTTGTCAAATATGAGCCGAGGAAACGTTTGTACCGCTATAAAACAACCCATCCAGATGTCGACAGGCCATTACATCTAGGTTTAGCAGCCAGATGGACCTCAGAAAATTTGCACCTTTTGTCTTTCTCCTAAACCTGGGGATTTTCCCTCTAACTGTTAAAGGTATGCCAGTCTCTTCTTTTCATCGTAGGCCGTTGCAATCAGCATTTGTATGTTCTTATACCTAACAAAAGGCAAATATTTCATTTTTTCTTGTAACATAGTTGAAAATTGTTAAAATTTCATCTCCTGAAAAGCAATTCACCTCGGTCGAAGACTTTCTATTTTGTTCTTTATTTTTTAAGGAACACTGCGTGTACTTATTTAGACCTCCTCATTTAAAGACAGAAGGTCTGACAGCTAATATTTTTGAATTCCTTAGCTCTTCTGATGTTCAACTTTGGGGACTCACAACAAGCCCCTCCCTCTCGTTTAAGTGACTAACTCAGTGCTCGAGCTTGCGACTAGAGCACTAAGGTCAAAGTCTCTGATCGATGCATTTTTCCATCTCATTTAATGTACCAGTTTCTATACATCTTACGATCTCGAGAAAATGATTATATTGCAAAGTTTTCGATGGATTAATTTGTTTGTTGTAGCTCGGTTCTCCAAAATAGTACAGTCTGTTCCCGTCAGCGGGCTACCACTTGGATTGAAGGAAAACGAAACAAAATTTTAAACACAGACAGGTGATTGATTCTTGATACGATATTTCATATCCCCAGAAGACCTACAGTTTGAAGATTTCAAATCTAGAACATAAGATTTTGACAGTGGGGTGAGAGCTCTGAAATTAAACCTGCCCCTTACACTCCACACCCACATTCTGATGCAACGCGAAAGTTTTAATCCATTTCAAACTTTTGACGGCCAAAGTGATATCTGGCAGTTCATCAACCCATCTTTTACAGAAAACCTTAAAAGAGTTTTTATTCTTTGATTTTCCTATTTTGGAATCAGTCATTTCCGCACTTCTACCGATGTTCATATTTCCTAATCCGTGCAGCTCTGTTTTAATCCAATCAGAGATAACTGTCATTCGCGGGCTACCCTTTTGGTGCAAGGAACCGAGCTTACTCTACACATTACGTGTGCGCGCGTAGCAAAACGGTAATTTGATTAATCTAGATATTTAGATTTGCTCTCGACAAGTGGAGTAACTGAACATGAACGAAAAAGGAGCTAGGGGAGATAAAATTGGACTTAAAACAAATCTAAAGAGAGTTATTACAGTAGCTATTCTCCGAGTTTGCCATTTGGACCGCCGCGATCTTTATCAAATATTGTCCAAATCAAGAGTGAAACATTGAAATATGATAAAGGTAAAGCAAAAACAATATAAAAACTAGATGATATTAAAATTTGCATAAGGATTCTTACGTCCAAGACGAGAATGCGCTTGTATAGAGCTGACCAGATATGCCATTCACCAAATTATTCAGTACAATTCCAGAAAAGCATGTTGAGCAATTGAGGGGCGGGGTGGGGGGGTGGTGGGTGTCCAAGGAAAGCGGTGGTTCAGTCCGCCCGCCAGTATGACGTCTCGCGTCGGTGACTTTCAAAATGGCGAGCAAAGTGTTCATCGAAGAGACAGATAAAAATTTTTAATTTATCACGGAAATACTCTTCCGATTTCTTGGATTTGGAGATTTTAGGGTCCCTCTTTTCATAGAAAACTAGACTTTAGTACTTTTTTGGAATGAAACGTCTACTGGTGTAATAAATTGTAAAGATTCCTTTCTATCGTTGAACAAATTTTACGGGCAATCATACCGACCGGCCACACTTTTGAGGGCCAGTGCACAGCAAGATTGAGGAATTTAGACACAGCAATAGATGGTTCATCAAAGGATTTATTATACTTTACATTATGCGTATTTTCAGCTCTTCAGAGCTAGTGGAACCCCATATCAATCCTTTCAAAGTTCGCTTAGCTGTAGCGTTGAAAGAGGAAGCTGCATGACAGATATTTGTGAGAGACTGTGAGCATTGAATCTTGTTGCTTTAACATATTTTAATACTGTACTGGGCATACACCTGTAATTCTGTAATTAAATCCCGAAAACCAATGGTTTCCTTTAATTATTTTTTGGGGGCAAACCCAGTGGAGATTTTAGGGTAATAATATTGATGATTAAGCCGATGTACAAAAGGCAGGTTTAAATTTCGCCAGTGGATCACTGGTGGGTGTTTGGTGTAAACTAGTACAGTCTTGTGGTGTACTGTGTGTTGTTTGTCATGATGTCAACTAACACTGAAAAAAAATCAGCTGTTTGAGAGGAGAGGGGACATAAGTTGACAGCTTGTGGTTTTTTGTGGCCGTAAGCTTGGCAAGTATGCAGATCAAGAACTTTTGAAATTCCTTTTCCAAAATAATACTCTGGACTTAAGCTTAAAATAAATATTGATCCAAGTGCATGACCAGCAGGGTCAGCAGCAAGAATAAAGAAAAACAGGCGAAAAGGAAAAACCAAGACTAAACAGAAAAAAAAATAAAAACGGTACAAACAAACAGAAAACAGCGTCGCCAGGAGCCGAACCCGGTTTATCTGCACGTGCAAGCAACCCCTTGACCACTGCACCACAGTGACACATATGTTTTCGAATCCATTTTTTAGTCTAACATAGACGCTGTTTCAAGCTGGTGGAGCTGTATTTATCATGAATTCAAACATACATTAATTTGAGGAAAATTAGCTTAAGCGCGTATTTCGAAGCTATTTCGCATTATTTCGGGTTCAACACCGGCCCACCCGATGTAGATAATCGATCGAACTAGCTTTACTGAGTTTGGTGGAGAATTAGTAGATGAACAGAGGCCCACACTCGAAAGGATTGATATGAAGTAACGGAACCTCCTATTCTGGCGACTAGACCTTGTCTATTTCAGAGAAAAAAAAGATTTAAGTTTTGATGACCTTGCCGGTCCCATGAAAAAGACGGCGATCCCGCAAACGGCCCGCAAAACAGATTAACAAAATTATACAATTACGGACACAAAATATCAAAACGGTTTACACAAGCAGATTATAGCAACACCAAAGCTCACACACATTCGTTCAAATTAGCGATATATAACGATATCTGATAGCTTAGCTTTCCCTCGACCTCGCTCATCCTAATAACTGTCGTATCCCTTGCTAATTTGGACAAGCGACCCGAGGCTCTTGCCCGTTACTATGTGATGTCATACTGGCAGGCAGAGTGGGTCAAGAAACTTAGGAATAAAACAATAGAGTTACCTCCCCTCCCCCCTTGATGTTGAGTCTGTATATATAAACTTCTTCTTCCTAAATTTTCTCCACATAACGAAAAGGCAAAGATTTTACACCTCGCCTGGAAATGAAAAGTGAAAAAATGCTAGGCTACGTTTTTTAAGCGCATATTTCTTTTCCCTATGACGCCAAAGTAGAGTCTCTTATTACCCTCTAGACTTGAACCGTAGGCCAAGTTACGTTTTTGCAGCGCTAAATGAAAAGAAAAGTCACAATATCCTTACAAAAGAACAGCTTTTGGTGATATTTCTTTCAAACTGAACTTCACTAAATGAAGAAGAATTAATTTTCTGTCTTCACATTTTAATAACACACGAAAGCTACTTATCTCTCCTCAACTTTCAAATAAACACAGACACACCCCTAGCCGCTCTTCATTTCTTTTCAAGCAACACTCCATCTCGTTCCATCCCATACCTACACTACATTAAGACATTTTTTTCTATTTTACAGGTATTTCCTATCAGGTTGGAAAACTGAACGCATCAGAGACACGTCAAGAATGGAATTGCAACAGCGGATGTGAGACGCCACAACATTGTACACTGCCACGCTGCACTAACGTGGTATTTTCTCAAACGTTTAGTGGATCTGGAACAGTAAGTAAACCCTAAGCAATTAAAAATTACCGTATTTCTTCAAATAATCGCCTCGAGCGATTATTCGAGGGAGGCGATTATTTCAAATATTGGTCACTGGAAGTCGATCCCTAAATATTTTATTTTGTTACCCGTTAAATAAAAATAAAGAAATAATCACATCAAAATATACTAAACATGGGCTTTATAATTTTTCAAAAAATGGTTCCTTGTCAGGAGCAATCCTGTTCCTTGGTTATTTTTCAATTTCAATATCCTTGGCGTTAGAGCTTGAATCGTCACTGATCAGTTTTGCTGGATGAGATTCCACTTCAGCTTTGTTTGTTTTTTAACTCGACAGGGAGGTGGTAAAGAAAGAGAAGATAGCGAGAAGGGTGGGGGTTAGGGGCGATTATTTGAGGGAGGCAATTAATCGAGGGACGGCTATTTTTCGAGGATAAACAGTAGTCTAATCTTAAGGGTTGGTGGCAACTTTCATGTGTTAGCAGAACACAATAAGCTTCTCTAGAAACTAATGTGTTTAACAAATTTTGATTTGCCAGCATTGTCGCCTTTGTAATGTTATGACCTCAGACAATTTAGTGCGCATAGGGTGCTCAAGTGCTCCCTAATCCCTAGGATGCGAGTGTTTTCAAACAAAACAAAACAAGACGAAACAAAAAAGCCAGAGAATTCTGACAATAAAAATAGGCTAGAAGATCTTTAATCCTTAGAATGGGGCCGGGAATGGAGGGTTGAAATAGATCCTCTTTTTCTTCAGATTTAGTGTGAGGAGTGCACGTGGGCACGCGCATTGAAACCACCAGACGCACGCGAGAAACGAGGGCGGCAGTCTTCAGTCACGCGCGTGGTCATTTGTGTTTCGCGCGCGTTTCGTTCGACAGACAGATCAGCAGTCCGGAATATCCCTAAATTAAGGACAGGGCTAAATGGTCACGCGACACTGTTCAACCAAGTAGAAGGTGCGCTTGTGTTTATCAAAACATCGATATCGACCAAGTGATAAAAAATTTTCACAACAGCGGACGGAGTCGGACAGATTTTAAGATAAACTTACAATACTCGTCTAGGTTTCACATTATTTCAAAGAAAACATTTGATGTAAGAGAATAAGAGTATTATTCATTGCAAGGAATCATTGGGGTGTTCGAACTGATTCCGTACCGATCACAGAGGTCGTGGCTTCACTGACTTGGTTTACAAGATTTTTGATGGAAGCAAACTTGAAAATTTGTTGAGGTCGTACAAAACAGGAATGGTACTAGCTACTTATTAACTTCTACAGGACAAGAATCAAAGAACCAGTCATCATAACAAGAGTAAAAAGTAGTTCAAATTTATTAATTTTCCTTGTTTGTTTTTTTTATGTTGTTTCGTGTTGACTTTAGGCATCTGGTGCTTTCTTTGCTTGTTGTCGTACCTGCAATGTTTTAATTTTATCCCAGATAATCAGTGCATGTTTAATGAGTAGCGAACTACATCATTTACAGTTGAAATTTGTCTTCTTTCTTTGATTTTTTTAACTGTGGATGAACATTTGGAGAATCCAACAATAATAAATCGTTCCAGATTTGGTGAATTTCAGAAACAAAGCGGTTAATAACTAACTTGCGCTTATGATCTTTAATTTTATCCCCGCAAATTCGGCAAAGTGAGGCGAGATGCATGTTGGACGTGAATATCCATAAGACTAATAAAGTTGTTTTGGCCTTGAAAAGAAAAAAGGCAAAGGCTCGAATTAATGGGAAGAAAAGTAATAACACGGCTCTCCCATGTCTGCGTGAAACCTGGGAGTGGAACACGTTCGAGTTTTGGACCGTCGGAATACAAAAATTGTCTACCAAAATTCTAGGAGGGTCTGGATAGGGGGGTACAAATGTCAGTTGTCAGTTAAAATTTTTTTTATTTGTCAGCTGTCAGTTAAATGGCTATTCATAATTAACTATGAAACTTATTTGTATATTTGCGATGCGCAATTTGGCTTAACAGGCACATATAATGTAAATTAAACATTAAATTCGAAAACTGATGCCATAGTTCCTTAGTTTTTATCAGCTTTGCTATTGTAAGCATTTTAAGTGACCCTCCTTTTCTCAAGTCTTGTGTTACTTTTCTTCACTCGAACGTTTTTGCTGGCCAGAGTGCAACATTGTCAACCGTTAAGCCAATCAAATTTATACCTTCAGAATATTTTATACGCATTATGCTTGAGTCTTGCGCCCGTGGACTAAAGACATCGATCTCACGCATCAAGGACAATTTCTCACATCTGACTTTCAAATCCGGACAAATTGTTCTTAACACATGATGAATTTGTGTCCTTTTTTTGTGTTCTAACGAAATCATATCAAAGCACGCTAAAAGTGTCGTCTTTTAAGTAGCTTCGAAAGTGCTCAAATGTCAGGTCTTCTGGAACATCTGCGGACATTTAACTTTCGGCAACGTTCGAAAGTCTTCGGTAATTCGTCAGAAATCTTTGGAAGTCGCCGGAACGTTTCGTGAAATCTTGTTTATGACAAGGAGAAAATCTCACGCATTTGACTCAGAAAAAACTGGCAGGTATAATATTGGGACGTAGATCGTAAGAAGACCAAGAAAACCGTCTCTGAATCATCTCAGTAAAACCATGCAATTGCCTTTGTAACGCCCTCATTCTGAGCAGCCATCGTATGCTAGCGCGTTCTCAGAGAAACGTAAAGTTGAAATCTTAGGTCATTTGCAGATGGTACATGACACACGTGAGATTTTAAGCGTCTTGCTGCTAAGACTACCCCTAAAAACGCACATTTGATCACATTATACGATGAAAAGAGTGGAACAATGCTATTCAAGGCCTTACGAACAAGTTTTGTAGAAAATAAAGGACAATCAGGTCCTTTGTCAGTTGACAGTAAAACCCAAGGCAAATGTCAGTAGTCAGTTAAATTTTCGGCTATTTGTGAGTTGTCAGTCGTCAGTTAACTCCATCCAGACCCTCTTCTAGGTCGTCTACTATCCCAACATTCAACGTGATAAACGTTAATGGATATGACAATTGAGGAAAAATATCTAGAACTTCGAAAAAATCTGTAAATCGAAAAAAATAATAGATACTTGTTCACCTACCTTGAAAACCGACCAAATTTTTGCCTGCATCGTGTTGTTTAAAAGAAGAAATAAGGCACAAAATGTGCTGAATATTTCACGAGACACTTCCAATATGGCTTTCGATACGCTTTCCACTGGAAAAAATTGTGTATGCCTCGTGAAAAGTCTTACAAATATGCCCCTGAGAGTCTCGAAACGGTGACTGTGGTCGTTTAGGTAATCTATCCGCCATTTTTCTCGAGAACAATAGCTCCATGACGTCACAACTGCCCTTAAATTTAGGGATATTCCGTACTGATCAAGGTAGAAGAAAAAAGAGAGACAGACTGCTCGTAATCTAGGGTTGAATTATCGCCTGCAAATTTTCATTGATGCTTATCTTTTCAGGTTCGAGTCTTTGTGTCATTAAGCCACGAAGATCAGTCTTCAGTTGTTCATTCGCCTTCTGCTGTGTGGGCAGAGTCCATTAGTACAGCTGGATTTCAGTTATGCTCGCGTGCAACAGGTTCTACAAATGACACTGGAATTATCAACTGGGTAGCGTTTCAGGACAAACCCATGTTAACGCATGGAAGCGTTACTTTTAGTGGAATATGGACAACAGAAACCAAGTGTGAGAAGGTGGCCTTTTCTCAGGTTAGATAACAATAATTGATAACAAGTGTATAATTTTGTTATGAAGGTGTAAAACGTAATTAAATAGTAGAAACAAATGAAATCAGAAAGTATCAGAAAGTATAGTTCTAAAACAAATGATCTCCAGTTCAATATCCAGAGTTTGTTCTTATTGGATAATCGGACCTATCAAAGTGCATTGCTAAAAGTCTTGTTAAGCTTCCTCTCGGGCTTAGATCACTGTTAGATTGAAACTTTTCCTTCTATCGCCTTTAGACGAGCCATTTTCACGTTTTACTTTTATTAGAGTATAGTTAATTGAGTGGAATGGTTATGAAACCCGTTAGACTCCTTTGATATATATTTTTGTGGACCTGAAAGTACACAACGTTCAAAAGCATTCCAGTCATCTTGATTGTTTTGACCAATAAAAACGTTGCATTAATTTATTCTGTAACAATTTGCCAAGAGAAAACAAAGGATTGTGCGCTTTCTGGGTGCTTCCAACATAAACTGCAGCACTGTAAATTGTTTTTAGGATTGATGTTTGCCGCTTTTCATAACAAGTCTCCTCTAATAACTATGTTTAGAAGTAGTGATTGAATGATGCTTGACCGTTTTGATTGTATTGATGTATCAAAGGGAATTGGGAAAATAGAAGTCTATTTATTTAATGATGTTAAATTTTTGGCATTAAACCTAACAAAGTTAACCGAACAGAAACATTGCAGTTAGTAGCTTTATTTACGTAATGGGCCAAATAAGATGCATTCAACAACCTTTTCAACACTTCGTAGAAAGAGGTGAAAGAGGAGTAGAAAATTGAGTCCATGTGAATAGACAAGTAGTCAAATTTAATTAATCTGCTCCCTTTAGCCTTTGATAAATCCTTAATTTCATTTAAGTGCCGCTGGGCACTTCATTGATACGATCATGTTGATTTATATCTCGAGAAGCTTGTTTATTTTTTAGTCAATAGTTTTTCATATATCTAACATTATTTTGCAGAGCTTTGCTTCCAAGCCTCGTGTATTTGTCTCTGTTAAGTACACTCGCAGTACAAAGCCAAATGACGCTATGTACTTATGGTTAGAAAACGTCAATTCTGGAGGATTTGAAGTGTGCTTAAGGGAATTCTTGCCCTTTGATGGAAAGCACCAAGATGCAGTTGTGGTAAGTGAAGAAAAATGCTCGAGTAAACTATAGTATTGATGAAAAATAAATAAATAAATAACTTGACTTTGCCACACTTCGGCAGCCCAAACAACCAATTACCCAGAACGGTCGTAACACAATTAAGGTGGCTCTAGCATAAGTTACAGAACGAAATGTAGTTACTTTGTCTTTGCGATTTTGTTCACGAGATTCACCGCGAAGGTTACCCATGTAAAAAGGCTCCTTTATCAAGTTTCATTTTCTGGATTAAGGCCATTGCCATGGCAACATCGTATCCTTAGACAGGCAGTAATTTTGTCATTTTTGATCATTTCTTCTTAATATTTCTTATTTCCCTCGGTGAAATGTCTTTAAACTTTGCCACTTTATATTAACGATATTGCTTAATATTTTAAAGTGAAAAAACATGGGGTCGTTAAGACGGTTTCGCCAATATTTTGAAACTTCTAATTTTTCTTAATGGAAGAATTTAGCTCTTACAGATTTTAACAAAAAAAAGGACAGTACAAAGGTACTGCAACTGTTAAGAAATGAGGCGATTTTTGAATAAATTTACGGAAGAAAAAGGCGAGAAATTCACGGTTAATTAACTACGTTGACGTCACAAAAATCCGAAAAACGCGCGTGGTTCGGGGTCGTATGAGCAAAATACGCGCGCGAGCCATCACGCCCGCATGCACATAATGCAAAAAGCTACTGAAAACATGAGGTTTCTTTGAAGAGTGCGAAAGCCATTGTTTTAAAGCCGTTTATTAGTATTATTACGGTGATATCTCGCCAGTTGTAAAAGAAGAGATTGCGGATTCAATTTTATACCTAACACAGGACGTTTTCTTCGAAGTACTTGTTACCGGTGTAACATTGTCTCCTCTCATAAACGTTTGACCTACACTAATCAAACTTTTTGCACAATGAGCTTCAACAAAAAGTTAATAAAGTATTTTGGGGGAAAATTTCGAAGTTTGTTTTAATTTTTGCGTGGACGTCGCGTGGATTTTAAAGCTCGCGCCATTCTAGTGCTCAGGCTGCGCACGGCCAATTTACTCTAGGGAGCCACCTTAAGGTCAGTGTCCTGTCTCACGTGTCTCATGCAGTCATTTCTTGTTAAAGGAAGTGTCGTTCGAGGCCTGACGCAACTCGTCTTGTAAAGAAAAGAGTAGCAAATTATACATTATTTTCTTGTCCACAGGACTGGTTCGCATTCACTGGAAATGGGATTCAACTTAATTTCACAATAACTGGAGAAGAAATCTTTCCAAACAGTGGAAATCCATCGGCCGAAAACAACTACGGCTTCTGTCAGGTGAAAACTTTAGTTCTAACAAAAACATTTAGCAAGCCACAGAACATTTTCAGTGGTTGTGGTCACACTAGAGAAAACTTAATATAGTAAACCTAAATTTACCAGGCCATGGTGATCGACAATGTATCCAAAATGGCAATTCCCAGATGAACGCGACATGCTTATCTCGCGACTTGAATGTGCGCATATTTTGGAATTTTTAAATTTCGCGACTTTCCGAGAATTTTGTATTTTGAATCACTTCAATTTCGCGTTGTTGAGTGGGCGAGTATTAGAAGTGGGGACTTTACAAACGATGGGCAAAAATAGAGGGAGAAGTGAGCACGTTCACATCCATTTACTAACCTACATGACTTTTTTTACCTATTTACAGGAAGTACCTTTCAATACGACCTTTTACAAATCGCCAATTGTGATTCTTTCCGTAAATCATGAGTATAATCTTAAGGTCAAGGGAAGACGTCTTCCAGAAAATAATATAATATCGTCCTGGGTTGAGGTAGGTTTGAATTTTTATTCTAACCTGAGAAAAAAGCCGGCGTTTTACCCTACGCCTCCACTAGTTTTTCCACAAAATGACGTCTGATGAACGAGAGCAAAAATTGTATACTGATGATGTGTCACCTGGGCATGCAGTGCTTTTGATTGGTTGATTAGAAAACTTTCATTGCGGCACGACCAATCAGGAGCAGTATCTTAATCTGGGAAAAGCCAAGTCATCATTATGGGATTTCTTCACTCGTTCCACAGACGTCTTTTCAACCAGTAATAAATTGCTTCGCGAAATGGGGTTTTCCTCACTGGATAATATTCTTGTTCAATAAGGGAAGAGAAGTAATCCGTATATTCTAGTAAATTGATAAAAGGACCGTGAAAGAGCCATAAGAAACAGAAAATTTGGATCTGATCCGTAAATTTCATGACTTGTATTGTCGTCGTAGAAATTAAGAAGAAATTATGGATTTTCTAGTAACTGATGAGTGCTATCACATTTTGCTGTAGGACTTTGGATTAGAATCTATGAAGATATGCGTTAAAGACCTCAGTGGATTAGGATCGAGTCATGATCCCTTGATTGTCAGCTACGCTGTTACTGGAGGTTGGTAATTAATTTTCCTATTGTAATGATCACTATTATTATTGTTATTATTATTATTGTTTTTATTTTTATTGATATCTTTTAGAAGTTTTTATTTGTAGGAATTCATGATGATACAATTAAAGAAACGCTGGAATACAATGATATACCTTATTCATGTTACACTCTACCTTTGCACGCACTTTAGGATTGATGGGATAAGAGCAATTAGAGGGCAGACAAGTAACAAAATTGCCAAGACGAGTAATCGAGTAATCGCGGTCGAGTTTGTTTATTCCCTCAAAATAAGACGACGATTCTAGTCATGCAAAATGCAAAATGTAAAGTTCGACAAGTTTTACGTCATAATTCCTTGCTGTGAAGACTTCTACTGTCGTGTACTGCATTCAAAATCGCTTCCACCAATATTTTGCGATTTTCGTTTATAATGTTGAAACTTGTTTTCTATTGTGTGATTTGTATTTGCAGATTTTATCTCTTGTTTGTCCCCTGAGAAACCAAGTAACGCTGCTTTAATTTATATCATCAGCCTTAAGCGCGTGCAAAGATGGCGGGTATCGTTAATAAGGTCTACTAACGATAAAAATAATTGGTTCAGTTGCCTGTATGCAAACATGTCACTGCTATTTATTTTTAATTCAAATATGAAAAATATATTAGAAATTTATGTTTTTTCCGAATAGATAACCACTCAATATATATATATATTTTTTTGGTGTAGATCTTAATCCTTGCCTTAATGTGGATTGTCCTCGATTTGGAGTCTGCAGAACCTACAGTGCGCATGACGCTCGGTGTGAGTGCGATGACCAATGCCCCTCATATAAAGACCCAGTGTGCACTGCGAACGGAACAACTTACGACAACCGATGCTGGCATAAGTTAAGCTATTGCAGAGGACTTGAAAATAATCTGGTCTATCACCCAGGAAGCTGTGAAGGTAACGAAAACTAATTTCAACGATTTTTTTGGCTGTATATGCCACATAAAATAGTCTGGCAGTTAAGCTCTCGATCGCTTAGAATTATAGTTGTTGGTTCAAAATTGCATTCAATTTGGCTTCTAGCTATAGGATGTTTATAACCTTCTGTTACTTTTAAGTTCACTTTTATCTCCTCACGCAGGCTACGCAACAATAGACAGCTGTAACAAGCTACTTCGTCTCTATACTTTGGCAAACAAACATTTAGCAGCCCAGACTATAGCCAATGTTTGATCTGTGTAAGATCTTTTATTCTCTTTTGCCTTGCAATCTAGTTTTTATCGCGTAAAATTAGATTTATACAAATTTGCTCGGGGCAAATATGGTTCAAAAAAGTGCAAAAGAGGAGGAAGTCAAAGACAAGGGTGGTAAATATCACAATTACATACCAGTCTACATGGATTTGCATATTTGAGGGCAAATGCAGTATTTATTATCTTTGCCCTTGGTTTCATCCTCTTTTGCCATTTTTTTGCACCTTATTAGCTCTGAGTAAATTTGCTGAAAATCAAATATTTCGCACAGTGGCGCGCGCTCCCACGCGTACATGTCATCAGGTACGCTTTTGAGTTATAATTTTTTTGTTGGCCTCCTCCAGTATTGCACATGTTTATCTTTATCCTGGCATATGTTTATCTTGGGCACTGAAACCAGCAACCAGCATGCAATAATAAGCAGCCACTATACATTTCGTTTTTGAGGGTAGCCGACATTGCAAGTTATAGCCTACTAGTTCTAGTTCAATTTCCACCCTTTTTTTTATTACCACCCTTCACCACTTAGAGTTACACTACAACGCAAGCTAATGAAGCTACGACCTTAGCGATAATGCTTAAAGAGTACAGCGATGCTTCCTTATAAAGTACTTAATTTATTATAAAACAGGTTTTCCAATTGTACGGGGCCGTATAGATCTGCTACAGGTTCCAAAATGGTCAGATTCAAACTGTCAGACAGTCACATTTCCTCCATACCGGTTTTATCCCGATAAACAAGTTCATGTTCAAATAACCGTCAATCACATGAAGCTGAATGACTCTGTGACAGTCCACGACGCTGTTACTTCATGGACAGAAAGTATCAACACAAAAAACTTCACCGTCTGTGTCATGCAAACCGGGAGGAAAGAAGAAGGTGCGAATCCATTTGCCACCATTGATTGGGTGGCTTATCAAGGTGCACCACCCGAAGGATTGACAGGAACAGTTGAGTTGCAGAAATGGTGGTCTGGTACCAACTGCGCAGATGTGACTTTTCCTACGGTGAGAGATTAATTGATGCAAGTCCCAATGGCAAATGTTAGATTTTCATTCACCCGACAGCTTTAATCCACGCCGTCTTTAAATTAAAAAATAACGGATCATTACGAGGTAACTAGGAAGAAAAATGACGATTGCTACAATAAATAACAAGACAAGGTTAGGTAATAAATGAGAAGGGGAACTTACTCAGTGATTAGTTGCGTGTAATTTTTGCAGCAATATTCATCTTAACGTGTTTTTTTGGCTTTTTCTTCAGGGCAAGTTTGCTGAGGCGCCAATAGTCCTTGTGACGTCAGAACACCTGAGGACTGGTAAAGAGTATGATGCTGCTCTCATTTGGATTGAAGACGTAACTAAGGACTCAGTTAAAGTCTGTCTTCGTGAAATGGAAAACTTTGACGGTAGACACCAAGATATCACTGTGGTACGTTACTAGTGATTTTCTTAGAAACTGGAACGCGACTGTCTGCAAAATTTGTAAGGATTGTTGGTCTGTTAACCATAACAGGGCGGTTAAGATGAAATGGCGTTGATAACTTTAAAGATCGTCCGGGCGAGTGATGGTTCAGTCGAAAGAAGGGAACCGCAAAAAGAAAAACTTAAAAAGAAACAGAAATATAGTAATAATGAAAAGAAAAAGAAGAAAAAAAGAATCGAATATCATTACAGGGAGTGAATTTTAAACAGCACACAAATTGGCCTGCCTTGCCCCATGCTTCCCTTCCTGACATTTTTACGCGATTCCCCTGATGTCGTAAAAAATTGTGGATTTGTATCCTTTCCTTGACTCCTTGCTCTCATTGTTAGTTCACAAATTTATAGAGTTCAAAACGCTTAGGTTCACTGAAAGGGCCTTAAAAATGCAGTTGATTTTAAATTAATTTTCTGTGGGTATGTTACGAGACTGTTACAAGTATGGGTGACATCATTTTTGTTTTTTCCTCTTTTCACAGAACTGGTTTGCCTTCTCCAAACTGCACAAGCCCCTTTTCACTGAACATGGCGTCATAAGTTTTCCAAATACGAACCCACCTTCGGATAAAATGAACAATGCTTATTGTGAGGTGAGAAAAGAATTCTTTGCAAAATTATTAGCATAAGCGTGCTATTCACAGGATTTTCCCTCACAAATATTTAGCTTATACTTGCATCACTGGTTATACCTTGAAAACACTTATAGTCATATACACTGTAGGTGGTAGAGATCAAAGTAACCAGAGAAGCTAAGAAGCTGGTCCACAAAAAGGGCACTTCGTTCTGTTAAAATGATTAATCGCAAATATTGTTTGTCCAATCGTGACTTCAAAAATAAACACAACCGAAGGTAACTAAATTTAAAGGAAACAGTGTTAAACGTTGTATGTTTCTCTTCCATGGCAGTTCGTCACATTCACGAGAGCTTATAACTCGACTCCGACAGTGCTTGTCTCAGCCAATCACAGCACAACAGTATCCGGGAATTCAGCACCGATCCACAACGGAATTACAACTTGGATCGAGGTAAAAGTTTCCGTCATGGGGCGAATGTGTAGGGATGTGTTCTGGCAAAAAAAATTAAAACCGAAGCTCGACGAAAGATAAAACTGAACAGAGTCACGCTTGAGGCGATGTATAGGTCGATAATAGACGTGGCTCAAAAATGGACCAAGAAAATTTGAGATTTCTTATTGGCTAACTTCATGTTTTCGATCGCGAATATAACTATGTAGGTATTATTCATTAAAGTTTGAATAATATCTTTAAATATCTCAGGCGCCGCGGTGGTCTCAAACTTTAGATCTGACGGTTCGGGTTTAAACGTTACCGTAGTTTTTTTTTTTTGTCTTCATCAACAAGGATCAAAGTTTAGCCAAATTTTTTAGGCCTTATAGCTCCTGTGCCACCATCATACCCCTTAAAAAAGGATATTTTGGATAACATTTGAACCTTTTAATTCTTTTAGCTTTTATAACTTTTTTATTTCTAAACCTTCCAATCTTTTAATTTTCTAGTGGTCTTTGCAAGCTTTCATCAAACCACGGTTTTCAGTTTGGTTTTTTGGTTTTTTTGGTTTTTTTCGGTTTTTATTTGCATTTCTATGTCACATAAAAAGATATAGGAGAAAGGTTTAATTTCAGAGACTATTCTAGCATTCACTCCACGTTAACCCAGTTGTTCATGGTTACAACTGCATAAAATGTACCAGCTACGATAAATTTTTTTCAGAACATGAATACCTCTGCATTCAGAGTTTGTGTCAAGGAATTATACGGGACCAGATATGACCCGTTGTCCGTCAGTTATGCTGTGCTTACAGGTCTGTAATAAGTACTGAACTCATTTATGAAGTAGTTTTTAGCAAACATCTTACCCGATTCATGAGGAATTATAAATACTTTGGAAGTGCTCTAAACTAACACAAGCATATGGTTTGCGAGTCATGCCGAGTGAGAGTCAAGAGAGTAACAAAATTCCAGTGGCTTTTTGTTCAAATTTTCTACATTTACTGCTAGCTGCAGGGTACCATTTTGAAGTTCTTGTCTCAAAGAAATTAGGGACCTTAAGATGTGAGGACGGCGACGGCAGGTAAAACGTCGCTTAAAAAGTGAATTCGGGGTTTTCAATCTTCATCGCGATTTTTCCATCTCGCTTACTTTGTCGAAAGTACGCTACTCCTCCTGAAGTTGAATTCCTAAGAGCCTAATAACAGTTAAGCCGAGAAAGAGAAGGAAAATTTCGTCGTTGCTTGTTTACGTCCTCTAAAAAACATGAAACTAGGCATTTTCACGTTGTAGTCGTGCAACGACGGCTTAGAAATGTAGAAAAAAGCGTGATGCACGTGCATAGTTGTTGTTTTACTATAATTAAACCTATTGCTTTTTGGCCGTTCTCATTGCCGTCGCCGTTGTCGGATCTGAGGGTCCCTAATAACTCATAATGACAGAAGACCTCAGTTGCCGAAATGAAAACCATCATGCATCGAACAACGTTAAAAGTTAGTGTTGCTTCAGAATTTTTACTCTAATTTGAAAAAGTGATCCCTCTTTCATCATTGTGACACCATTCCTACTCTCCTCAAGATAAAAATAATGATGATGATCTACTCGTTGCCCCGAAAAAAACGTTAATTATTTTTAAATATATTTTCTTATCACCCTTGAAACAATACTCCTACAACTGAAAGTGCCACAAAGGATAAATAATATCTATCAATCTATCTATCTATCATATTATAATTTATATATCAGGAATCTAAATAATTTCTCCTTTTTACATTTTGTTAGATATTTGTGATCCTGGCTGGAACTATTTCAACGGCTTTTGCTATTTCACAAGTAAGACTTGTCAAAATTGGACCACATCACTGGATAAATGCCGACAAGAAAACTCAGTTCTCGTTGATATCCAAAACAATGAAGAAAATGTGTTTTTACAGCATCTTCACAATGGAGCAAAATCCTGGCTGGGATTGAATGATATTTTCACAGAGGGCTCCTTTACTTGGGCAGATCGTGGTACTGGGAACTTTACAGCTTGGGCCAAAAACCAACCGAACAATTTTCGAGATGAAGACTGTGTACATACACTTGGTGTTGAATACAAATACGAATGGAATGACGTAAAATGCAGTGACTGTCATCAGTATACTTGCAAGAAAGGTATAGTTTTTCCACGGGCAGACCACCCTCTGTTAGTGGGGGCCGTTGTTGATTGAAATCTGAGCAACCGCCGAGGTCAAATATTCATCTTGCAAAATAGAGCTTAAAACAGCACGGGACGGGGAAAAAACTTGACACATGGCTCAGTTAATATTCTCTTCAAACTTTTATCAAAAAAATTGCTTTAAATTCTGCATTTTGGAACAAATTATAGCCACCGTATTGTTCATATGTATTTCTTCTATAAACAAGAATCGCCGAAAGGCGATTTTTAACTGGGCTGCAAAGGGGCTATTTTTTCTGAGGGGAGGGGGCGGCTATACACACTCAGGCTACTACAAAACCTTGTCGCCGACCATTGCATGCGACAGAATCTCATGTGAGACTGAAACATAAACTCATTCAGAAGATTGTACCCTTGTGAAAGACTTTCGTAACCAAAAAAAAAAGATTACCATTTTTATGTGGGGGCTGTATAATAACATTTAAATTCTACCATTATGAATAACAATAAACAAGTTAGCCATTATTCTAAGCAGGAAACGATTTGCATTATTTTCACGCACCCCTCCCCCAATCCCGCTGTGGCCCAAAAATATAGCGTGACAGAATAACGTGACTAATTTGACGTAAAAATTGTTGTCGTTCTACGAGCACAAAGTGCGACGGACGGAGCTGATTTACACTAGACAGGAATATTGTATTGTATGAAAACCAGAAGTACACTAAAACAGACAGCCAACTGCCCATTGATCCTGCGTGATCCGGGGGCCTCTGACTGCACTGAGACTTTGCTGCGCTTTTCACAAACATGCGAACTCTAAACTTCAAAAGCCACCTTCACAATTGTGTTTTTCGCTGCCGTCAATCATAATTACGATCACAAGCGACGAACCTTGAAACAGAGAAGCACAAAACGGATCGAAGTCCACAAATCACAAACCATGACCTTTTGAACCCGTGAAGTAAAGTTTTGTTTCCTAAGAGTTCCGTTAAGATAAGATGATTGACAGCAGCGAAAAACGCAATCGTCGGTTGGCTTCTGAACTTCAGAATTCGCATGTTTGTGAAACGTGCAGTAAATAGACGATCGTAATTTGCGGTCTACAGTCCACATGAAAACGCACTATTTTTTGCACAAGACAAAAAGTATTCAGTTTTAAGATTTTCCTCTTGGTATTTTTCTCTAACTTAAAGGAATAAAATCCTTTGCATTTTTTGACCTAAAAAAGTTAAAGATTTCTCGCTCGCATGTTGCTTTCATCAACACGCACTTCAAACAATGTAAATAGATGAAACGATCGACAACATATTTTTTACTTGATACCGAATTCGGTCGAGTTCATTGTTTGTCTCACCCATGACTAACTTTTCTTCATGGACGATAACTATGCCGCTTTATAACTCCTCCGAAGTTTTTGTGCCAGCTAAAAATGTGGAATCACTATTCACAGTCCTTGGATATTAAACAGACTGAACGTGACGCACTATTGTGACTTTGTTTACTTCTGATCACATCTTCAAGCGAAGTCTCTCTTTTCAAGCGATTCATCTCAATTCACAATAATTGACCCTTATATTAGTTAAAACCCTATGGTTCATTTTTAAATACTGAGTATATTAATGCTGTTTTTGCCCCTCACATTGACTGTGTTCGTTCGTATTCAAAACACCTTTAGGAAAAAGGGAGACGAGGTACAAAAAGTATCCGTGCAACGGTTCGTGCAAGAGAAAATCATACGAAACCATTTGTGAGAACATTGTTTCTCGGTACCAGATCCTCGTGTCTTCCCTCCCCTGGGAGACCACTTTTCGACACCGACGACCGAAAACCGAATTTACGACTGGGCCGCACAGGCAGCCCAGTAATAACAAAAGATCGTTGCTCGGATTTCAATCAACAACGGCCCCCACTAACAGAGGGTGGTCTACCTGTGGTTTTTCATGAATGTTTACGTGTAAGGTTATGGTCATAAAAAGAGATTATTATCTCTGAAAAATTACATGATTAAATGATATCTTGTCATTAAACAGAGACAAACAAAACAGTTGACAAAAAATAATTAAGTGATGCAATGAGTGAACTGCCGGTAATGTTTCCGATTTTGAATCTTACGTGTATTTTATCAACATGAATTGTACCTTCAAATAACGAGATATGAAATGACCCAGTCATAATGTAAACGCTATACGAAATAAAAAAGTTGTCCCGGTATGAAACTCGTGCCGGTGCGAGTTTTCTCATGTAAACACCCCCTAAAACACGATTTTAGCGTGGCAAACCGACAAATATTGTTTGGAAATGTCTGCATGATACAGAACTGCTTTATTTTGTTCGATAGTAATTCATGTTTAACGTTCAAACTATCAACTGCATGTAGTACAACTCTGAACCAGTTGTACTAAATTCTATCAAACTCCCGCAATGAAATACACACACACACGGAACACTTAGTTCAAAAACACAATGACTTGCTTTAATTGAAACGAAGCTATTGGTCCTTAACGAAGAAAAAAAACAAGGAGACAAGAAAAAAAAGCTAACAGAATCATTACACTTGACGGTAAAAATAGCAAGAAGGTCGAATTATAACATTGATCTCAGAGAACTTCGCGTAGACAAAATCACCGGCCGCCGAAACCACAAAGCGGCTCTAAATGAAAAACCTACCGACTCTCCCCAATGATTCTTCATTCGCAGTTCAATTTAGCATTTCAGTTTTGAAGACAAGGGCAATTTTGCTGTTTAAGATAAAGATTAAGCTTATCGAAATGTTTGAACTAAACGAAAGAATGCTAGGGGCGCGATCCGCTGAATATCAAGCGACAATCCCGCTAAAATTTTTCATAATTATACATAATTATGCGAATGTTTAGACAGTCAACCAATCAAAATCACTACCCGGTTTTCTGGTAAAGTGAGTGACGTCACTGGACGGCATTAACAGCCGGTCGATTCAGACGTTGTTGAGAGAAGAAAACGACTCGAAGCAATCGGATGAATTTCAGGCTATTAGATTAAACGCCGCGGCGTTTGTTAAATTTTTCGTTATTCGAGTGCGGCGTTTATTTAATATTCATTTATTTCTTGCAAACAATAGTATGGTAACGGAGCATTTAAACTTTAAAAACAGAAACATGTTTTGTAGTGCTTGTCTGACTAAAGTCATTATCTATATCTTTCTCAATTTCACAATTTGCATGTTAATATACTACTGGAATACATAAAGTGAATAAAGTTAATTATATTCCTTTGAGCTTGGAATGTACTGATCTTAAAGCATTGTTAAAATCAAAGAAGATAATTTTTTCAGGCTTGCTCAAACATGATTATTACTGCATGTATTTACTTTTTGAGTCTGTTATCGGAATAAACGCCGCATCATGGCGTGGCGTTTATTCGAGGGCGGCGTTTAATCGAATAAATACGGTAATTAAAGAATTGATAGCTGCTCTAATTGCAGTAACTAAACATGGTATCTTTCGTACATTACAGATCTCAATGAGTGCAGGAGGGACAAGTATTATTGCCATCGTTTTGCCACCTGTTCGAATAATCGTGGTTCCTTCAATTGCACTTGTGACCTTCAACAAGGTTTTGTCGGGGATGGCTTTGAGTGCTCCAAATATGAAAGTAAGTGTTCTTATGCAAAGAATTAGTTTTACAATGCCGAAGTTTAAAGATCACTAGAAGGGCAATTTTATATCATTTTCAACCACCGAGAAAAGGGTTTGAAAACAAGGACAGGAAATTTTTTTTAAAATTTTTAACTATCAATCTGTAACATGAGAAATCAGTTTTAAGTTTGGTGTTCGAGCAACTCGCTCGCTTGGCGTAGAGGTACCAGGTATCTGGGCCCAGTTGTTCGAAGGCCGATTAGCGCTTAACCTAGGGTTAAATTAACCCGGGTTTCTATTTCTTTTGTTCAAAAGCATTTTCTCGGATAATTTTCTCTGTTATTTTTAAGAGCATCCAATCATCAACTTGTTGACAAAAAGAATAAAACTGAAATTACTCTCTAAGCTTTTATCTCTGAATTCAAATTTCGCACTAACCATGAGTTATCTTAACTCAGCTGTTGATCACCAAAGTGGAAAAAACAAACCTATAAGGTATGATAATGACATGAGCAAGAAACCAATGAAAGCTAGACAGCTGATACCACCGGGCTCTACCGTAAACCAAAACAGGAACTCTGATGTAGGTAACAATCACGGTCAGCGATAATCCCTAAACGTGCCCAATTCAGGGGCTGACACTCAAGTTTTAATAAATGACAATTATGTTGAAAAACTACTAAGAAAGGAAAATGATAGAATTGAAAACCTGTCGATGCAAAATACAGATTAACTTTGATCTACAAACCTAATCATAACGAGACTCCATAAGGTACTGGTGTAACGTCAAGTGCAAACATGAAATAGACTAAAATAACCTACAAAATACGGCTTCACAACAGAAAATGGGACATAGCTGCAGTACAGCGTACCTCTTACTTTTCCCTTTTGTCGAGAATTTTTTCGCTACCTTAAGTAAACAAGTGTAGGGACCTGAGGAGACCATACATCGCACGTCTCAGTCAAATATTGAAAACTGGAATAGTAAGTGACAAGAAATAATTACTCTCGACATATCATAAAGAACGTAAATGCAACCTCACCTGAGGACCAGGTTCTGAAAGGTTAAAGCAAAGCCTACATGAAGTTTCCAAAACTCCCGGCCGTTATGCGACGCTTTTCTAATGCCAACCAAAAATAAATAAACAAACTATCAAACAAGATCTGAACAGCAAAAGAATTTTGATACCTTTGTCGTTATTTGTAATCTCTCGATAAACATTGTTTATGCTATTGTGGGGTGGCAAGGGGACAGTACAAGTTTGGTTTGAAAGGACGCAATGATTTCAGCTATTTCAGCTCTGTTTAGGAACAACCTGTTAACTTAGAAAAGATGCATGAAAAACGAGTAAGGGTAATCTGAGTGAGCAATCACAGACTCTTGTAAAGTGATTCAAATTTTGGTACAAGTTTGCAAAAAAAATGATCAGTCATTCGCCCCAGCTTTATTTCGAGTTCTAGTATGCCCCGCTATGGTAAATTTATACGCCAAAGTTAATGATAGTTATGGTAATAAAATAATGTTAGGAATAACTAAATCCTCAATTTGTCTTTTTTGCCGTTCTTTGGCATCTCATTCAGCTACATGCCCTGTTGGAATGGTTAAACAATTTTGGACCAGCTCCCCTCCTTCTGTCGGTGTTTTTTCCTTTAGTGTTTTTTCAAACACTAAATGATCTGCAGTCTTATATTTTCAATAAATTTCACAAATCGAAAAAATCCAGCTAAACCCTGAAACTATCATATTTCGCGTGCCTGGTCCTGCACGGCTTTTTCGATTTGTGAAATTTACTGAAAATATAGGACTGCCGGTCATCTAGAGTAGTGTTTTGAAAACCTTGACCGGCAGTCGACCTGAAAAAAGTTCTACGTCCTATATTTTCATTAAATTTCACAAATCGAAAAACTACCAGGATCAGGATCTCGACATATGATAGTTTCAGGGTTTAGCTGGATTTTTAGCTGGGGAGGGTGGCTTTGGGCAAATGATGTATCGGTCCCCAGAAAGGTCACCCCAGGACTCCCAGGATGGATTTTTTTTGTACAGTGCCCAGGCCTCATTTTCTTGGCCGCACGTTGATCTGGCCCGGCTACTTCGGCGAGCATGTTCTCGGTCTTTTTCCATTATATCCTTCGAATTTGTCAAAGTCTGTGGGATTCGTTTCTATATCTGTTGCTATCCTATTTCTACGATCCTGGCATGTTTATTTTCCGTTGGAGTTCGAATTTCGTGGAAAAAGTTGTGTTGAATGAGAGCATGTCGGCGAAAATGGCATCTCGTGTCTCCTACCTTGTATATTATTATTGTATATAGAGTGAATTTGAACAAATTATCACGAAACTTCGTTGGAGCATTAAGGACAACAACAACTAACTACAGAGTAAGTTTTATTGATCTTTATTTAGTATTTCCTAGAAATTTTAGGATCGTATTTTTACCCCATACAAACACTGTAATTTTACTTGAACCTTACTGTGGTACTATCACAGAGCCTGGGTTTCCTGTGCACCCAACAGAGCCAGGAAATCATCACATTCACGGACAATAGTCCAGTTTCGAATTAATAAATTACCGCTGAATAAAAACATTAACGACACATTCATACAGGGTTAGCCTCGACGTAAAGTAAAATATTCAGATATTCTGGCAAGTAAGTGTTTGAAATTTGAATATACACAATAGACAGAGTAATAAACAGGTCTTTTTCTCGTTGGAATTTGTGAACATATTACTTCAGACGGAGGCTAAGGCTGTAAAAAATGCGTCACTTCTTTAGCGGTCATAGCGAACTCGAAAATGGACTATTACAAAGAGCAAAGGAAATCACCTGTAAATGTCACACAAACAACAGCAAAGATAAAACTGATTCGCTCAGTTAAAGTATTTGGATTTAAGAGCAACTCCATGCAAATATCGACCAAAGTGCGGCAAGGCTCAAAAAATAAAAATCGCTCTTCTTTTGCATACTGATAGACTTTAGTAAGTGTACAAACGCCATGTAATTTTTTCTTCGAAAGATCTGTTCGTTTCCGAGAAAAACAAGAAAACCGTTTCAAGCCCGGCCGTCGATTTCGCAAGCCGAAAACAGGGTTGAAATTCACTATGATTCGCTCGACTATCATTTCAAAACAACCGCGCTAGAAAAAAGCTTGTTGCTAAAATTGTAAGTATAACTCGTCGTTGATCAAAATATATAATATTTTTAGCATTACAACAGTCTGAGTAATTATAAAAAAGCTAAAGCGTATGTCTACCTGTTGTTCAACCACGGAAGGTAGTTGAAAAAAGCGCCGATTTTCATTATGTGCCTTTGATCAGAATTTTCCAGGATTGAAGGGGAAAACACTTCAAGCATCAGACTATTATGTTATGTTAAAATTATTTTGGGGAAATCATTTTGAGCTTCTCAGAAATTATTTGAAATTCCTGTTACAGACAACATAAAATAACGCCATCCAACACATGAGTCACGCGACCACCACCAACAATTTGACTTTAGGTTTCCGTTTACAACGCTGGTAGCCTTGATATGTAGAACGATTTTTTTGAAAAGCTCACCTTAACCTGTATTTGTTGTACTTCAAGCTCCAAGTTGTTTCATTTTGCCGTCTTATCACCTATGTTACCGTAGTCGTGAAGTCCGCTGGAATGTGTGCGTTCACATTGTACATTGTAGCATTGTGGAGGTGCGTGACAGCATTCTGGTAATTTCTTGATCCCTCTGTTTTCTCTAATGTTTTCAAGTTAACACCTCATGCTTGTTAAAAATTTTGAGAAACTTTAAAAAAGCCGTCTATAGAATAAAGCTCGGTAGTTTAGCAACGCAAAGTTCCTTGCTCGTGGATTCGTTCACTACAATTAATCTCATTTGCATAGGAGTGTGCCAAGCGTCTACTTCCGGTGAAATACACGTGACGAGCTTTACCGACTTTCACCCGTTACTTCCAGTACACTGAAGAAGATTCATCTTTTATACCCCTCCTTCTACAAAAATACTCCAGTTGACATTATTTTACCCGAGAATTATCTTTAATATTTTGACCTTTAAGGCATTTGATTAACATTATCGAATTAAATTTAGTTTAATTTCATTCAACTGTTCATTCCCACTTGAAAAAGAAAAAGATCTTTGCATAAACACTGTTTGTGTGCGCTCTTCTTCGATGAAGCTATGGAAGGTTCGTGCTCCTTCGAGTCATTAGTAGGTACTCTGTGTTCGTTTGATAGAAGGGATAAGCAGAGATCAACTGAGATTGTTCCTTTGTCGCTGTCAAACTATTAAGTACGTAACTGGGCATAGGTCGACATGGTCTCTTTCTGGTATTGAAAGCGAAACAGACTTTATTTTAGCTCAGAACTGACCAGCCACACCATTCTCGTCAAAATGATAATTTCCCTTTTAATCAAACTCTTCAGCTAGATCAGTCAAATCCGAAATAGTATGCTCGAAAGAGAACGTTTTTCAGCAAAAACTCTTGGAAAAATCCTATTCCATTTTCAAAATGACTGATCGGGCTATGGTCCAGCCGGCCAGTTATGACAGATGGAAAGCACCCTAGGTTCCTTTAAGATACGGTATGCCCTTTCCATCGTTCTGAGCTCGGTATTGGATGGCGACGGAACAGTTATTCCAATTCGTGCCAAGTTCCAAAGGAAATCGCCAATCACATAATTGAAAGAAGAGGGAAACCTGTTAAAGCCGACAAAGGAGTTAGAAGAAGAACATTTCAGAATATATCTATCAGCAAATCGATATCCTCATTCCTGTAGGTTCAGGTACTCTTGGTTTATTCATTGTATTATATTCTAATAAGTCACTTAGATTCAATCCACGAATACTGTATAAAGTTTACCATAGTTGTCAACTCTCTTAGATAACCTAGAGTCTCCCGGGTACAGCACCAATCCACCTAATCTGTCCGATAAAATAAACCTTTCAGTTTTTCTTTTAGTTTGAAATTAAACCCGATTTCCCCTAGAGTAAAAAATTTTTTTTGTAAAAGTTAAAGATCATAGCCCAGTTCTGATGGCATTTGTCGTTGTCGTTTTTTTTTTTTTTTTTTTGTTGTTGTTGTTGTTGTTGTTTTTACATTTCCTTCAAACAACTGACTTGTACCTCATTCAAGACAACGTGTGGGGAATATGGCATCGGATAGAACTCAACGATTCCACATTCGAACAGCAAAACAAGTGGTCGATGCAACTCTTGGGGAGATTGCAACCTCGTTCCCAGGGTTCTCTCCTACCCGCCCTACAGACGGACGGGTAGGAGATTGCGCCAGAAGACGCTGAAAAACTCTGGGTAACCCTAGTAAAATCTCAAATTGTAGCTCAGCAGACCAATGACGAAGCCATTGGCTTCAAGCTCAGTAGCAGATGCGCTTGCAGAATGTTACAAGAACGCAGGACACTGGG
Source organism: Porites lutea (assembly GCF_958299795.1). Classification (NCBI taxonomy): domain Eukaryota; kingdom Metazoa; phylum Cnidaria; class Anthozoa; order Scleractinia; family Poritidae; genus Porites; species Porites lutea. Next base: position 49,574,963 of record NC_133201.1, on the reverse strand, counting down.
AATCACGAAGAGAAATCTTATCTATTAGGGACGGACAATTAGAAAAGTTATAGGGGGGGGGGGGGAATTTTTGAGCCGCAGGAATTTTTTTTTTCCTTATCAAATTCCGATCCTGTATGAATTTTTTTAGGCCGTAGCATGAATATTTTTTAGGGCTAATTGGCGTGCATGAATTTTTTTCATTTAATTTTCCCTTGCGCGAATATTTTTTTTGTGCTCTCCCCCCCCCCCCCCCCCCCCGAATAAGTTTTCTAATGGTCCGTCCCTTATGTCACTGAGGCAAAATGGATTTCGAAACCTTGCAAACTGGCTTCCTGGTCTTACTCGGCACAGGTTAAAGATCGCAAGGCACCATCGGATCCTTCATGGCCGAGGTTCTGTTGTCTCCGCTGTTACTTCCAGAAGAATGTATTTTTTTTGTTTTGGAAATTGTCTTATTTTAGACTGCGAGCTGTCTCTCTTTTTCTTCAGATTTAGTAATTTGCGTGTCTCGGGCGTTTTGCTCAACTGACCAAGGAAAAAGAGAGAGACTGCTCGTAGTCTAGTCTTATTTCAAATGTACTAACAAAAAAAACGTCAATAATGTTTGTTTCAGTTCAGGAAAAGTGACATTTAGCACAGCAGAAATTACATTAATTTTGTCCTTTTTTAAGAAGGCATTCTGAAATAACGCACGTGCAGGCCAGGATTACCCACGTGCAACCAACAACTGGAAGTTCTACCTGTGAAGATGGGAAGAAAACATGTGCACAATTTTTTGTTAAGACATCTTTTGATTTGATAATGCCGACGTCTCGAAGCAATGAAAATCTTCAGCGATGCTACCAATTAAATTCTTCATTTTCAAAAATTTTATATTACACGCATGTTTTACGTTTGCTTTGCGCCTGTTTTTAGCGGTTCCTGACCACGGGCACCGGGATCTTGACAGCTGTAATCCGATATTACTGTTGAAAGTAATTTGCATACTGAGTCACAAAACGTCCGAAGGGCGCTTTATCTTTAAGATTGGCGCTTCCTTCTGCCGTGTCCAGCAGCATTTTCAGACAAAAGTGGTTGACAGATAAGGAAGAGAGGGTTTACTACGTGTTGACTTAACATAAGCGAACTTCGTTAGAAAGCGTGCGTGTTGGTTATGAGTCTCAGAGTTTAATATACAATGGCAAACTTGAACAGATGGCAACGGGAAACATTTTGCCGTAAACCTAGACTGCAACAAAGAATAGGGTAAGTACTTTAACATTTAGAACTTTGTGCGTGAATACTAGCAAGACTTTTTAGGACAAACGTTTGATGACCTTTGCCTGGTCGACTGACGATGGTCACGCATATGTTAAAGATGGCGTTACTTTATGTTGTCTGTAAAACGATTTTCAAATAATTTCTGAGAAGCTCAAAATGATTTCCCCAAAACAATTTTTACATAACATAAACGTTTGATGCCTGTAGTGTATTTCTCTTCAATCTGAAAAAATTCTGATCAAAGGCACATGATGAAAATCGTCGCTGTTTTCAACGACCTTTCGTGGGTAAACATCAGGTAGCCGTACGCTTTAGTTTTTTTTATAATTACTCGGACGGTTGTAATGCTAAAAATATTATATATTTTGATCAACGACGAGTTAAACTTAAAATTTTAGTAATAAGTTTTCTTCCTAGCGCGGTTGTATTGGAACACGAGTCCAGCGAATCATGATGAATTTCAACCCTGTTTTTGGCTTGCGAAATCGACGGTGGGGCTTGAAACGGTTTTCTTCGTTTTTCTCGGAAACGAACAGATCTTTCGAAGAAAAAAATACATAGCGTTTGTAAACGTACTTAAGTCTACCAGTCTGCAAAAGAAGAGCGATTTTGATTTTTTGAGCCTTGCCACGAATCGGCGATTTTGGTCGATTTTTGCATGGATTCGCTCTTAAGAACTAATAAAAATTGGCAACGCCTTGCAACACGAACAATTCACGAACAAATAAGGCGCGTAATATCGGCGTCATTTTCGATAACACCGTAACGATGTCTTTTCATATTAACAACATAGTTAAAGTGGCATTCTACCGCCTTAGAAATATAGCTAAGATTCGTAAGTATATCAATGTCACTACGGCTGAAGTTCTTGTGCACGCATTCATAAATTCGAAGCTGGGTTTCTGCAACTCGCTTTTACATGGTCTTCCCAAGTATGAAACAAGACGCTGTGGGAGCGTACATTTGGGCGTGGTTGTTCTTAGCGTATGTGAAGTTTGTTATGTGTGTGAGGGATATGTGGGTAGTGCAGTGGTATTGTGTATTTGAGGGGTTAGTTGAGATGTGTGAAGTAGTAGGCATGGAGTTATATTGGAAATTGATTGCTAAGATGGTGGGTCTAGTTTGTGAGGTAGTTACTGGGTTTCTATGAGGTTGTTTTTATTGGATGTTGGTAATAGAGTCAAACTCTGTTAATAGTGGCACTGCGGTGTTGATACTGTTTTCCATCAAATGAAGACTGCACGCTGAAAAAATTTTGACACGAGTATTCTCTTTTGTTAAAAATGTGGAAGATTAACTGGCATAATATGTCTTTTCACACCCATCACATTGTACTGTGTATTCCCAATACTAGCAAAGGCAGGTAAAGTTCCTGAAGTCCAGAGTCCACATGGATTAATAACAGAGTATCACATTGCATAAACTGCTATAGCACAGCACTGTTTACAACAACATTGGTATAAACTATTAACATTTGATATGCTACTGTATTCAACACTGCTTGAACAAAGATCATCTTCAATGTTGGCAATATGTACACCTTTAAGCTCGTATATATCCTCATTCCTACATGTATATAGACTCTGAAAATATTGTATTAATGTATGCATGGAGGGTATTTCCAACAATACACATGTACCTTGACTATGACTGTTAACATTACACATCTCTAGCCTGAGAATCAACACCAACAATTCCGACAGTTAAAATGAATGAGTTGTAGTTCAGAGCCAAGAGTGTTTCAAGTGGCATACAGTAGTGATACCCCTCAATTCGGACATCACCATGCATGTTACAAGTATAACTTTCACTGTATTCAGGGGCACCCAACGGCAATTTTCGGAAAATATCTGTTCGGAAGACGATTTGAGATCTTGAATTTTCGGAACATTTCTTGTAAAATTTCTTGCTTGCCTGCCTCTCCTAGGATTTTCGAACATCTTCGAAATGGTATAATTACCTATTTTTAACGGATTTTTACCCTAAAAAAGGCTACCTAGAATTTTCGGGAGCCTTTTCCTGGCTGAAATTTTCGAAAAGGTAAGTTTTGATCCCTATAATTTTCGGATCACTAGACTTTCAGCTAGGAAATCCGAAGAGATGAAAAGTTTTTAGGGGATAAAAATATGCCTATATCTACCCTTTAAATACTAAAATACGTTCAATAATGCTATGTTAAGTGCTTTTGAACTATATCGTCGTTGGGTGCCCCTGTGTATTCAAGCTGGAAAAATCGCTCAACACTGTAAACATTTCTGGCAATTCTGTTAACATTAACATAGATTGTCTTGCAAGCAATGGCAGACTAGAATATAATTGGCTACCAACAGTCATTATTTGAATCATATCATTGACTGAAGTAATCCGTCTTATCTTACTGTAAATTAAAGCGCACAAACTCATTGCCACACATTGTTGTTCCGCATTTTCCCCAAATACTACAACGTTTCCTTGACAGTATGCAGCATGAATCGTTTTTGTAGCATCTACGCCACATGAAGGTCCTGGATTCTTCTCGATATCAGTAGAAAGCTTAAATTGGCCAAAATTAACCCGGTGAATCAAACTCTTGTAAGCACTATAAAATGGATAGTTGCATGTACAGAGGGACAAAGACTTCCTTAAAACCCTATTTTGAAACCTCGACACCCCACCTAAAAAGCCTCTTCTTTTATGCTTAGACGACAGATAAACCTTCCCTTGTTTTTGACCTTGCTCATAGTAAAAAATCGAAAAAAAGGTAACTCACACTCTTACAAGCACTTACAGTTACTCCTGTTCCGGTTTAAGTATAAACCATTTCTATTTTTAACGTAACAATGTATTTTAGACGACAATGGTGTATTTTTCAGAATTCTCACTTTCCGTGTTTTCTTTGACAAAGATTTTCAATTTCTTCATCGGTAGTCTGCTAGGTGCACGACCGCGTCGAGAAAAATGACTAACCTTATTTCATTTAACTGGATTGTAGGTTCTGTTATCAATAAATTTCGCACGACGAGATCTCAATTTAACTTCTTTTATTTCCTCCACAAGACAATTTTCCTTCTGTACAACTGACTCATTACCTTTTCTTGTCGTCACCTCACTGACATCAAAACACTCTTAACACAAAACTTGCTGACAATGCAAAATCCCGACGCCGACCATCGTATAGGTACCGCATAACAATATACACAATTACATGAAAAACACAACGCACAAAACAAAAAAAGTACATTAACAGTCACTCTGCTAAACAAAAGTGAAAGAGTAAGAAGAATTGTTACCGTTATCACAGTAGTTCCTAAAGAAGCCTGAGTCCCTTTTGGTTTCAATTGTTGACAAGAGATTTTTATCACAGGCAACTCCTTGTGTTCCGCATTGTGAAAATCAAAATCACTTTTGTCACACTGATTACCAGCTACACAAATCTTGCCACTCTCAAACTTGATACACATTCTTCTCTTCAAACTCTTGTCGATTTTACACGTACACTCTTGACATTCCGATTTGTTATTGCGTCTATGAGGTCCATGGTCTTTAAATGTCTTGACAATTCCTTTGTTTTTCTTTGAGTTCGCGGACCAGCCATTATGAAAACACTCAGTGTTATTTCAGTGTGGGCCTACCGCGAACAGTGTGTGCATTTGTAAGTTTAACCCTCGACAACATACTTCAACAATGCGTTCCTCGAAACACCGTCGCCAAATGATCAAAATCATTGGACCTGACTACCATCCCTGAAGCGCGACGAATTCCGCTCGTAGTTTCACATTTCAACCTGTCAGTTTTGGCCACTGAAACGTTGTCGGTTAGTCTCTGTCGTGAAATTGACAACATTTTTGGCGCCGTACGAACATGTTTTGATCACGTGCTGTCTAAGTTTTCACGTTTTTCGTGGGAGCGTATTCTATTCTTAAACTCTGCCTGTGTCAATTCAAGTTCAAATTGGAGATACTAGAAGAGGGTTTTTTTTATGAATCCGCCAGGGAGTGTTGAGGATTTAAAAAAACTACAGTTTACGTGAAATTCCGAAGACAGGTTTTATGGATTTTGAATTACTTTACGAAAACGATGCAGGAGAATATGTAGTGTTGAATGACGTTCGCATTGCAGACATTCGCCTCGCTTCGCTTGTTTACTTGTTTGTTTACGTTAGCACAAATTGCGTGCCTATTGCACATTTGCGTCAAAACAAGCCGTTTCCATTACTCTATTTGGGCCACGCCCAAATAATTAACAAACTGTAAAGTGTCCAAAACGCTGCAGCGCGCGTGATTGCCTGCTTACGTAAGTTTGATCACATAAGTGATACTCTAAAGGAGTTGCACTGGCTACCATTAATCTTATTTGTTTTAAGATACTCATCAATTTAGCTCCTGATTATTTGGTTGACCTAATCCCTGTTTTTTTTTAAGGGCTTTTTCAGTCATTGCCCCTATACTCTGGAATTATTACACACCTGAAACTTGCAAGAATTCAAAGACCACTCCACTCAGAATGCATGAAAATCACAACTGTTTACATCACGTTCGGCAGATCTTTCTCTGCTTTGCAGAGACGCACGCCATCTTTCTTTGTTTCACATGTTCCTCTGATGGTCCTTTACAAATAACGCGTGGTCTCATGGGATTTGAAAGGAAACAAAATAATGGCGGCGCAAAAGCGTTGCAAATACTGATTTTTCCTTGAAGGTCCAAGATGGAATTATCAGTGACGTCATCATATATCCAGAAATGGATATCTCCCGGACTGATAAGAAAATGTTAATAAAAATGTTAAATTTCATCGTTTTTCTGTGGATAAAGCCTCAAAAAATGAGGCACCAACTTAAAGTACAAAACATTGGACACCTGTATACAATTTTAAAGGGACTCATTTTCAAAGTGATCAAAATATCTCGAAACAAAATTACTGAAACAACAAGACATTCCTTGCAAAAAAACTAATACAAATTCACCACGACTAACAAATTCGAATTTTAAACTTCAATTGGACATGACAGGCTAAGGTAGCTTAATTCCAACTTGTTCCGACTGTAAGAAAATAAGACAGTCTATTTTCTGCAACTGACTCAACATTGCTTTACTTTCAAGTGCTACTTTTCTTCGTCAACTGCATCCTCGCAAGGCAATCCATTGCATACATTCAGTGCTACATACATTCAGAATCTAGTTTCTTTGAAAAAGCAAAGCAGATACAACTTCAGATCGTCTGGTTGGATGTTTTGTTAACGTCGCCAACAATAAGAACAAAGGTTCAGCAATAGGCGATGGGTTCTTCCAGGTGGCTGCGCCCAAGTTATCTAATGCTTTATAAGACCCACCCTTTAAGATCTGCTTATTGTGAACTGAATTTTTAAAAACGTTATCGCCGAATGGACCTTTTGCGCCCAACAGTTTAATTTTCTCCGCCAAAAACTATCTCCAGAGTAGCTATTATAAAAACTACGAGCGCAGCCATTGCTTTTTTTTCTCTTCTCCTCCTTTCCTTCTCCTCGCTGTTTCTTTTTCTCCTTTCGATTTCCTTCGTTTCTAAAATTTTGGAGCATCTCGGACTTAAGAAACCTGCCTTTTGACACCTTTTCACTCAAATGTCTACAAATTTCGTTTGGTTGGTTTTCAAAAAACTAGGTTAGATATATTTCTGTCATATTTTGTTATTATCATGTCATTATTTGTTTTCGTATATTGTAAATAGATTTTTAATGTTTTTATTACCTGTTAGTGTAAGGCGCATTTAATCATTGTTATGGATACTTGCGCAATCTAAGTGGATAAATTATTAATTAATATTGAATTGACGTTTTTAACACATTTAGGAATTCAAAATAGTATTCTTTGAAGTAGACTCAGGTTAACTTGGTAATGCTGTAGTTCTGAAAAACATGTATTAACGATTGTTATTAACGATTTTGAGAACAACGCAAGAAAATAGAATTTTAAAGTGTCCTTTTCTCTTGAAGCCGTCATGTTTTTTTTAGGCCTCGCGGATAAAAGCAACTTCCGGTCTTAGGCTGTTTCCTAAATCCGGCTAAATTAAATGGCTCTCTACATCACTATTGCTTTTTTATTGCTTATTTTTTTGTGTATATCTCGTAGGAGGATTGGCAGGCTCTGCTATTGTGGGAAATGATGTTAGCTACTTAACATATTTGAGCACTTTGCTCAAACCAGTCTCGAGCAAATCTTCACAATGGAGGCGCTGTTGGCGTGCGTCCGTGGATGGCTGGGCTGCCAGTACTTTTCACAGCCGATGCGACAACAAAGGACCAACTGTCACAATAATAAGAGTCGGGGGAAAGTACATATTTGGAGGGTATACCAGCGTCTCTTGGGGTAAGTGGAAAGATTTTCTAAACCTGAGCATGATAGCATGTAAAATTGTGTAAGGAAGAATTTGTAATGGCTTTTTTTTTTATTACTTCTTTTTTTGCAATCACTTTCGTTACGGCTTACAGTCAGACATTTGTGAATTATTAGGAGCTTAAGCAACCACGACGGGGAGGCCAGTGAAAATATCACTTAGGGCCTGTTTACGTGGAGGTGGGAGACCCTAGGTAGGTGAGGTAACCCGCCTACAATGCAGGTGGGATAAAAAAATAACCATCGTTTACGTACAATTAACCTTATAACCCCACTATCCCGGGGTGCACTTTCTCAAGAATATTGAATGGTCAGTAAGCATGTAAATAAGAAAAATGCTGGCAAACCACGTGTTTTAGCGATTAGTGCACTACTACTCTCACTTGCTGCACTTACTACATCCTTCAGTGCTGTGGCTTTCTATTGTTACCTTTATGATGCAAAACCACCGCCAAAGTGAATTTTGCGCGAATTTGATGTATCACGAATCCGACCGCCGGCTTGAAGGGTCACTTCACCTATCATGTAAACGTGATTAAATTAAAATGACAGATTATATGGACAGGAGGGTCACCCCAGCTAAGTGGGCCATTACCATACCAACCTGCCCAACCTCCCCCCCCCCCCCCCCCCCCACCCCACAGGCCCTTAAAAATTGCATTCAGGCTGCGTTTCACGGGCAGTATTTTTGCGATAATTTTATTTTGCACTGTTATGTTATTCGGTTCACGGGCATGGTCATCATTGTTCTTCATCCCCCCTGGGTGAGGTGCGAATTCCTCGCAGAACTGCCGCTCGTGCTCATTTTGTAGTCATAAACAAAGGTGCTGGACAGTTCTATCTGAGCTCTGATACGAGGTAGCGTCCAATCTCAATACTTTTTTCCTGAGTTGGAAGCAACGAACAGCCGTAAAAGTCGTTGACAATGCATTGCAATACATCAAAATGTATGCAGCAGTAGTTTGAGCCAAAACTGCCAAGGGATATTTTAAAACTGTCAAAGAACAAGTCATTCTACTTCAGAGCAAGGTTTGGAGCAATTTATAGTGCTTCTAAAACTGAAAAGTACCTTTTAAAGAATAGCAGGATAGGAAATCGGCTTTTGTTTTAAGAATTAGTAAAAGTTGAATTTACTTGTCCCGAAAATTCAAACTGGTGGCTCCTTCTACCTGATAGTAATTTATTTTTGAAATTCCAAGACAATTTTGCAGCTGAATTTTGAGCGACTTTTAGTTACGGACTTCTGCTCCAACGATTTTTCTGAAATTCCTCTGGCATATTTATTATATCAATTAAAGCCGATACTAGAAATTTCAGTAAAAAATATCAGCAAAATTTTTTACTAGACGCGATTTTCTTTGAACAGTAGAGTCCTTTTAAGCGCTAATTTCTCAAGAAATATTTACCATCAATGAAATCGGAATATTTCGTATTATTGCCGAATGACATCTGTTGTTTTTTGCAAATTTTCGCAGCCACCGCGTTAAAATTGAAAAAGCTATGACGGAAAATTTTTCACAGCTAAATGCTCTTGTATTAATTACGGAGCCACCTTAAAATAAATAAGGAGGGGAACGGAATTTTTTTAAGCTCAGTTTTTTTAAAATCCCCGGCATTTCTCTTATTATCCTTTTTTTTCCATCACAACGTAATGCACAAGTTTTTTTTTCTCTCTTGTTGCAACAAATTTGGAATATAGAGCAGGAGAAAGACAGAGAAAAAGAGAAAGTAGGCGGCAGGCCAGCGAAGCTCAACGAGAAAAAGGGCGACAGAGGTCTAGAGCGAGAGATAAAAAACAC